>NW_006408882.1:1062398-1064160 GCF_000296735.1 Chrysochloris asiatica
TGCTCTTCATCATGTTTCAGTATTCAGTATTCTGTGAATTCAGTGCTATGTGACAGTATCCCCCTGCTTTTCATAAGGTTTTCAGTAACTAAATATTTGGAAGTGGTTCACCTCTCCTTTTTCCTACTCTTGTCTTAGTCAGGAAGATTATCTGAAGCCTGTCCACTTTAGGTGACCCTGCCTATTTTTAACATACTGGTGCCTTAGCTTCCAGAGCCACAATAACACACAAGCCACCACAGTAGAGCAAACCAACAGCTGAGTCATGGATTAGACCTGTAGAAAATCATAATACGAATTAGATGTGCAAACTGTTGCTTTCTTTGGCATCAGCTTTATTGAGATATAGTCCATATGCCTAACTTGGAATTGTACAATCCATTGGTTTCTAGTATATTCTTAGAGTGGTGCAGTCAATTTTAGATCATTTTCATCACCCCCCAAAACACAAACCTTGCACCCTTTAACCTCTTCCCCTCAGATCTTCTACTCTCTTCTTTCATACCAAAATCTTTTGACACCAGTTTGTAGACACATGGTAGAACAGTACAAAACTCTCTCATAGAGTTTCCAAGGCTATACTCCTTATGGGAGCAGA
This sequence comes from Chrysochloris asiatica, assembly GCF_000296735.1. Lineage (NCBI taxonomy): Eukaryota > Metazoa > Chordata > Mammalia > Afrosoricida > Chrysochloridae > Chrysochloris > Chrysochloris asiatica. The sequence continues at coordinate 1,062,997 of NW_006408882.1, forward strand.
ATGCCACATCATTCTCCTGCAGCATGACTGGTGGTTTCAAACTATCAGCCTTTCAGTTGCCTACTGAGCCCTTAACCACTGTACCAACATGGGTCCCTTCTCTTGCCATAACAAAATGAAAAACAAACCCAAAACACTCAAGCCTACTGTCATCTAGTCAATTCCAACTCATATACACTCTGTATAGTGGTTTTAAGACTCTAATGTCACATCTTTCTATCCCTGGAATGAGGAGGTTCAATATATGGGGATCTTGGGGTCCAAAGGACAGTCTCCATTATGATAAGTGAAAGAAGCCAGTCACAAAAGACTGCGTATGAGGGGGCTTCAAAAGTTCATGGAAAAATAGAATTAAAAGGTAGTGGAGGGGCTTGATGGCAGCTTGGGTGGAGGTGCAGTGAGGTTCGCCATCAGCAATATCACAGAATGCCAGGCAAAGCAGATTCAGGGAAGAGCTCCAAAACTCGGAACCACATACTAGGAATATTTAAAAAGATCAAAGGCTTACAGCTAGTGGAACTTGAAGCTGAAGTAAGAAATTGTGTACTTTTGAATCTGCCAAGCTTGGTGGCCTGGAGCCGACAATTTGGGTGAAACCGAACGGCAAGACCGAGCAGAGGAGCAGACACACCACGGAAAAACACCTTTCCGTGGGAACCTCAGAGCAAAGGTGGACAACACACTTTGTCAGTTTTGCTTTGTTCTGATTTTCTTTTCTTTTTTTTTTAAGTATCTGTTCATTGGCCCCCCCCCCACGTTTGCGCACCTCCATTCTGGTGACAAGAGGGGGTGCCTGAGCGAGTGGACACTCCCCACCCCCACCACTGTTGGGTTCTTCTGCCACACATGCACACAGATACTGTCCAGCCCAAGAGCCGGCCCTGAACTGTTGTTGTTTTATTTTGTTTTGTGTGGGGTGTGGGGAGGGAAAGAGAGTTTAAAAACAAAACAAGCTGAAAATTAAATTAAAGCCTGAGGTACTGAGTAACAACCAACAGTGGCATCTTGAAATCCATAAGACAGCTTTGAAGGCAAGAAGCTGAAAGAGGACGTTGAAGTGATACTCATATTAGGCTACAGTTTTCTTTTTTTTCTTCTTTTCTCCCTTCTCTTCCTTTTCTGTGATTATAGACTGCTGTATCCAATCTAGTTTTTGTTTTTGTT
>NW_006408882.1:1072196-1085487 GCF_000296735.1 Chrysochloris asiatica
ATACAGGGATTGAGACATGGTTGGAATGGGGAAATAATGTTAAGATGCTTGGCTGTCTTTTAAATCTTGGTTTCCCTGGCATACCATTATAAAATAGACACTGGAGTGGGAGAGAAAGGAATAGCCAAAAATATCACCTTAGAAAGCTTGTAAGTCCGTCTTCTGTCTATTAATGAATGCAATACCTAAAATTGGGCTACAATGTGCCCAATGAAGGAGGCTTCCTGCAGAGCCTCTGCATTACATAAGACCCATAGGAGGAATCCTGAACCCCATCCAGAATCTTCTGAGGTGGGAAATTTCCACTTGAAAGGACAGGCAGACCAACCTGGAGCAGCTAGAAGAACAGAAGATTTTTTTGAAAGAAAGACCGACAGGAAAAATACAAAACAATAAAGGTAATCTGACTGACTACTACAAGTTGCTCACCCTGGAGACATCATGCCAGGTGGTCAGGTCTCCTCAGGGCAAATCCCCTCCAAGACTAAGGACTCAATGGGAATACACGCTCTGATTGGTGACCACATTCATCACTGATAAGGGGAAGTGAGGGAAAAATAGCAATGAAGCTGCAAGCTAAGCCCTACAATGTTCAATAGACTCCTATGAACCCAGGTGGAGACCTGGTTGGCCAGCAGTGTGGCAAAACCTGGGGAATCTTGGGCCAGAGTTAGTGACATAGTTACAGAAGATTAGAGTGGAGAGTGAAGCGTCCAGCTGATAATAAGAGAGGGTATATGCACAAGAACACCCACACTTGTAGATAATACCCACTTGTCCTGGCTTCAGTGACTTGATGATCATAGCTCAACTAGAAGGAGAAAGAAGAGGAAAAAAAAAAGAGTAATGTGAAACAATTTGATGAACTTGACCTACACCTATGGATGCAGTAGCTCAAAAGAGGAAGCAAATCTTTACAGCGAGGATCATTCCCACCCCCTCCATACACAGAGTAGACAGGGATGGGCAACTTGGACATTGGCTATCCAATATGGGGTGGGGGTGGGGCTACAAAGGCAAGAAGTGACTGGTTTACAAGCTTTCAATAGGGAGCCTAGATCCAGAGAGTGTGGAGGAAGATAGAATCTCCGTTGAGTAGTATCCAATCTGTCTGGGCGGGGCTGATGAAAGGAAATCAGGATAGGTCTCTTGTGATACAATAGTGAATAATTATTATCAGGACTGACTGTGAGGGTTGGAAATGTAAAGGTACATATATTGTAGCAAAAGGAGGGGAGTGATTGACTTTGCAGTCTAGGAGCAGAGGTCTCTGGGACCATCAAGGGAGAAGAGCAGAGAGCGGGACCCTACCCAGAGAAGTAGTGATGCTAGTGATGGAGGCAGAGACAATGACGTGGAGAGATGGAGCAGCTGGGGACTTTAGACCCAGAGAGGGAGAGGGGCTGTGTGCTGATGACGGGGGGTGGGCAGGGTTGTAGTGCATACCCTTTGGTTGGTTGATGATGCATGGAGGGGATTGTAACCATGGCAATGAAACGATATATGATAGGATGAATATAAAGCTAATGTTCTCCCATGTAAACTATAACATAATTCACAATAAAACATTTTTTAAAAAGTAGTGAAATTTTTACATGATATTTTTTAAGCCCTCTCATATGTAGTCTTTTATGATTTACTTCTTTCACTTAGCTTAATGTTCTCAAGGTTCATCCATGTGGTAGCATACTGAGTACTTTTTATTGCCAAATAATATTCCATTGTATAGCTATACCACATTGTATTTATCCATTCATTAGTTGATCATTTGAGTCTTGTCCACTTTGGGGCAATCATGAATATCAGAATAATGTTAGTAGGAGCATTTGTGCAAAGTTTTTTTATGTGAACATTTTTTTTTAATATATCTTTTGGGTACATTTATAATAGTCAAATGTCTGGGTCATTTAGTGATTCTTGGTTTAATGTTCTGAGTAATTTTCAAACTGTTTTCCAAACTGACTGTACCATTTTACATTCCTACCAAGTGAGTATGAAACTGACCAGTTGTTTTGTTTATCTGTTTTTGCTTTTGTTTTGAATTCTAGTCATTCTATTAGGTCAGGAGTCATGGTGGTGTTGTGGTTTAGGCTTTGGCTAATAAATGCAAAGTTGTTGGTTCAAAACCACCAGCTGCTTTGCAGGAGAAATATGAGACTGTCTGGTCCAATAAAGATTTTCAGTCTCAGAAGTCCTGTATAAGAATCCCCTTGTTAATATTATTAGGTGTTAGGGACCCATGGTAGCACAATGAGTTAAGTGCTGGACTGCTAACCACAGAGGTTCAAGCCCTCCAGCTGCTTAACTGGAGAAAGACGAGTCTTAGAAACCCTGAGGAGTAATTTTACTCCATCCAATAGTGTTGCTATCAGTCAGAATATACTCAACAGTGGTTTTTTGAGTATTAGGAATATAAAGGTTTCTCGGGGTTTTAATTTTCATTCTTCTAATGATAAATGATGTTGAACATCTTTTCATGTGTTCATTGGCTATCTGTCTATCTTCTTTGGAAAAATTAGTCTTCTCTCCATTTTTTTTGTCAATCTAATTAAAAGTTTGTCATTTTTATTGATTTTTTTTCTAGCTGTGATTTTGCTTATATTCTCCATTTCATTTTTTTCCCTTTAATCTTTATTATTTCATTCCTTCAGAATGTTTTAGATTTAGTCTGACCCTTTTTTCTTTTAGTGTCTCCTTTAGTGTGTACAGGCGTTTGCAGCTATAAATTAATTTCCCTCCATGTGCTGCATTAGCTGTATCCTGTACATTGTAGTATGTTTGTTGAATTGTATCTCCCAAAAAAATATTTTAGTCCTAATTCTGAATACCTGGGAAAATCACCTTGTTTGGAAATAGGGCCTTTGGAGCTGGTATCAGGTAACATGATATTAGAGTAAGATAGGTCTTAATTCAATCTGAATTATGACAGAAGAGTCACACGGATATATCCAGAAGAAGGGAAGCCATGTAAAGGAACACTTGTTGTTGTTAAGCACCATCAAGTTGGCTCCAACTAATAGGAACCCTGTAAAGGGTTTCCGAGGTACAGCTGTTGGATTTGACCTGCTGGCCTTGTGGCTCCAATTGACCTTGTGATCCAGTGCATTAGCCTACAGCACACCTGGGCTACTAGAAACTGAGTGAAAAAGAACGAATTTTACCCAAGAGAATATGGAGAGAATTCAGACTACTAGCTGTGGTAGCATAGTGGTTACGAGTTGGGCTGCTAACCTCAAGGTCAGCAGGTCAAAACTACCAGCTGCTCCATAAGAGAAAGATAAGGCTTTCTGCTCCCATAAAGATTTACAGCCTCAGAAATCCTATTCAGGACTGTGATGAGTCAGAACCAACTCCAAGGCACACCACAACCACCAGCCTCCAAAAGTGAAAGATAATACTTTTCTATTTTTACAGACCACCATGTTTGTGGTCTTTTGTTATAGCAGCACAAGAAATTAGTACAGATTTTGAAACTCTGAAGTGGGGTTGCTGTTGTAAAAAATGTGGGAGTGGCCTTGGAAATAGACAATGAGCAGAGGCTGGAATTGTTTTGAGTGCCTTGATAGTAAAATCTTAGATTTTCCTGAATAGACTGTTGGTACAATTATAAAATTAAAGGTGATTCTGCTGAAAACTCAAAATGAAGAGAGCTTTAGGGAAAGTTTTACTGTCATAAAGAAAATGTTGACATTTTAGTTATATTTTAGCATCTTCCGATATCGCTCTCCCTCCCACCTTGGGAGCTTATTGTTTGCTTATTTATTTGTTTACTGACTGCTGGACTATTTTAATTGAAGTCTGTTGTTGCTCCTTAGAGGATGCAGCCTTGGAAATGCACATTGTCAACCAAGGATAAAATTGGTTATATCTAGACTCTCCTGGAAGGTATCTTGCCCTGAACACACTTAGATGTTAGACTCCACTAATTGCTGGCTGATTGCTCTTTTGTTCTTCATAATGTCCTGGGGGATACATTATTCTACAGTCTATTCCAATCAAATGCAGACTCCTTTGTAAGGGCAGTTTTTCAGGTCAATGTTTGAGGTTTGCTTTGACCTCAAGAGGCCTCTTTGTAGCTCTCTTTCTTTTATTTTTGTGTTTGGCTATGGTTTCCTTTGTCTCTCTAAACAAGCTACCAGCCTCATCTTAATTGCTTTCTAGAAAAACCTTTATTGTTTTGTAGAGCACCCTTAGGCTTGAACTTCCTCACAGTCTATTTCAAATAAAATCAGCTTCAGAGCTTTGTGAATTACAACCTGCCTCTCTAGCTGGGAGAAATCTCCTACTCATAACTCCGGATCTGGGGTGGGGAGAGTGGTATCGTTTTTTCTAGTGAAACCCTTGCTTTAAGAAGCAGGGCACTTCGTAGGGACTATAGATAACCTCTGTTCTTCTCGGCTTGCCTCTCTTGACATGGTAACTCCACCCTATGGAAGATCTGAGACAAAGTAATTGGACTCCAGATTTCTCAGTGTGCTGAACCTCTACCCTGAGTTGGGGCTGAGTAGAAGAAGGAAAATACCAACTTCTTAGCTGCATTTACTTAGATTTTATTCTCTGCAGTATGTATGTACTGGGGAAGATAAGAAATGGTGTCAGATACAATAGCCTGGGAATAGGAACTTGTGGAGAGAGATCCTTGTGTTCTTGACTACATCCACCTGTAGTGGAGTTGCTGTCACACTGAGTTAGGAAGGGAGTGAAAGGGAGCAGGTTTTGGTTCAAATGCCACAGATTCTCTGTGGGTTAATTTACTGGACGGCAAGGTCAATTTGAACTGCAAGGTCAGCAGGAAGAATGAAAGGAAGAAAGTCCTATGTAGTACAGTCTACTCTAACAAACATGGTGTCACCATGAGCTGAAACCACAGCTCGTGGGTTTTTGTTGTTGCTACTGTTTTATATTATAGCTAGCCTTTGAAAAACTCAAATTCAAACAAAGATCTGATTCAGACACACCATGCAGGGACCAAGAGATGAGAAGCCTGCAAAGTCTTCTGTATTTGCCTGGGCCCCATGGGAGGACCCCCAACATACTGCCCTTCCATCTCACTAGATGTTTTGCGCATAGCAAGTAGGAAGGGAAAGGTTCTTATTTGTGCTTCTGTGAAACAAGGAAAGGAAAAGAAGAAATCTTCAAAGCTACAATTGGAAACATTTACCTTATGCAGATAGTAGTTAAGTAAAAGGAAGGAAAGCCATACTGCCCTCCAGAGCTCCTTTCAAAGAGGGTACTGGTCACAGTTTTTACAGACTCTCAAAATCTTCCCTAGTAGTCTTTGAAGTAGGCAGATAGCTGATCCTGTTATCCTCACTTTTCAGTCAGGCATGCCTTTCATTGTTTGCCGACACTTGTTTTTCAGATATATATTGATGAAAGCCAGAGTGCTTACAACATAGGAAACATGAATGCCACTGTAGGACAAAACATGATAAAACAGGGTGTTTTGGTTTGCTTTTTGAAGAAATGAAGATGTTTGACCTCTAGTCAGTATTTATTACTGCCCACTGCAATTTCACCTGCTCACATTAAAACGTACAGTAACATTGATGGTGGTGGTTATGTGCCATGGGATGGGGTCCATCTCTTAGCAACCCTGTGTAGGGTTTGCGAGGCTGTAAATCTTTATGGAAGCAGAAGCCTCATGTTTCTCCTGAGGGTGGTGGTGGTTATGTGCCGTGGAGTCGGTTCCGACTCATAGCGACCCTGTACAGGGTTTCTGAGGCTGTAAATCTTTACTGGAGCAGAAACCCTCATCTTTCTCCCGCGGAACAGCTGGTAGTTTCAAACTGCTGACCTTGCGGTTTGCAGCCCGATTGGTAACCACTATGCTACCAGAGTGCTCCCGCAGAGCGGCTGGTAATTTCGAACTGCTGACCTTGAGATTAACAGCCCAATACTCAACATTATACATTGTGATTTAATTGTCTCAATGTGGTAACCTCCTCCCAGCTTTCTGTTTAAATCCTGAGGCCATTTCAAAATAATTGAAGCCTGTACTGCAAAGCCTCCAATATTTAGCTCTTCATTTTCTCTGAATCCTTGTAAACAGTGTAATCAGGAACAAAGGAAATTATAATGTTCATACCCAACTCATCATAGGATAAAAAAAAATCTCTTCAGATAGATCTTAAAATTCATTTTCCCTCACAAAGGAAAAACATGCTGCAATAAAATGAATTTTAAAGTCATATTCACTAGGAATCATGCATAAGAAGAATAAAGTTAACAGGACCGCAAACCACAAGGTCAGAAGTTCAAACCCACCAGCTGCTCCTTGGAAACTCTCTACAGGGTCACTATGAGTCAGAACTGACTCAACAACACTTAACAACAACAACTCCCATAAAGATATACAGCCTGGGAGTTGTATTATGAGTCAGAATCAACTCGATGGCAGTCGGGTTTTTTTGTTGGTAACCCTACTTGGAAGGCAGTTTGAGTTATAAAAAGAAATGTCATACAAGCATATAAAGACTGTAATAGATTCGGTTTAAATTAATTTAATACGGTTTATATTCATTTAACTATTAACTAAAATCTATATTCATTATGTAGCCCTGGTGTCAACCTGTAGGGTAAGCATTCAACCATAAAGTACCTGAAAGGTCGCAGTCCAAATTCACGAATCACTTCTCAGAAACCTTATATAGGTCCCTATGATTCTGAACAGACTCCACAGCACTTAACAACAAATACGCACTGTATTACATTTTCCCCACTACCTTTCCACCCCTGTTTTCTCACCTCAGCTCTAACTGACTCAGGGAAAAAGGAGACCACAGTCAGAGATAAAGAATAAACAACAAAAGAAGTTAATTCTTATCCAGAAATGTTGAAGGCAGGTACTTAAACAGATAACTTAATACACCAAGTGTTCATTGCAGCATTTTTCACAGTAGCTTAAAGGCCGAAACAACCAAAGTGTCTATCCATCAACAAATGGATACAAAAGATATGGTGAATATACACAAGGCGATATTGATCATCTATAAAGAGAAACGAAGCTCTGATACATGCTACCACATGGATGAACTTTTGAAACATTACATGAATTGAAAGGAGGCAGACACAAAAGGGAAAATATGAGTATTGTTTGATTTCACTTGTATGAAGTCTTTTGGGTATATACCTATGAATGGAATTACTAGGTCACATGGTATTTCTATGTTTAACTTTTTGATGAGCCATCAAACTAGATTCTACAATGGCTGTATCATTTTACATTCATCCCAAAGCTTTTTATAACTGTGTCTTGTAGAGGTTAGGGGCTCCCTTAGGTAGCAAGGGGAGAGTCCACTATGTAAGTCCTGCCCCCTTCAAATAGAGCTTGTTGGTGTTAAGTGCCATCAAGTTGGTTCTGACTCATAGCAACCCTATATAGAGTTTCTAAGGAGCGGCTGTTGAGTTCGAACCACCAACCTTTAGATTCAAACCGATCTTGTGTTTGAGTGCTTATCCTACAGCACCACACCAGGAGCAGTTTCACTTCTATCTGTTTTACATACTGTGCTTCTCCATCATGCAGCTGGCTTCAAAAAAGGATTCTATGGCTAATAACAATAATAATAATAAAAACAAGAAAGGAAAATAAAAAAGGATTTAAAAAGGAAAAAAAAGAAGAAGAAAGTCAACAAGTAAATTTCCCTGTAGGTAAATTAATGCTGCCTCATCCTTTTGTTCGTAGGTTATAGATCTGTACTGGGGAGTGGATGAAGATGAATGGGACAGCCCAGAGCTCCAGAAGACCCGCATGAAGCTGCTGGAGGATTGTTTGAAAACTTCTGCAGGTCCATGTTTTGTTGTGGGTATAAATAACCTAATGCTTTATATTAAATTGTAGATGAATGTGAGAATTCTCATTGATTTTTATTTCTTTAATATGTTTTGTTGTGGTTCTTTTTCTTTTTTCCAAATGGGAAAGAAACCATGCTTTCTTTGTTATAGCTTTAAGTTGTTTTAAAACTGTTCTCCTGCCCTGAATGTGTGAGAAGGAAAATGTCTTCAGCTTTCCCTAGCAAGTCCTGCAAATTCACAGTGAATAATTTGCAATGGTAATCGAAGGGATGACTTGGATTTAACAACAAATTCTCCAACACCTTGTGATCAGCAATAAGGACTACTATGGCAGTCTTGCAGTACTCACCCTCACTTTTCTTCTGTTAGTTCCCAAAATGTCTCTGGTTCTCAACATTAGAATTTCTGGCGTTTTTTTAAAACACGGAAGCGGAAACATTATTGACGTAAATCAAATGTACTGTGTCAAGTTTGCTAATGACAAGTGGTGCCCTATGAAAACATTTGTGTCTACAATGATTTTTACCTAGATATTCATTATTGTTGCTGTTGTTGAGTGCCTTCAAGTCTATTCCGACCCATAGCAACCCTGTATAGGGTTTCTGAGGAGCCACTGGTGAGCTTGAACCACCGACCTTGCAATTCAAACGGCTTTGCAGTCTGATAAATTAACCCACAGCACCATACTATTAGCTACAAATTAATAGAGATTTTTGGAATGGAACACTCTTAATAGTTTATCATTATTTCTAAATAACAGCCCACTCCTCTGCAATGAAATATCTAAGTAGTCACCCCATGGCAGGTGGACAATCACTGTTTAAACAGAAGCCTTATATTGAATTCAGAAAAGGCTTACTATTTTATAAGGAAGTCACCCCTTTCATTACAAGATGTTCTGAGCCTGAACAATGAGTATTGTTAGTGCATGATTTGTTAGTGCTATGAAGAAAACACATTGATTTCTATGCAACTATAAAAAAGGGTTATGCATTGGCTTGCTAATTGCAAGGTCAGCAGTCCCCATCCACTAGCCGCTCTTTGTGAGACAGACGAGGCTTTCTGCTCTTTTAAAGATTTACAGCCACAGAAACCCTATACAAGGTCACTATGAGTTGGAACCAACTCAGGGCACACAGTAGCAGCATACAATCATAAAGAATAATGAGAAGAATACTGAGTCTATGAAAATCTTATAAAATGGATCAACCTGGAGGACATTATGCTGCATGAAATAAGTCAATTACAAAAGGACAAAAATTGTATAGGCTTACCTTTAGAAACAGTCAAGAAAAATACACACACAGGAAGCAATGTTCTTTGATGGTTACTGGGAGAAGGAGTGGGAAGTTGCTGTCCAAAAGCCTTGTGGGATTGGTTTACTGGGTTAAGCGGCTTAGGATCAACTACTAGACCGCTACTATGGCGGTAGTGTGCCATTGAGTCCATTCTGACTGTATAGGTTTTCCGAGGCTGTTAATCTGTACTGGAGCAGAAAGCCTCGTTTTTTTCCCCTTTGGAACAGCTGGTAGATTCAAACTGCTGACTTTATGATTAGCAGCCAAGCTCATAATCCACTGTGTTACCACGGCTCCCTAGTCAATTGGTATAGCATAGTTCAGAATGATCATGTTCTACATCCTAAATTGGTGAGCAGCACCTGGGGTCAGAAAAGCTTGCAAGGAGCCATCAAATAGACTGGTTTCTACTCCTCTGGAATAAACAAAAATGGAGAAAACCAAAGATTCAAAGAAGAAACTAGTCCACAGGACTTAATAGCCCATCTAACCATGAGACTAGAGGAACTAGATCATGCCTACCTACCAGTACCAACCGTTTTGACCAGAGACAAAACAGAAGGTCCCAGGTAGAATGCAAGAAAAATGTAGAATAAAACTCAAATTCCTGAAAAAAAGACCAGGCTTACTGGACCAATAGCAACAAAGAAACTCCTGAGACTATTACCCTTAGATATCCTTTCAACTTGGAAATGAAATCCCTCCTAGAGGCCACCTTTCATCCAAATAATAGATTGACATAAAATAAACAAGATCACCTGTAAATCCTGTAGTTTCTTAAACAATCAACTCTATGAGATCAGTCAACATCTACCCTAGAAGAAAGGAGAGAAAGTAAAAAGTGCCAGGGCAGCTACAGTAACAGAAACAGTACACACAGAATGGAAATAATGAGAATGCTAGCACATTGAGAAAAATGGAACCCATGTCATGGAACAATTGTGTTAAAATTGTTCAATGGGAACCTGATTTTGTGTGTAAACATTCACCTAAAACACAAATGGTAAAAAAGTAAATGAAATGTATAGTTGAAACCGCCTCAACTGGACGTAAAAACAACAACTAAAAGCTAAGTTCAGCATCTATGTGATATCAAATTGCCAACAGCAACTCAAAATAGTTAAATGATGAGCCTTGGGACAGTGAGTCTGAGTCAATGGTATTCGGGCAATTTGAAGAAGGATGGTGACAATCTTTTCACAACTTGGAGAATGTAATGAAGATCAGTGAGTTTGTTGTTGTTGCTGTTTTTGTTGTTGTTAAGCGCCTTCGAGTCAGTTCCTACTTATAGATACCCTTTATAGAGTAGTGGCTGGTGAATTTGAACCACCATCCTTGAAGTTCAAACCAATCTGGTGGTCCTGTTCATTACTCCACAGTGCCACACTAGGACTTTGTCCATGCAGAAATTGTAAAAATGGTGTGTGAGTGTGTATATTTTCACCAACATTTTTTTTTTTAAGTTCAGATGGGTGGAAAAAAGCTAGGCTCATTGTATCAACGAAAAGGTTTTTAATATTTATTTCCACATGTATCTGAATTCTTCTCCACATATGGTCAGGAACACGTACAAATATAATGTTAAAAATCTGTGTAACCGTTGCCAAGTTATAAATGAAGTATATAACATTTTTATAATTTAGATTTGTAGTATTCAGTGTATTGATAAATTATTCATTTATTTACTGTTTATTAAGTGCTACTCTATGCCAGAGGCTACTCTGAGTGTCAGAAGTATATTGTCATTTTTGTTGTTGACTGCCATGGAGGCGGTTCCCACTCATAGCAACTGTGTATAGGGTTTCTGAGAAGCCTGGTGGGTTTGAACTGATGACTTCTGATTATCAGCCCATTGCTTATCCTACAGCACCACACCAAGACTCCCAGAGGTATATTAGGTTGACCCACATGAAGTTGTTATTTTTTTGGGTCAATTTCTTATGATCCAACCTTAGACTTAATCAAAGCAAGACAAAACTTTCTGTCCTCATAGAGCTTGCATCCTTCTGTGGCAGAAAGGAGACAGGGCAAGCAAAACACAGAGAAATAAGTAAAATAAATAGACCAATGCTGAACACTATGGAGAAAAATCAGAAAGGAAGAATACTGGTGAAGGAAGGGACTTGTTATTTTTAATGGAGTAGATTGCAGAAGGACTCACTGGTCTGAGCTTTGCAGGGGAGTCGGAGAGGGACAAGAGAGCCAGGTGGGCATTTCAGGATATTCCAGGTGAAGCATTCCAGACAGAGAAGATGAAGTGTGCTTGGCTTATTGAAAGAACAGCCAGCAGTCCAGTGTGTCTGGACTCATATATACAAAAGGGAGACTGCAAGTGTGGGATCCATAGATCTTGGGGCTTTGTATTCTTGAAATTGACTATGAAGATTATAATTTTTTTAATTTTATGAAAGCATATACAGCCAAAGATACACCATTTCAATGATTTCAACCTGTAAAATGTACTGACATGCATTCCATGTTCAAATATTGCTACCATTCTTGCTATCCTTTTCCTAGTTCCTCCACCACCATTATATTAAACTTGCTGTCCCATCAAATTCTCAACCAGCCTTTCAAGTGCCGTTGTCAATTTGATCTTACATAGATATTTCTTTAAAAGAGCAAAATGCTCAAAGCTTACTTTACTAACATAAGCTAGTTTTTGGTTCAAAGAAGACTTCAGAGAATCGTTTTAGTTTAAGGCTTAAAGCCTAAAGATGATCTCAGGGCAATCATTTCCAGGGTTTACCCAAACTCAGAAGATCGAGAATGTCGGGGGTCCATTGATAATTTAAAACTTTGTTCAGCATTATAGATCTAAAGATCTTACTTGTACTCTGAGTGACATGAGAAGCCTCAGAAGTGTTTGGATCACAGGACTAAGGTGATCAGATTTTCATTTAAAGAGGACTCCCTTGGCTGCCCTGGTAACACAATGATTAGGCGCGCTGCTGCTAACTGAAAGGTTAGCTGTTGGAACCAACAGGTAGCTCCATGGGAGAAACGACTTGGCAGTCTGCTCGTACACACATTAAGAGGCAGTTCTACTCTGTCCTCTGGAGTTGCTATAAGCTGAAATGGACTCAGTGACACACAGCACCACCATCTTGGTTGCTGGTACAGGAGAGACTGCAAAGAAATGAGCAGAAAGACCAGTTAGAAAAGTATTAAAATAATCCAAACAAGAAAAATGCATGGCTAGGAGCTCAAAGAAATAGACTTTTTTCTCTCTTTTTCTTTATTTATTTTTTTTTAATCATACACTTCATTTCATTTTAATGATTGCAGTCCCCTCCGTGTAACATCATTTATCCTACTTCCTCTTTGTAATTTTCATTTCCATTATACCCTTCTTCCCAACCCTTCTTAACTTTGTCCTTAGGTAAATGTTGCCCTTTTGATCTTGAATGGTTGGCCATTCCATAGAGAGCATACCTTATTAGTGTTATTGTCTCCACTATCTAGCCATCTACCACCTGGCACAATGTCCTCCATGTTCATCCATGTTATGAGGTGTTTCACAGACTTGGTGTGATGCTTTAACATTGTGTAGTATTCCACTTTGTGTATGTACCAGTTTGTTTATCCCTGTTTCCGTTGATGGGCATTTAAGCTTTTTTCATCTTTTTACAATTGTGAATTCTGCTGCAATGAATATGGTTAATATACATTGTATCTCGACTCTTACATCTTGAGCATATATACCAATTAGAGGGATTGCTGGGCCATGTTGTTGTTAGGTGCCGTCGAGTTGGTACTGACTCATAGCGACCCAGTGTACAACAGAACGAAACACTGCCTGCTCCTGAGCCTACCTCACAATTGTTGCCACGCTTGAGTCCATCAATGCTGTCACTTTGCCAGTCCATCTTGCTGGGCATCTTCCTCTTTTTCTCTGACTATCCACCTTACCAAACATCATAGCCTTCTCCAGTGACTGGTGCCTCCTGACAATATGTCCAAAGTATGAGAGATGAAGTTTGGCCATGCTGGCCTCCAAGGAGCACTCTGGCTGCACTTCTTCCAAAACAGACCTGTTGGTTCTTTTGGAAGCCCACAGCACTTTCAATATTCTCCAACACTGTAACTCAAAAGCATCCATTCTTCTACAGTCTTCCTTATTCACTGTCCAGCTTTCACATGCATATGAGGTTATTGAAAATACCATGGCTTGGGTCAGGCGCACCTTAGTCCTC
>NW_006408882.1:1086842-1128131 GCF_000296735.1 Chrysochloris asiatica
CATACTTCGGACATATTGTCAGGAGGCACCAGTCACTGAAGAAGGATATCATGTTAGGTAAGGTGGAGGGTCAGAGAAAAAGAGGAAAAAGTGAGATGGATTGGCCAAGTGGCAGCATCGATGGACTCAAGCGTGGTAACGGTAGTGAGGTTGGCCCAGGATTGGGCAGTGTTTCGTTCTGCTGTACATAAGGTCGCTATGGGTTGGTACCGACTCGATGGCACCTAACAACAACAACAACATGGATATTCCTTTGGGAATTTCAACTGCTTTGATCCCCATAGCTCTATCCTGATCCAACTTCAAAAATTCAGGAATGTTAGAAGTGTTTTTCCCCCTTTATGAGCAAGAAGATAAGAGTCTCATAGCTAAAGTAATTAAAATTAGTCATGGCCACTAATTCCAACAATTTATTGTTAGGGGCGTGAATAATTTAAAGACTCTGAAAGTATGTGCAGGTTCTGAGAGTAAAAAGTAGAGGAGAGAACATCAGTGACTTTCTTGGGTGTAAACAGATTATGTATCCTTCATCTGCTCCTTGGTTACATGTTGAAATTCAAGACTACCAGAAGGAGATGGCTTAGGTAGAACTAAGATTATTCACCCTACTGATCCGAACTGAAGGAAGAGACATATCTCAGTGCTTTGGGGGAAAGTACTTCTCTTATGGCTTTTCCTCTTGTAGCTACAGTATTTCTTTTGAGCTCGTATTTTCTTGCCTGATGCTCCCTTGTGATATTTCTAAATGTCAGACTGACCCCTGTGGGATATAAAGCATGGCATATTACATCCCCAAGTGCTAAAGTCTTTGGCAAGAAAACTCACCATCGCTAAGTGGAAAGCGTATTTATCTCATCAAATGCCTCACAGAAATCAGCCTTTATGTTAGATGTAAATAAATTCAGAACCAAGCAAAGCTTTCATTTTAAGCCCCCAGCGACCTAAGACCCAAAGGGAACTTGGACTTCAACATTCCATGTGCTTAGCTATTTTCAGCTTGAGTTTCTTGAAGTTGTTAGTTTGGGTATGACCTGAGGGCCTGCTCACATGTAGGCGATGCTGCTCCTTCTAAGCACTTGTTTTTGGTCCCAGTGAGAACAGAGTGATAGAATAAGGTGCCTGCGCATAGGTCCATTCTCACTCTCATTGGAGTAACCAGGGAGACCTGGCATACTGTGGGTGCGTGATCTGTCCTGAGGAAGAACAGCATTTGTACTGGGTATGGAGGGGGGAACAAATCAAAAAAAGAAGAAGAAAGAATCATGAGAAGTCCTGACTTTTCATTTCAGAACCTCAGTTAGAGCTGGGTTCTAATAGTTGTTATTGTTAGGTGTCTTCGAGTTACATAGCAACTCTTTACTGGGTTTCTGAGGAACTGCTGTTAGGTTTGAACCACTATCCTTGCAGTTAACAGTCCAGTGCTTATCCTACAGTGCCCACGCCAGGATCCCATCTTGCCTCTGTAGTCCATATAAACATTTTTATGGAAGGGGTAAGAGGAATATTACTGGTTGGAGAAAGCAACGTTAATATAATGCTAATTCTCATCCCCATCTCTCTTCATGATATATGTTTAAGAATGTTCTTCTCACCCCTTCAAAGCTGGAGCAACCCAGAAGAATTGCTTGTGGAGTTTGAACATTGACCCTGGGCTCTGAGTGAGAGCCTTCCTCTTGGCAGACGTTAATAAAAGCAGACAGCTCCTAACAGTCCCTCATGATCCTCTGACTTGAAGTTTGTTCTTAGTTCTGACATCGGAAGGATGCAGAAAGTGTCTCACTACATTCCCTTCATCGCTGTGAGTGATGTGCAGCTTCACTGACAGCGAGACAGTGTTGAGCTACCCCGGGAGATTCCCTGACTTCACATTCAAAGGCGGATTTCCCACATCTTAGCATAAGAACAAAGGGAACACTGCTTCTGAGTGCTTTGATAAAACTCAGAAGTCTTAGGGAGCCAAAGCTCATATAGTGTCCTCATTGGGGATACCAGGACACGAGATATAAACAGATACAATTTGTTAGCACTAGGCAAAGAAGCAGCAAAGGTCAAAATGATGAACTACCGCCATCATTTGTACTTGCACATAAGCAGACGCCAAAGCAGACGTCCATGACCCCCACCCACGCTCCCATCAGTAGCACAGATGGTAGAGGACAGAGAGCCAAGAACAACCATGTGTGTGCCTACTTCAGGCAGCTCCTGGAAACTGCACATAAGAACAGTATTTATAAAATGGAAAGAAGAAGCCCAAAGTTTACCTTTTTGTCTGGACTGGACTATATTTTAAACCAGAAAAACAAAACCTAGTGAATTGAACTGAGAAGTCCATCATTATTCATCAAGATTAAGTTTTCCCACTAAGCAGAAGAAAAAAGACAAAGCTATATAAAGTCAATAGCTGCTGCTGGTAAAAATGAAAACCATTAGCTGTGTAGGCAGTTAAGCGTATGACGTGGAGATTAGTTCTTAACAACTAACTGAGTCACCTCGCTCCTTGAGACTTAAATAAGGCTACTTGACAGTTCAGACTCAGTTTAGCTTTAAATAATTTTTTAGTTAAAACATATCATGAGAGTCTTTGAAACATTGAAAAGAAGGAATTGTGCTCTAAAAACAGTTTACCGTGGATATGTTTCGTTTTACCCACATTTCAATATCTTATTTACCATTTTACAGATATTACATAAAATATACACATGAAAAATTAACATGAGTGATTAATCTTTGTATATACTTGAAGTAAATGTACAGACTTCTGTAAGATTTCATTTTCTCCATAAGTATAAGTTTACTAACCAAAATATACTCAAATACAAAATAGTAAGTGATTTGTACTGCATTTGTTGTTAGGTGCTATTGAGTCCGTACCAACTCATGGCAACCCTATGCAAAACAGAGCGAAACACTGCCTGGCTCTGCACCAACCTCACAATCATTGCTATGTTTGAGTCCATTGTTGCTGCCACCGTGTCAGTCCATCTCATTGGGGGTCTTCCTCTTTTTGCTGACCTTCTACTTTGCCAAGCATAATGTCCTTCTCCAAGGACTGGTCCATCCTGATAATATGTCTGAAGTATGAGAGATGAAGACTGACCATGCTGGCTTCTAATGAGCATTTTGGCTATATTTCCTCCAATGCAGATTTCTTTATTCTTTTGGCAGTCCACGGTACTTTTTATATTCTCCTCCAACACCATGACTCAAATGCATCAATTCTTCTTCAGTCTTACTTATTAATTGTTCAACTTTAACATGCATTTGAGAACATTTCAAGATGTGTCTTGAAGTACAGTGCTTTCTGTGATAGGATAATATCTATATGTCTACAAGGAAGACCAGTCGATACAACTATTATTCAAATTTACGTACCAACCACTGAAGCCAGTGATGATGCAGTCTTCACTTCTTCAGTCTGAAACTGATCAAATATGCAATCAAGATGGATTGATAATCACTGGTGGCTGGAATGCAAAGGTTGGAAACAAAGAGAATGGATCAGTTGTTGGAAAATATGGCCTTGATGATTGAAACAATGCTGGAGATCACATGATAGAATTTTGCAAGACTAATGACTTCTTCATTGCAAACACCTTTTAAAACAACAGATGGCTATACACAAGGACCTCACCAGATGGAATACACAGAATCAAATTGACTACATCTGTGGAAGCAGATGGTGGAAGAGTTCCACATCATCAACCAAAACAAGGCCAGGGACAGACTGGAACAGACCATCAATTGCTCATGTGCAAGTTCAGGCTAAAGCTGAAGAAAATTAAAACATGTCCAAGAGAGCTAAGATATGACCTTGAACTTGTACTGGATATCACCTAAATTAAACCATGTAGGTTTTTGAAAAGTTATCTTTCTTAATATTGTAATTGATAATTAAAATTCATCCACAAACTCAGGTTTTCAAGGTATATTTTGCTCACACACGTGAGACAAATAAAGATCTCTTTAAAGTTGAAATTGAGCCTCATTAAGTGTAGGATAAGCATTGGAGTACAAGGTTGATTTGAACTACAAACCCACCAGCATTTCGAACCCACCAGATGCTCCTCAGAAACCCTAACAGAGTTGCTATCAGTAGAAACCTTCTTGACAGTACATAACAAGAAGTTGAAATTAACTGTTCATCATAGCTTACAACCAGATTTACTAACAATGTAAACCAGAAGATGAAACCTGATTTTATAAGCTTGACATTATGACTGCAATGATAATTTGTTTTCTTTTTCATTCTTCAATATTATTCTTGTTGTTGGATGCTGTCTAGTTGGTTCCAACTCAGATCAACCATATGCACAATAGAAAGAAATCATACCCAGTCCTGCACCATCCTCACAATTAATTATTTTTATGTTTAAGCCCTGGGTTTCTTCCTCTTTTTGTACTGATCCTCCACTTTGCCAATCATGATATCTTTCTCCAGGGACTGATGCCTCCTGACAACAAGCCAAAGTATGAAAGAAGTGTCTCCATCCTTGATTCTAAGGAGCATTCTGGCTGTATTTCTTCTAAGACAGATTGTGTTCTTCTAGTAGACCATGGTACTTTCAATATTCTCCCACCAACACTGCAATTCAAATGCATCGATTCTTCTATGGTCTTCCTTATTCATTGTCCAGCTTTCACATGCATATAAAGCAATTGAAAATACCATGGTTTAGGTCAGGCACACCTTGGTGCTCAAACTGACATCTTTGCTCTTGAAAGCTTTAAACAGATCTTGTGTAGCAGATTTGCTTAATCCAATAAGTTCTTTGATTTGTGACTGCTGTTTCCGTGAGCATTGATTGTAGATCCAAGCAAAATGAAGTCATTGACTATTGCAATCTTTTCTCCATTTATCATGATGTTATTTATTCATCCAGTGGTGAGTATTGTCATTTTCTTTATATTGAGGTGCAGTTCATACTGAAGGCTATAGTCTTTGATCTGCATCAATAGTTCTTCACTTCCAGCAAGCAGGGTTGGGTCATCTGCATATCACAGGTTGCTAATGAGATTTCTTCAGATCCTGATGCTACATTATTTTTCATATAATTCAGTTTCTCAGATTATTTGCTCAGAACACAGATTGAGTATGTATGGTGAAAGGATACAACCTTGGCACCTTTCTTGATTTTAAACCATTTGGTATCCTCTTGTTCTGTTTGAACAGCTGCCTCTTAATCTATGTACAGGTTACTCATGAGTACAATTAAGTTTTGTGGAATACCCATTCTTCACAATGTTACCAAAACTTTTTATATCCACACAGTCAAACACCTTTATATAGTCAATAAAACACAAAGATATGCCTGGTACTCTCTGCATTCAGCCAAGATCCATCTGAATTCAATGAAGATATCCCTCATTCTACATCCTTTTCTGAATCTGTCTTGAGTTTCTGCAATGTCTCTGTTGATATACTGTTGTTTTTAATAATCTCCAGCAAAATTTTATTTGCGTTTTGCATTAGTGATATTGTTCAATGATTCCCACATTCTATCGGATCACCTGTCTTTGAAATAGGCACGAATATGGATCTCTTCTAATCAGTTGGCTCTGATTCCAAATTTCTTGGTGTAGATGAGTGAGTGCCTCCAGGACTGCATCAGTTAGTTGAAACATTTTAATTGGTATTGTCAATTCCTGGAGGCTTCTTTTTCACCAGTGCCTTCAGTGTAGCTTGAAATTCTTTCTTTAATAACATTGATTCTTGATCATATGCCACCTCTTGAAATGACTGAACAAATTCTTTTTGGTACAGTGACTGTGTAGTCCTTCCACCTTCTTTTGATTCTTCCTGTATCATTCAATATTTTTCCATAGACTTCTTCAGTATTACAACCAGAGGTCTGAAATTTTTCTTCCGTTCCTGTAGGTGGAGAATTGCTGAGTGTTGGTTTTCTAACTCCAGGTCTTTCTACATTTCATTGTAATAACTTTACTTTGTCTTCTCAAACTGTCCTTTGAGATTTTCTGTTCAACTCTTTTACTTCATCTCATCCAGTCATTGTACATTCTCCTTGTTCAAGTTTGAGAGTCTTTTCTGACATCCAGTTTGAATCTTTTCTTTCCTGCCTGCCTTTTTATTGACCTTTTGCTCTCTTCGTGTATTATTTTTCTTGATGTTATCCCACAACTCTTCTACTCTTTGTGCAATAGTGTCTGATTACATAAAATCTGTCCTTGAGATGGGCTCTAAATCCAGGGGTGATATACTCCAAGTCATATTTGGGCTCTTATGGATATATTTTCATTTTCTTCAACTTCACCCTGAACTTGCATATGAGTAATTGACGGTATGTTCCACAGTAAGCCCATTGTTTTAGCTGATGATGCTGAGTTTCTTCGTAATCTCACCACACAATGTAGTCAGTTTGTAGTCCATCTTGTGATATCCAGATTTATAGTCATGTTTTATGTTGTTGACAAAAGGTA
Source organism: Chrysochloris asiatica (assembly GCF_000296735.1). Lineage (NCBI taxonomy): Eukaryota > Metazoa > Chordata > Mammalia > Afrosoricida > Chrysochloridae > Chrysochloris > Chrysochloris asiatica. The sequence continues at coordinate 1,093,278 of NW_006408882.1, forward strand.
TTTGCTCTGAATAAGTAGTTGATCTAACTCTCCAGCATCATTTCTATAACCAAGACCAATGACTGATCCTTCTGCTATATAAGGTTTCTGAGAAGCAGCAGGTGGGTTGAACTGCCAAACCACCGACCTTGTAGTTTGAAGTCTAGTGCTTATTCTACAGCACCACACCAGGAGTCCAAAGAAGTTGGTAGAATTTTTTTTAATATTACTATCACTGGTTTTAGTGGTTGGTGCATCAATATGAATAATAGTTATTTATACAAACTGGTCTTCTTTGTAGACATATGGATATTAGCCTCTCACAGACAGCATTCTACTTCAAGACAGATCTTGAAGTGTTCTTTGTCATGATGAATGTGATGCCTTCTTCCTCAATTGGTCATTCCTGGGTATAGCAAACCATGTAATTATCATATTCAAAATGGCCAATGCCAGTCCATTTCAGCTCACTAGTGCCTAGGATACCAATGTTTATGCATTCTATTTCATTTTTGATAACTTCTCATTTAAACATTGTAAAATCCATGTTCTGACTATTAATGGATGTTTATAGCTGTTTCTCCTCATTTTGAGGTGTGTCCCATAAGCAAATGAAGGTCCTGAAAACTTGACTCCATTCATGCCATCATGATCCACTTTACTTTGAGGAGGTAGATCTTGCCCAGTTGCATTTTGAGTGCCTCTCAACCTCTCAACCTGAGGAACTCATTTTCCAGCATGATGCCTGGTGCCAGTGTTCTGATGTTCTTCATCATGTTTCAATCTGCAATATTTGGATGCTATCTGACAGTGTTCTACTGCCATTCTTAAGTTTTTCAGGTGTTAAACATTCAGAAGTAGACTGTCTCTCTTTATTTCTAGTCTGTCTTAAGGCTGGAAGCTCAGCTGAAACCTGCCCATCATAGGTGACCTTTCTGGCATTATTTTAAATACAAGTGACATCATTTCCAGCATCACAGAAACATGCAAGCCACCACAGTACAACAAGTAAATAGATGAGTGGCGGAAGAAAACAAGCAGAAAACAAAAATCACTAAGTATGGAGGTTTGAATAACACAGTTTATTGACAGTGACCAAGTCATTGATGGAATGTTATGTTAAAAAACTTCAGAATACACTTTGTCAGTTACATATGGAAGCTTTTCTAATGCATGAAGCTAAAGTATAAAATACAACCCACATATGGTTGTTCAAACAGCAAGTCTCAACACATTTCAAATAATTGAAATCTATAAAGCTCTAAATTTATGCTCTGACATCAGTGGAATTAAGAAGCTAAAAATCAATTGAAAAACAACTACAAAATTTGCAAATCTTTGGAAGTTAAATAGTGTAATTCCAAGAAAAATCTCAAGGGAAATTTGGAAATATTTTGAACTGAACAACATTAAAAATACAATATATCAAAACTTGTGGGATTCAGCTAAATCAATGTTTAGAGGAAAATAGAGGGAAATGCATAACTTTAAATGCATATATTAGAAGATAATTTGAAAATGCATCATTTAAGTACCCATTTCAAGAGCCTAGAAAAAGAAGAGAAAGAGAAAGGGAATATTCATCATGATGCCATGGCTTTTAAAACACTTCCAAAGATCCTCCTAACTGTTTGTACCTCTAAGGATAAAAGGATTTTAGAGCTTGAAAGAGACTTAAGGTCACCTAGTAACTAAGTAGTTCAATATCCTGATTTTGCACAGGTGAAAACTGAAACCCAAAGAAGTAAAGGAAACAAATACATATATTCACGTACTGTGCTGAGTTTTTTTCAAATATTATTTCTCATAATCTTTATACCAATCTTCAAAGGCAGTCATTATTGTTTTTTTTTCCATCAATGAAGACCCAGAAACTTAAGAGGTTTCTGTAACTTAACCAGAAGTTTAACAAAAGCCAACAATTCAGGTAAAATTCCAATCCTAGTCACTTTCACTCTAAAGTCCACAATTTTCCCTCTACCTAAAACCAAGCAAAACCACTGCCTTCAATTTATTTCCAATTCAAAGCTCCCCTATATAGGGTTTGGTGGTGCTGCTGAGTGCCATCAAGTCGATTCCAACGCCTATCGACCCTTGTAGCAGGGTTGGGGCAAGTCCAGCAGGTTGACCATATAAAACCCTTGAAATAATTTGGTCTGGACCTGTCAATGCAAGCACAGTCCCAGCCATCAGATTAGCTGATGAGTTCATTGAATTTCTAACCAAATATAGAAGGCTAATGGCTGCGAACCTTAAGGTCAGCGGTTCGAAACTACCAGCTGCTCCGCGGGAGAAAGATGAGGCTTTCTACTCCCGTAAAGATTTACACCCTCGGAAACCCTATACAGGGTCGCTATGGGTCAGAACCGACTCGATGGCACACAACAACAACAACAATTTTTAAGTTGTAATTTTGTATGGCCTGCCAATGATGCTATAAATTTTGACAGAAAAAAGGTTCCCCATTCCTGCTGTATACAGTTTCTGAGGAGTAGCTGATGGGTTAGCAACCTTGAAGTTCGCAGTACAGTATTTATTCTTCAGTGCCAAACCAGGACAGTAAATTTTTATGGGAGCATACAGCCTCATCTTTTTCCCATTGAGCTGCTGGTGGGTTTGAACCACTGACCCTGTGGTTAGCTGTCCAGTGTTCCCTATACAGCACTACCAGACCCTCTGATTCTTCCCGCTGTTGGTACTGACTCATAGTAACCCTATGCACAACAGAACGGATCTCAGTTGTTGCTACACCTGAGCCCATTGCTGCTGCTACTCTGCCAATCCATCTCATTGGGGGTCTTCCTCCTTTTCTTCGACCCTCCACTTCACCAAACATATCTATCTCCAGGGACTGGTCCCTCCTGGTGATATGTAGGAAGTATGAGAGATGAAGTCTGGCTATCCTGGCCTCCAAGGAGCACTCTGGCTGCACTTCTTCCAATATAGATCTCTTGGTTCATTTGGCACTTTCAGTATTCTCTCCTCCAACATATAACTCAAATGCATCAATTCTTACATGGTCTTCTTTATTCACTGTCCAACTTTCGCATCTATATGAGGTTATTGAGAATACCATGGCTTGGGTCAGGAGCACCTTAGTCCTCATACTGATATCTTTGCTCCTCAACGCTTTAAAGAGGTTTGTGCAGCAGATTTGCCTAACGCAATACATCATTTGATTTCTTGACTGCTGCTTCTATGAATGTTGATGCTTGATCTCAGCAAAATGAAGTCTTTGACAACTTCAATCTTTTCTCCATTTATATGGATGTTGTTTACTAGTTCAGTATTGAGGATTTTTGTTTTCTTTACATTGAGATGTAACCCATACCAAAGGCTGTAGTCTTTGATCTTTATCAGTAAGAATTTTAAGTCCTCTTCACTTTGAGTAAGCAAGATTGTATCATCTGCATATCACAGGTTGTTAATGAATCTTCCTCCAATTCTGATGCCACGTTTTTCTTCATATAATCCAGCTTCTCAAATTATTTGCTCAGCATACAAACTGAATAAGTATGGTGAAAGTATACATCTATGGCACACACCTTTCCTAATTTTAAACAATTTGGTGTTGCCTTGTTCTGTTTGAACAACTGCCCTTTAGTCTATGTACAGGTTCCTGATGAGTATAATTAAGTGGTCTAGAATACTCATTGTCTGCAATGTTGTCCATAGCTTGTCATGATACACAATCAAAAGCCTTTGCATAGTCAATAAAACATGGGTAAATATCTTTCTGGTATTCTCTGCTTTCAACCAAGATCCATATGACATCCATATGATATCCCTCATTCCACATCATCTTATGAATCCAGCCTGAACCTCTGGAAGTTCCTTGTCAATGTATTGTTGCAGCCATTTTTGGATCATCTTTAGTAAAACTTTACTCACATGGGATTTCAATTATATTATCCGATGATTTCTGCATTCCATTGAGTCATCTCTGTTTGAATGAGCACAAATACGGATCTCTAAAAATCAGTTGGCCAGGTAGTTACCTTCCAATTTTCTTTGCATATGTGAATGAGTGCCTCTAGTGCCACATCAGTTCTTGAGAGATTTCAATTTGTATTCCATCAATTCCTGGACCTTTGTTCTTTGTCAATGCCTTCAATACACCTTGGACTTCTTCCTTCAGGATCACTGGCTCTTGATCATATGCTACCTTTTGAAATGGTTGAACAACGACCATTTCTTTTTGGTATGGTGACTGTATTCTTTCCATCTTCTTTTGATTCTTCCTGCATCATTCAATATTTTGCCCATATAATCCTTCAATAATTCTGCAAGTTGAGGCTTGAATTTGTTTCTTCAAGTCCCTCAGCTTGAGAAATGCTGAGTGTGTCCTTCCCTTTTGGTTTTCTAGGTCCAGGTCTTTGCACATTTCATTATAATATTTGACTGTCTTCTCAAACTGACTTTTGAAATTTTCTGTTCAGCTCCTGTGCATCCTCATTTCTTCCATTTGCTTTAGCATCTCTACACTATATAACACTGTATAACACGTTTCAGTCTCTTCTGACATCCGTTTCGGTCTTTTCCTTCTTTCTTGTCTTAATGACCTTTTGCATTCTTCATGTATGATGTTCTTGATGTCTATCTCACAATTCTTCTGGTCTTTGGTCTTTCATATCTAATGCATCAAATCTGTTCTTGAGATGATCTCCAAATTCAGGTGGGATATAGTCAAGGTCATATTTTGGCTCTCCTGGACTTGTTTTCATTTTCTTCAGCTTCAGCCTGAATTTGCATATGAGCAATTGATGGTCTTGTCCACAATCTGCCCTCGGCCTTGTTTTGGCTGATAATATGATATCTTTCCACAGATGTAGTCAGTTTGATTTATGTGCATATCATCTGATGAGATCCATGTGTATAGTCATTTGTTACATTGTTTTTAAAAAGGTATTTGCATTGAAGAAGTCATTAGTCTTGCAAAATTCTGTAATGTGATCTCCAACATTGTTTCTATCACTAAGGCTATATTTTCCATCTACTGATCCTTCCTCTTTGCTTCCAGTGTTTGCATTCCAATCGCCAGTGATTATCAATCCATCTTGATTGAATGTTTGCTCAATTTCAGACTAAAGAAGTTGGTAGACTTCTTCAATGTCATCATCATTTTCTTTAGTGTTGCTGCATAAATTTGAATAATAGTGGCACTAATTGGTTCCCTTGTAGGCAGATGGATATTATCCTATCACAATCAGGTGTGTGTTTCAAGACAAATCTTGATATGATCTTTTTCAGGATGAATGCATCACCATAACGCTTCAATTTGTCATGCCCAGCAGAGTAAACCATGTGGTTGTCAGATTCAAAATGGCCAATATCAGTCCATTTCAGCTTACTAATGCCTAGCATATCTGTGTTTATGCATTCCATTTCATTTTTGACAATTTCCAACTTTTCTAGATTCATACATCGTACATTCCATGTCCCAATTATTAATAGATGTTTAGCACTGTTGTTTCTTCTCATTTTGAGTTTTGCCCTATTCGCCAATGAAAGTACCGAGGACTTTACTCCATTTGCTCATCAAGGTCAACTCTAGTTTGAGGAGGCAGCTGTTCCCCTGTCAAATTTTTAATTCCTTCCAACCTGAGGGGCTCATCTTCCAGCAGTATTCTAGTGCTGTTCATCATGTTTCAGTATTCAATAATCTGGTGCTGACAGTGTTCCATTGCTAGTCGTAAGGTTTTCAGTGACTAAATATTCAGAATAGTCCATTTATCTTTATTCCTAGTCTGTCTTCATATGGAAGTTCATCTGAAACCTGTACACCATGGGTAACCCTGCTGGTATTAAAAATAACTTCCAGAATCACAGCAACACACATACCACCACAGTATGACAAACTGACAGATGAGTGGTGGAGTCTCCTCTCCACATGACTCTAAATAGGTTTAACTAGAGGCTATGCTGAGGTCTAGAATTCAAGTTCCTTTCTCCTAATTCATTTATTTTTCCATTACAAAAATACAAGAATTGCACCATGCTATCCTGTTCCAATTTTCTTTGTGATATTCTCACATACAGTTGAATGAGTCAGATAAAATCATCACAGATCTGATATGCAGTGTGCTTTTCTATAGAGGGGGCTCTTTCAGCATTTTTAAACCAACCATTAAAATCTATAAAGACTTTTAACCCAATTTTCCTGGACGGAGAAACTTGAAGCTGCCAAATCTGTGCTTAAAAATGCCATAAATGCTAATTGTGTTTCACAATGTAAAGTTTTCTAAAAATTTTTCCCCCTTGCATTGCCCCAATATTCAGTCAAAGTATAAGTTCCAGGTCTACTATACCAAACCAATCAAAGCTTTCAATATGGCTCTGGAAATTTATGTTTAACACTGTCATTCAGTAATACAACCAACAAATCTCTGCCATGCTTTTAGCTTATAAGACTGTGTGTTAAGATCTCCGAGCTGTGGTTATGTGCTCTATGCTCAGAGATACAGAGGAAAGAACCATACTACTTCTGCCCTTGTAAGCACCCACTTAAACGGAGCACAGTGGGTGGGTGTTATGGATTAAATTGTGCCGCTCCCCACCCCCAAATCAATCCTAAGCTCCGTGCCTGTGGTTAGAATTCCACTTGGGAGTAAGTTGCCTTTTATAATATGGCAGGATTCATGTAGGATATGTCTTGAGTCAATCTCTTGCAAGATATAAAAGGAATAGATAAGCAATCAGAAATTGGGGAAGATGATGTCAGACCACACAGAGATTCCAAGGAACCAGGAAACAGAAACAGAAGAGCCAAGGACTTTCCGTCAGAAATGGTGCTCCGAATTCAGCATCCTAAACTATGAGACAATAAATTTCTGTTTGTTAAAGCCTTACACTTGTGATGTTTCTGTTATAGCAACACTCGATAACTAAGACAGTGTTATCAGTTAACACTGATATGCAGTTAAATATGTGTGTGCAATACTGTGCTATTTGTCAAGTGCTATAGAGAAAAACATTGGAGAACCCAACTTGTTCTGACTCTGTGAGGCAGAGACTTCCAGAAGAGGTGATGTTTTCACTGAGGCTAACAGATCCAACAGCTTTCCATCTTTGGAGCTTTGAAGATCATTAGGGTGCCATTAGAGTGGGATGTTAGTGTGCCATGATCAACCTAAGACCAGTAGATTGGAAATGTACTTAGAATATAGGATTAATGGCAGGATTTTGGAGAACATGAAGCAAGAACATGAGGCTAAACTCTGAGTAATACCTTATTAGTGACTTTTAAATTAAACCTGTAAGCAATGAAGGTAGCATCTTTTTCATATTTGTAACTCTGGAGGGAAGAGACCTAATAGGAACCCAGATTCAGGTAAAAGAAAGGAGCTGTGGAGAGAGGTATAATCAAGAGATTTGAGACATTTCAGACATGGAGCTGATGAGAACTTTTCGACAGTTTTATTTCAGGGGTGAGGGAGAAGGATGATTCAAAGGCAATTCTAATACCCAGGGTATTAGTTCTCCCACCCACTTCACCATTGGAGATGTGTAACAATGCATACAGAAACAGCTGTTGTAGAGTAACCTGCACTTCAAAATTTATAAAAAATAAATTATTTTTTTTAAGTAAAATTAAACTCATTCCTTGCTTTTAAGTAGCAGGAATTGTGTGCCTTTATGTTGATTCCAACTCATGACAGCACTTAAAATATTCCTCGTTAATCCCAGCCATTGAGGTTTCTTTCTGATTCTCTTCTATCTTGCTTTTTTAAACTATGAGAAGGGGCAGTTTTATAAACGTATATTGTAACTCAAATGGAGTCCTGGTGTGGCTGTACAATAAGCACTGGGCTGCTAACCACGTGGTTTATGATTACAAACCAACAGCTGCTCTTTGGAAACCCTACACAGGGTTGCTTTGAGTTGACTAGATACACTAAATAACAACAACAACAACATAGTTCAGATGTGAAGAACTAGCAGTGGTGGTCAAAGCAGGTGTTTCCTTCACAACTCAGAACTGCTCAGATTGCCAGATAGAGGACAGCCTTTGGGGACTCAATACCTTTATGGCCCTTTCTGTCCTCTCAGAGTAGCAGGAGATCCCAATTTTCTTTCTGTTCTCTCTCTTTCTTTCTTAGCATCTGAGACGTCAGTGGATACACCTGTTGAATTGCAGGTTTATCCATGCCCCTTCCCCCTCCCCTGCTTTGATATGAAAAGTGAAACCATCTTCATTTTTCCTCAGTTCCAAATGAGTATTTTGAGGCAATTCAAATATTTCAATATTTTTGTTTCTCTAAATACTAAACTTGCCTTAAGTCAGAGGTAATTATTTTAATTGCTTAATTTTGATTTAGAGGAAATCTCTGCTTATTTTTTCTTAGATCAACAGTTATCCATTGCCTCCTGTTATACAAAAGACATGTAGCATGGTTAATGAATGAGTGAAATTTTTCAAATCTATTGTTAAGTTTAGAATTTCTGGAAATAGAATCTAGTGCATGTTCACTACTAACAATATTATACTTATTAAAAAGTATTCATCCATACAATTAGATAGTGCTTTCCCCTAACTATAAAATCATTCTCCTTTCCCAAATGGGAACAAACCTGTAAGTTTCAACCCAGCCTTGAAAGAGTCAACTAAGTATCTGCAAGGAGCTTTGAAATGTCGGGAAACATGATTACAGAAAACTTGTAAGCCCGTCTTCAGCCTATAACTGATTGGGAAACTAAAAGGGGTTCTAGAATTTGCCCAGTGAAACAGACATCTTGTGGAGCCTTTGCAGAGTATAGGACCTTAGGTGAATCCTGAGTCCCATCCAGAACCTTCTGAGGTGGGACATTCACATTAGAAAGGATAAGTAGACCAGCCTGAAACAGCTAGAGCAACAGAAGATACATCTTCAAAGAAAGATCATCAGGAAAAACCCAAAACAAAAATGTCAGTATGACTGGCTACTACAAGAATTAGCAAGCTGTTCACTAGGAAGCCATCAAGGCAAGCAATCAGGTTCCTTCAGGACAAACACCCCTCTTTAACTGAAACTCAAAGGGAACATGTGAGCAGGCATGTAAGTTTGCTGGTGAGCATGTTGGTCTAGTGGTGAGTAGAAGAGGGGGACAGGCAGCAATGAAGAAATGGGCTGAGTTCAACCACAGTCCATTAACTCCCATTGACCTGGAGATGAGAGAGAGAAGAGGAAGGGCTGGTTGGTCCAAAGTGTGGTGAGACCTGGAGACACCTGAGCCGGTGGACAAGGACATAGCCACAGAGGGCTAGAGCTGAGAGTGAAGCATCCATCTGATATGAAGTGAGGGGAGACGAACAAGAATGCCCAAACTTGCAGAGAGTACCCATTTGACCTAGCCTCGATGGCTTGATAATCAAAACTTGACTAGAGGAAGATAAAAACAGAAAAATTGATAAAGGAACAAGGGTAAATTGCTACAATTTGATGAACCTGACCTCTACTCATGGAGGTAGTAACTCTAAATACCAACAGAGAGGGAAGGAGTCTTCACATCAAGTATCAATGCTACCCCTCCGTACACAGGGTAGATAGGAACAGGCAACTTCGACATAGGTTACCTAAAATCAGGGGGCGATAAAGACACAATGTAACTGGCTTACAAGGTTTTAAGAAGGACTTTACTTTAAGAGTTGGGAGGAGAAAGAGTCGCCACTGAATAGTTTTCATCTTGTCTAGATGGGTCTGGTTAAAAGAGATGGGGATAAGATTCTTACAATTCAATACTGAGTAATTGTTATCATGACTAACTGCGACTGTCACAATTGTAAAGATAGATGTTTTGTAACAAAAACGGGGGAGTAGTTAATCTTACAGACCAGAAACAACTACGACCATCAAGGGAGAAGAGCACAAGGGGAATGTAGGACCCTATCCAGAGAAGCAGCAACTCCAGAGATGGAGGCAGAGATGGGGACATGGAGAGAGGGAGCAGCTGAGGACTCTAGATTCATGGGATGAGAGGAACAAAGAGATAGTGGCTAGAAGGCAGAATTATAGAATGGGCCTTTTGGTGGTTTAAATTATTATATATGCCTGAGTGTTTAAAAAAAAAAAAAAAGCTAACATGAATAGAGAGAAATACTGTTAACTGATGGACTGATGGTACATGGTGGGGATTGTAATCATTGTGATGAAACAAGTTGTCTGATTTGTTCAGTGTAAAACTGATGGTCTGCCCTATAAACTTTCAGTCAATCCACAAGAAAAACTTAAAGAAAAAAGAAAGAAAGAAACTTTGAAGTATGTCCTGGAGAGAATGGCTATGAATTGGGCTGGAATCAGTTGTAAGGCTAGAAATCAGTTGTAAGGCTTAACCAACAGCAGGGAAGCAATTGCATCTTAATTACCTCCAGCAATCTCAATGAAGTTCCAGACAGAACTGTTTCCAAAGTGTAGCAGAGGAGATGTGTTTAAAAAGAAACTAGATGGGTCATCATATCCACCTCTACACCTCATTTCTTCAAGACAGGAAGAAAAATGAGACAAAAGCTTAATTAGAAAATGATCCGCATAGCCTTTGCTTTCTTTGCTTTGGTGTGTGTGTGTGTGTGTGTGTGTGCTTTTTTTTTTTTTTTTTTTTTTCAGGAACTCCCGTTGTAACTTCATTAAAAATAGATCTGCATCTACTTTTCTAATATGTTCTCTGTCCTAACAAGCCTACCAATCTAATATAGACGATGTTTGTTTGTTTGTTAGTCTACCTTTATTTAATTTGGGACCTTGAAGCCAAACTTTGGGACTGCCATGTTGGCCTACACACATACAAGGGAACTTCATAAAGCTCATATTCAACCACTGTGATAAGAGGAGACTAGAATTACAAATGCCTCACCCAGATTTTTTTGGCCTCACAAACTGACCAGCTAAAGTTAGTGGTCTCTACCTTTTTATTGGAGTCCTGCTGTGGCACTGAGGGTTAATATGCTGGATTGCAAAGTCAGTTTGAACCACAAAGTCGGCGGTTCAAGTTCACCAGCTGCTCCTCAGAAACCCTGTACAGAGTTGCTATGAGTCAAAACCAACTTGACACACTTAACAACAAAACAACAACAACCTTTTTATTGGAATCCTGGTGTGGCACTGTAGGATAAACACTGGGCTGCTAACTGCAGGGTTGGTGTTCAAGCCCACCAGTGGTCCTTGGAAATCCTATGCAGGTCGCTATGAGTAGGACCCGACTCGACAGCACAAAGTAGCAATAACAACTTTTTTATTTCTCTGAAGAAGATGTTAGAGTGTATACTCATCCTTTCTAATTCTTCCCTGCAGTATAAAATATTTTTTTCTTAAATTGTATCTAATACAGAGAAATGAACTTTTACAATGGTAAAAGTTCATAAAATGTGAAAAACGAATGCACATAATTTTTAGAGGATCAAGAAGTCACTTTTATTTCTTACAATATGTTGTTGTTGTTAAGTGTTGTCTAGTCAGTTTTGACTTACAGCAATTTTATATACAATAGAACAAAACACTGTCCAGTCCTATGCCATGCTCACAGTTGTTGTTTGAGCCCATATTGCAGCCCAATGTGTCCATTGTTGGAGGCTTTCTTCTTTTTCACTAATTCCTGGTGAGGCACTGTAAGATCAGCACTAGACTGTGAACCACAAGGTCAGCAGTTCATACTCACCAGCTGCTCCTCCGAAACCCTTATCTAGGGTTGCTGTGAGTCAGAACCAAGTCGACAGCACTTAAGTTTAGTAAACATTATGTCCTCCAGGAACTATTCCCTCATGACATCATGTGTAAAGTACATGTCTAAGATGCAAATTGACCATTCTTCTTCCAAAACAGGTTTATTCTTTATTCTGGCAGCCCATTTATATTCAGTAATCTTCACCCAAACTATAATTCGCATACATCAGTTCTCCTTTGATCTTCCTTATCCACTGTCCAGCTTTCACGTGCATATGAGACAATTCTAAAAACCTGGCTTACAGCAGGTACACTTTAGTGCTCAAAGTGACATCTTCTCTCTTTAATACTTTAAAGAAAGTTTAGCAGCAGATTTGCCCCATTCCATATATCCTTTGATTTCTTAATTCCTGCTTCTATGAACATAGACTGTGGATCCAAATAAAATGAAATCCTTAACAACATCAAACTTTTCTCCATTTATCATGATATTGTTTATTGGTCCAGCTATGGGGACCTTTGTTTTCTTTACACTGAAGTCTAATCCATACTGAAGGCTATGGTCTTTGATCTTCATTAGTAAGTGCTTCAAGTCCTCTTTACTTTCATCAAAAAAGGTGCCATCTGCATATTGCAAGTTGTTAACGAATTCTCTCCAATCCTGATTGCTCCTTCTTCATATAGTCCAGTTTCTCAGATATTTGCTCAGCATACAAATTGCGTGAGTATGATGAAAGAATACAACTCTGACCCACACCTTTCCTGATGTTAAGCCATCAGTATCCTCTCGGTCTATTGGAACAGTGGCTTCTTAGTCTATGTACAGGTTTCTCATGAGCAGGATTAAGTGTCCAAGAATTCCCATTCTTCACAATGTTATCCATAGTTTGTTATGATCCACACAGTCAGATATCTTTGTATAGTCAATAAAGCACAAGCAAACATCTTTCTGGTTGGTATTCTCTGCTTTCAACTGATATCCATTTTTCTCCCATGGAGCTGCTGGTGGGTATGAACCACCAACCTTGTGGTTAGTAGTCCAACATTTATCCTATAGCACCACCAGACTTCCACCCTTCTCCCAATTTCAGTTCTTCGTTTACCTTTTGGTTCCCCAAGACAGCATCCCCTGTTGTAAGACATAGCCTCATGCCAGTGTGCCCTGCAACACAGCAAGCACTGTTTATTACTATGATGTGCTCAGGAGGGTTTTTTTTGTTTTGTTTTAGTTTGTTTTTTGTTATTGTTTTTCTCTCCCATGAAAGCTAGCATGATTCTAATCTTTGGGAATAAGGTGAATTAAATACAGACTTGAAATGTAAATACACTCTGGTTGCTGCATTCAATAAATCTTCTCCTTACTTCATACTACACTGTAATGAGTCAAGGCAAAGATGAAACTTCACAACACTAATACCAAGACTGCATCAATAAGGACATCTAACTACTTATAAAATATATGGAGCTAAATTAAGAATCATAGACTTGGGGCATATAATAATAATAGCAAACATTTATTTGGCATAATTTATAATGTTCTTCATGTCGCATGGAGTAATTTGTGTAACCTCATTTCAACACTATGTGATAGTACTATTATTGTCCCCACTTTATAAGTAAGGAAACTGGCACAGAGAATCTGGGATTTGAAGGAGTAGACTGGCTCTGAAGTTCATGGCTAAACCAAAATTTCACCTGTTGCTCGACATGAAATGAGTTCTGAGCCCAATCCCTATGCTTTACCTGAAAACCAAGATTAGTACTGTGAAAACCACTAGGGAGCCATCTATTACTCTGTATATGACGTTTTCTGAAAGGGTCGCCAAAACTTAGAACAGATTTAATGGCTGCAAATCACCATAAACAAGGACCATGATAAAGTCTATGTCGCTTATTATAATTTGGCATGGATAGTCATAATAAAAGGAGCTCTGGTAGCGTAGTGGTTATGAGTTGGGCTGCTAGCCTCAAAGTCAGCAGTTTGAAACTATCAACCATTCCGCTGGAGAAAGATGAGGCTTTTTGTTCCCGTAAAGATTTGCAACCTCAGAAACCTATACAGAGTTTCTGTGAGTCAGAACCAACTCCCTGGCACATAACCACCACAACTAGTCATAATAAGCCAAATGCTGGTTATTGTTGTTGTTAAGTGCCGTCAAGTTGGTTCTAACTCATAGCCACTCTGAATAGGTTTTCCTAGGAGTCACTTGTGAGCTTGAACCACCAACTTTGTGGTTCAAACTGACTTTGCAGTCCAGCGCATTAACCCATAGCGCCACACCAGGACTCCAACGCTGGTTGGAAACCCCTTAATAGCTCTGAATTCTAAATGTTCACTTACCCTTTGATTGCAGGCAGGAAGAGAATTTCCCAATGTAGTGGAGAGAATTTCCATCTCAGTCCATTGAATGTCTATTAGATACTTGTTTCTGAATTAGGAAAAAGGCATTCCTTGGACCTGCAATAATAGAAAAAGAATTGGACAAGGTCAGAGCAAATTAGTGAGCCAGAGAACTTACATGTTCACCAACACCAAGTTGGAATTTAAAAAAAAAAACAAAAATTTGAAGACATTTTACAAATACAAGGAAAATGGATTCAGAAGAATGGATTCAGAAGAAGGCAATGTATCTAAAATTATTACCTACAGGAATCAGAACCTACAGGAAGCAGCAATCAAGAAATCAAATGACATGTTGCTTTAGGCAAATCTGCTGCACAAGATGTCTTTAAAGTGTTCAAAAGCAAAACTAAAGTGCGCCTGACCCAAGCCATGGCATTTTCATTAGCCTCTCTGCATGTGAAAGTTGGACAATGAATAAAGAAGACCTCAGAAGAATTGATACATTTTATTTATAGTGTTGGAGCAGGATATTAAAGATACCATGAACTGCCAGAAGAACAAACCAATCTGTATTTGAAGAAGTACAACCAGAATGCTCCTTAGAAGCCAAGATGGCCAGACTTCATCTCTTATACTTTGGAAATACTATCAGAAGAGATGAGTCCCTGGCAAAGGACACCATGCTTAGCCAAGTGGAGAGCCAGTGAAAAAGAGGGAGAGCCCCAATGAGATGGATTGGCACAGTGGCAGCAGCAGTGGGCTCAAGCAAGGAAAAGATTGTGAGATTGATGCAGGATTGGGCACTACTTCATTCTGTTGTACGTAAGGTTGCTATAAGCAGGAACCAACTCGATGGCACCTAAAAACAGCACAGGAAACAGAAAACTTTCGAGAACACATTGGCATCTCAGGATAGAGAAGCTGCTTAGAGACCAAAAGCCATATGGTGAGAACAGATTACCATGCAAAGGCAGCTGAGTGTTGGGCCTAGGGTTGCTAGAAAGACAAAGAAGAGAATTAGCAGAAAACTTCAGTCAACTGTACAGAGACTCAGTGGATGATTTCTTGGTATGCAGAAGAAAATGATGAGCAATAAAAGGAAAACAGTTATGGTGGTGGTGGTGGTATGCCATGGAGTCAGTTTTGACTCATAATGACCCTGCATAGGGTTTCCGAGGCTGCAAATCTTTATGGGAACAGAAAACCTCATCTTTCTCTCATGGAATGGCTGGTAGTTTTGAACTGCTGACCTTGAGATTAGCTGCCCAACTGGTAATCACTACATTACCAGAGCTCCGTGAAAACAGGAGTTATAGAGGGCAAAAAATGACAGTCCACCTTTACAATTATAGGTGTTTCCAAGGAGAATGTGAAAACAGAGGGAAAGAAGCAGTGATCAGAAGGGAAAAAAAAATGTTGGGACTGTCAGTAAAGCCTAGGTCTTTGATGAATCTCACAACATGGAGGAAATACGTAGAAGCAAAGTAGGAATAAACAGGAAATTTACCATAAGCATGAGAAGAATAACAGCATCAACACTATTATAGGGCACTGACTAGATTCCAGGTACTTCTCAAAGAGTTACATGTATTCGATTTTAAATATTTATATCACCAATGAAAAAAATTATAAGAAAATTCTAGGTGAAACTCAATACTGAGAAAGTTTCACAGCCAAATATGAATGCTTTTCTGTGGAGTGTTAATCACCTAAGTGGATTCAAGAAAGAAAACTGGATAAACCGGTGGTTGTACAAGCAATTGAACCAAGCCACTGAGAATCCTGGCCAAGCCAAGTTGACACAAAACCTTACCTATCAGAGAACTCTATTTAGTCTTCAGTTTTGTAAGTACCTGACATTCTCCTACAATAAATGATCAGTTACTTGAAGAAATTTTTATCTTTGCCCCTCTTTTCACAGTACCTCACATAAAGCCTGATAAGTATTAGAAATACACATTGACTGTGGTGAATTTAATTAAAAATTATTTCTCAAGGATATTGTGATATTAAATGTCACAATTTTCACCCAGCTAGCTTCTAAAATACTGTTTATTTTATCATTTTTCCTGATACAGAATTTTAAAGGAGTCTTGGTATAGCATTGTAGGATAAGCACTGAACTGCTAACTGCAAAATCAGCTGGTCAAACACACCAGCTGCTCCTTGGTAAACCTTATACAGGGTCACTATGAATTGGAACCAAATTGATTGTACTTACCAGCAACGACAAGAACAGAATTTTAAAATAGAAATATTAACTGTAGGTTCTCCAAGACAGCTTCTTAGAATACTTTGTATTTATCTTATTCTAAAGGATAGGCAAATCACAGGCCTATGCCATACAGGCGAAATTCAAAAGCAGATCCAAGAATAACCATGAAACCAATGAAGTGTGATTTGATGCACAAAGACGTAGGAGCAACAGTATTGTTGCTGTTGTTAACCTAGAAGTGCTCAGCCCCCTTCATTCTTTTTCCAATGAAAGAAAAATGTTTTCAGAAATGTAACCCAGTGTTAGCAGTCTTAAAACACAGAGAATGAAACCTAACTCGATGGCTTTAAGTTCACTGATAAAGTTTCTTAAAGATATGCAAAAGTCAGTGTATTTTGTTGTTGTCTTAGTGTTCATTTTATTGTCAGGGCAAAGTTATTACAAAAGTTTGGGGGGTATTATTTTACAGACATAAACTATCCTTGAGGTTGGTTGGTTATGTGCTGTGGAGTTGGTTCCCACACATAGCAACCCTGCATAGGTTTTCTGAGGCTGTAAACCTTTATGAAGGGGCTCTGGTAGCGTAGTGGTTACGAACTGGGCTGCTAACCTCCAGGTCGGCAGTTCGAAACTACCAGCAGTTCCGCAGGAGAAAGCTGAGGAGTTCTGCTCTCGTAAAGATGTACAGCCTCGGAAACCCTGTGCAGGGTCACTATGAGTCGGAACCGACTCCACAGTACTTAACACCAACAACAAACCTTTATGCGAGCCGAAAGCCTCTTTCTCCCCCCGGAATGGCTGGTAGTTTTCAACTGCTGACCTTGAGGTTAGCAGACTGACTCTTAACCACTACACTACCAGAGTTCTTTTATCCTTGAGGTTAGAGTATCTTTTTTTTATAATAAAGTATAAATTCCTAAGTCTGGCTTTGATCATTAAGACAGTTGAATTACATGTGGTCTTCATCCATCCCCAACCACCCTACACCACATCTATAGGTCTGTGTTTTGTCCACTTAGCAAAATGCCAACAACAGTGGCTTTGGTTTGGAAAACTTTAAATGTTTTACTATTATGCTTTTATATGCTGATCTCTAAACAGAAATAAAGACATATGCAACTGTCATTTAGTGGAAAGATTTTAAATGAGGTTTGCTACCTAGACTTTCATAACCTTCTAATCACCCATGGGACATATAGTGCCCACCTACTTTATCCACCTCCAGGGTTTAGTGGGAAGCTCCTATCCCACTTTTTGTGCATTCTGCCATCTGGTAGAGGCCTATATAACTGCGTGAGTCTAGAGAAATAGACCTCATCTCACCAACTCTAGCACCAGAAAACTTACAATGTATTTGTTCAACTTGTTGTTAAGTGTCACTGAATTGGTTCGGAGTCATAGCAACTCTGTTTAGGGTTTCAGTGGCTTTAAATCTTGGTGGGAGCAGAAAGCCTCATCTTTGAACTCCCATGGAGTGGCTAGTGGGTTCAAATGCTGATGTTTGCTTCACCGTCCCATGCTTATCCTTACAGAGTAACTGCTTGAGTCTGACGAAATGGGCTTCATCTCTTCACCAGAAATCTCTCCGGACATATTTGTTCAACTAATTGTAACAAAATCCATATGACCTCAAAAAAAAAATCAAAAGAGAAGATAGTTTGGTCTTGAAAATGTTAGAGAAAAATGGTGATCAATACTAGTAATAATAATAATGATGAGGTCATTCATTTAGTAAGTAAACAGTAATTCACTTGGTTATCTCATCTAGCTGACCTTCATTTTAGATGACAATCTCACAATTTCAAGACAGTTATGCGTGAACTCCATTTTTCCTTGTAACCATATCTGATGCCAGCCTGATCCTAACCTCCTTTTGCCAAAATCTTGGGACAGTTACGTAGTGTGGTATGCAATGAGTTTTCCACTGGCATTTGTGTTTTGCCTTATTTCCCTGAATATAGTTTTGGGGGTTTTTTGTGTGTGTGTGTGTGATGGGGGGGGTGTTCTTTTTGAGTGACCTTTGAGTCACAGAGAGACATATAATTTGGTGGCTCTTATAAAAGTGTTTCTTTCAATACTCCCCCATGTGTCCTCTTCAAATGTCATTTTATAAATCATGAAAAAAAATCTGTGTTTTTTCTGTAATGCTGGATTCAACAACCGATTTCTTTAAAAAATTAGAAGTATAAAGAGAAGGGCATTTTTCTGAAATTCTCACACTTTGTAACTTGTTTAGGGGAAGAACGTTTGTTTTTATAGTTTTACAATTAGAAAGTAAAATTAACGGAATAGTTTTATTTCATTTGTATAGGTAATAATGAATTTCAGTTATACATTTTATAACCCAACTTTCAGGCTAATTACACAAAGGGAAGTAGAAGCTTGGCAAATGCTTGGTGGTCTGTATTTCTCTTCCTGACCCCAAAGCCCCCTTTACTCCTGTTCTGTGGGTAGTTCAGTGCAAAGTCTTGTGGCATGGCTCATGAATTTGCTCAGTGTTTTGCTGTATTTAAAGTTCAGGAAAGGACAGTACTTTCTGGGTTGTTTTGAGGTATTTTGTAGGAAGAATTGTGATATGCAGAGCATGTAGTAAATCCTACTCAAGAATAAGAATCCATGTAGCAAATACTTACAGAGCATTTACTGTATGCCAGGCACTGATCTAAATGCTTTACCTATTGTAAACCTTCCAACAGCTCCATGTAGAAGGTATTGGCACTCCCTCCATTTTACAAAAAAAAAGCTGAAAACATCTGGGGCTCAGACAGACTGCATGACTTTCCCAGCAACACACAGTTAAGAAGTCGTAGAGATGGGATTCAAACCAAGACAGCTTGGCTCCAGGGATCATTTACTGTTGGACCATATATTTGGGCTTTACCAAGCATATATAATCTAGTTTATCATTTCATATTCATAATGTTGTTGTTATTACGTGCCATAGAGTCGCTTTTGACTCAAAGTGATCTTTTATAGAGTTTGTGAGGTTTTAAATCTTGGCCAGAGCAGTAAGCCTCAACTTTCTTCCACAGAGCGGCTGGCAGGTTCAAACGACAGACCTTGTGACCGCGGACTAGTGCTTATTATGTGGAGCAACCAGGCTTCCAATCTTCATTACCAGAATATATGAAGATTTTATTACTTCCCTTTAACCCTGGATAGTTGACCAGGAATATAGGAGTCCTGGTGTGGCACCAAGGGTTAATGCGCTGGACTGAAAAGTCCGTTTGAACTGCTAGGTGGTTCAAACTCACCAGCCGCTCCTTGGAAACCCTATACAGGGTCACTAGGGATCAGAACCGACTCAGTAGCAAACAACAACAAATACCCTAATAGGAATCCTGGTGTGGCACTGTAGGATAACCACCGGAATGCTAACCACAAGGTCGGTACGTCAAACCCATCAGCTACTTCTTGGAAACCCTAGACAATGTCACTTTGAGTCAGACCCAACTCGCCAGCACTTAACAACAACAACATACACTGGTATGGTGCTGTAAATAACCACAGAACTTCTAACCATAAAGTCGGCAGTTCATATCTTCCAGTCACTCTTGGAAACCCATACAGGGTCGGTATGAGTCGGAACCGACTTGATGGTACACAACAACATACGTTAGTAAATGATGAAGTCACTTCCTGGCCGCCAGCACATTACTCTTCTCCAATTGTTCCTGTATCATGGCGGTTTCATTGGTTCAATTTGTTTTACCAAGGAACACTTTTTGTATATGAAAACCTACTCAGACTATCTGCATTAAAGACAAAGGAAGACAAAACTGTGCTAGCTGAAGTGAGGTTGAGACTTCTTTGCTACTCCCAGCTGTTTTCATTGCACTTCCCAAGTCTTCTAAAATCCATCCATGAAACACAATTGGGAATCCACTGTAATTTTTAAAAAGCGAAAGAATGGTTTTGTCCTCTCCTGGAAGAAGTGAGTGTCCTAGTAAGAAATTAGCACTGGAGAGGCCAGAAGACCCAGGAAGCAGGAATACCAGAGGGAAAAGCAAACTTTATTTATTTTTTAAATTTGATTTTCACCAAAAAAGGATTTGAACTTAGACTCTGCCACTTGTGAGCCAAGTAAGCATCAGTCTATTGTTCATCTGTAAAATGGGAATAAGAGTTGATACAATGCATTGACAGCTTTTAGTGTGGTGCTGCAGAATAATGCACTGGACTCCAAAGTCGGTTTGAACTACAAAGTCAGCAGTTCAAGCTCACCAGCTACCCCTCAGAAACCCTATACAGGATCAATATGAATCGGAACCGACTTGACGTCACTTAACAACAACAG
Source organism: Chrysochloris asiatica (assembly GCF_000296735.1). NCBI lineage: Eukaryota > Metazoa > Chordata > Mammalia > Afrosoricida > Chrysochloridae > Chrysochloris > Chrysochloris asiatica. Next base: position 1,113,746 of record NW_006408882.1, read on the forward strand.
TGGGCCAAATACTAAGAATTTTTTCATTTAATCCTTAAAGGAAACCTATGAAATGTAGGTATTATAACCCCAACTTGCAGATGAATAAGTGACACGCAGAGAGATTATACAACATCTCCAAGTTTCCTTGGTTAGCATGGCAGAGCAAGAACAGAGAAACATGTCTATTTGACTGAAAATACCATGATCGTAACCATACAACTGAAGAATTTATATGAGATTATAAAGCCCCTTGTATATGCCAGTCACATGTGTTGATAAATGCCATCAAGTCAGTTCTGACACATAGTGACCCTATATAGGGTTTCCAAGATACAGTTGGTGGTTTTGAAACTCCTAACTCATGGTTAGCAGTCCAGTGCCACATCAGGACTCTTGCCACACATGAGTAGTCAGTAAATTACCAGTGTTTTTCCAGGGAATACAGATTGTCAGGATTCAAAAATTCTCTCTACCACTCACTTTAATGTGTGACCTTGGACAAAGGTTTTGAGCCCTGGTGGCACTGGAGGATAAGCACTGGACTACTAGCTGCAGGATCCAAAGTTCAAATCCACCAGCCACTCCATGGGAGAGAGAGGAGACTTTATGCTCCCATAAAGAGTCACAACTTTGGAAACCCATTACAGGGTCGCAGTTAGAATCAACTCAATGTTCGTGAGTTTGGGTTCAAGCTTCAACTAGAGATAAACTTGGAGTAATATTCATTTCTACTATGTAGTCTCTGTAAAGGTCCAGTGAGACACTGTGCATCAGTTGCTGATCTCACCAGGCCTTATCCATAGTATGCATTCAGTAAATGCTATCATTGTTTTTAATAACTGTGGGTCTAGGAGCAATGGACAGGAAACCAAGAGTAGATATTATAGCGCCTTTGTTGTTGTTATTGTTGTTGTTAGATGCCATCGAGTCAGTAGTGACCTTACGCACAGCATAACGAAACACTGCCTGATCCTGGGCCAACCTCACTACTATTGCCACGCTTGATGTCATTGATGCTGCCACTTGGCCGATCCATCTCATTGGGGGTCTTCCTCTTTTTCTCTGACCCTCCACCTTACCAAACATGATATTCTTCTCCAGTGACTGGTCCCTCCTGACAATATGTCCGAAGTATGAGAGATGAAGATTGGCCTCCAAGGAGCACTCTGGCTGCACTTCTTCCAACACAGATTTGTTGGTTCTTTTGGCAGCCCATGGCATTTTCAATATTCTCCTCCAACATCATAACTCAAAAGTATCGATTCTTCTATGGTCTTCCTTATTCACTGTCCAGCTTTCTCATGTATACGAGGGTATTGAAAATACCATGGCTTGGGTCAGGCGCACCTTAGTCTTTAAGCTGACGTCTTTGCCCTTCAACACTTTAAAAAGGTCTTGTGCAGCAGATTTGCCTAATGCAATACGTCGTTTGATTTCTTGACTGCTGCTTCCATGGATGTTGATAGTTGATCCAAGAAGAATGAATTTCTTGACAACTTCAATTACACTGTTTAATTTGTCTTCACCAAAACTTTCCTGAAGTGGGTGCTATATTATTCCCCTCTTACAAATGATATTTGGGGAGTTTATTTTAATTTCTCAAATGTTCCCAGTCAGTAAGTGATGGGTCTGGAACATACATAAGTCTAAGCAGGTCATCACACTATATTGAGTCTGATCTCTTTCTCCTCATGCCCTGATGGAGTCTGTTAGTGACTTGGTAGATCAGGAAAATGCCCTTTTTTGTCCTACATAAATTCAGAACTGCAGGAGAAAGATGAGACTGTCTGCTCTTATAAAGATTTACAATCGTGGATACCCTAAGGAGCAGTTTCAGGCTGCCCTAGAGAGTCACAGCGCAGTGGCAGTGGGTTTTGGTTTAAATTCAGAATCAATTGGAAAGTGGTTGCAAGACTCAGGGATATGGGGATTCAACTGTCAGCATTTTTAATGACAAAGCTTTTGAAGAACATGGCTGATGCCCAACTTCAAGGAAAATGATTACATCTTTGGTCCCTGTGTAAAGAGCCCTGGTAGTTCATTGAGTTAGGTATTGGGCTGCTAAATACAAGATCAGTGGTTCAAACCCACCAGCTGCTCCACAGGAGAAAGATGATGCTGTCTGCTTTTGTAAATCCAACATGGGATCACTAGGAGTCCGAATCGGCCTGACAGTTGTGGGTTTTGGGTTTCTCATCCCCATGTGAAACTAAATGACCCTTCCATGGGTCAGTCAGATACCTCAGGTCTTCCTTCATGATCCCCACCTTGTATAATGTGCCAGGGGGAAATTAGAGCACAGTGTGTGCTCTGAACAGTGAGGCAGATCCCAGAGAGAGAGAGAAGGACTGTGTCACTCATGTATCTTCCTTCCTTCCACTTATCACCAATCAGGTGAGTGACTCCTCTCCTGAGCTGAGTGAATGAACAGACAAGTGAGTAAAGGATGGAGAGAGACCAAGGGTGTCACTCTAATGGAGTTCTCCAAATGGAGTAAGGAGTGGTGGTCCCATTTCACATTTCCAGCTGTGTTTTGTCACCCTCAGAGAGTGCAGCTTCATTGTGGTCAACCTGTAGGTGACTGTCACCCCTCAGGTGAGGAGAGTAACATCTGTCAGGACAGGACCACTCCTAACTTTATGAGACCGCTCTTCAGTACCAACTGCTGCTTCCCTGGGGAGGGCTAAAATGAATAGAGATAAATACTGTTAACTGATGGTACATAGAGGAGATTATAATCATTGTAATGAAACAAAGTATATGATTTGTTGAGTGTAAAACTGATTATCTGCCCTGTAAACTTTCACTCAATTCACAATAAAAACTTTAAAAAAAAAAAAAAATGGAAATCAGAAAAAACTGTGAACCTTGCTCATGAGTGTTGAAAGCTAAAGCAACAGGAAGAAATGAGAAAGTAAAAGAGCTGAACAGAAAATATCGAAGGGCAGCTTGAGAAGACAAAGTCAAGGATTATAATGAAATGTGCAAAGACCTGGAGTTAGAAAACCCAAAGGGAAGAATACACTAAACATTTCTCAAGCTGGAGGATCTGAAGAAAAAATTCAAATCTTGGGTTGCAAAGAACTGAGTTCTTCCTTCATTCCCTGATTTCTAGTGGCAGACATAAACTTATTAACTTCTTCTCTACCACAACTCCAAAAGATGGTATAGTGTATTTATTTATTAACTTATTCTGTGTATGTTGTTGTTAAGTGCCGTCGAGTTGGTTCCAACCCATAGTGACCCTGTACAGGGTTTCCGAGGGTGTAAATCTTTATGGGAGTAGAAAGCCTCATCTTTACCTCTCATCAATTCTTGAGAGACCTTGGTAAGCCACATAATTATAAGAGGTTCTCTTTTGGTCTTAAGTGTACTTCTTGAATTTTGAAACCGCCCAAATCAAACTGTGTCCCTGGGCCCAGCACTGCTAGTTTAGAGCTGGAACCCACTAGGGCCCAGCAATGCTTGTGGAGCTCGGGCTGCAAGTCCTGGTCAGCGAGATAGCTGATAGTAACAGCAAAATGTTCTTCTGCACCCTCATAACTAAAAGGCCTGCATCTAAACATCTTGACCCTGGTTTTGACTACTTTCCAAGGCTGCCAAATATAATCCTGCCTATTTGTAAATCTCTTCCTTCTGTACAAAACAGCCACTCATCTGTGGACAAAACCATTCTAAGCCAGGGAAGGAATCTCACAGGACCTACACTGACCAAAGCCTAAAGTTTTCTGCCCAGCCAGAACACTTAAAAGCCAATAACGCTTTCCAATCTGATTCTGTCACTATGGCCTCCTCAAAGAAGGGTGGTGAGAAGAAGGGCCATTCTGCTATCAACGAAGTGGTGACCACAGAATACACCATCAACATTCACAAGCGCATACATGGAGTGGGTTTCAAGAAGCGTGCCCCTCGAGCACTCAAGGAGATTCGGAAATTTGCCATGAAGGAGATGGGAACAGCAGACATGCACATTGACACCAGGTTCAACAAAACTGTCTGGGCCAAAGGAATCAGGAACGTCCCGAACCATATCCCGGTGCGGTTGTCCAGAAAACGTAATGAGGATGAAGATTCACCAAACAAACTCTATACACTGGTGACCTATGTGCCTGCCACCACTTTCAAAAACTTAAAGTCAATGTGGATGAAAACTAAGTTTATGATCAAATAAATTTATAAATCTGCAACAAAAAAAAAAACCCAACTGCATGGCATAATATAGACAACTGCCAGCCACCAAGGTTAAGATATATATGGCCTTTCCCTCATGACACAGAAAACCCAAAGCCATGCACCTTGCCCCCATTGAATGTCTCTCCATTCTTGGTCTACTTCCCAAACTTCCTAACCTAATGCACTACATGTTGGGATTTTAAAGGGCTCAGTAAATAGTATCTTTGTTTCCTCTCCTTCAATTATGAGCCACTCAGAAATGAAAACAGGCATTAGGTAAGTGACAATCAACATGACCTTTTTCTATGAGTATAGCTATTGAACATCTGCAGGCAAGTAAGTTGGTTAAGATTTCACCACCTTAACTGACTGCACACAGCCAGACTGTCTCAGGCCTCCCACAAAGGGCCTGCCCTGTGAAAATTGCTGTCCAAAGGAGCAGAACAGAACACGTTCTTTCTGCCAAAGGGTTGAGGTCAAAAATGATGCCTAGCTCCATTTTCCAAAGTCTGTTATTTTCTGCCTGTGCATTCCGACTCATAGCACTTTCCCAGAGTCGGGAGGAGAGATTGTAGGAGGGAAGTGACCAGAAGTGTTACTCTACTAGAGGTCCCTCCATGCAGTAATATCGGGAGCACAAAGGAAGTTCCACCTTAACACCAAGCTACAGAACTCACAAAGAACGCATCTGCAGTATTGTCAGGACAAGAATGTTCTGAAAACAAAAAGTGATTTGAAATTATTTTTACCAATGATATATATACTCTCTTATTAGTGTTGACAGAGGAGTTTCTGGGTAGTGCAAACAGTTAAGTGCTCTACTAATAGTTGAAAGGTTGGTGGTTCCATTTAACCCACTGAAAGGAGCCTGGTGTGTTGCTGTGGGTTAATGCGCTGGACTGCAGCAGAGTCAGCTTGAACCACAAGATCGGCAGTTCAAGCTCACCAGCCACTCCTTGGAAATCCTATGCAGGGTCGCTAGGGCTTAGAACCATCTGGATGGTACTTAACAACAAAGGTGGCTTGGAAAAAGGTGCCTATCAAATCTTCTGAAGAATCACAACTTGAAAACCATAAAGAACACACCTCCACTCAGACACACATGGGGTCACTGTGATTTGGGATCAACTCAACACAACAACAACAGGAAGATAGAAATTAATGAGTGGGGAATTCCTGGTGTTAATAATAACAACAACATAATAATAAGAACTTTCACAGCATGCTTCCCATATTCCAGGAGCTCTTTGAAATGCATTCATTAGCTCTGGTACTGAATCACAGGGTTTGCACTCTAAACCCCCATCCCATGTTGCCCAAAACAGAATTCTACAAAGAAGCACTTAACTTGGGAATTAAATGATGTTTTTTTTAATCCTTGAAAATATGTCCTCTCAGCCCATTGCTTTACTGAGACGGTTGCTGCAGAAATGTGGTCGAGGAAGAGCTCCAACAGCTTTATTTTTCCTCTTGATGTGGCTATTTAGGGGTTTTGTGAGATTTATCTACGGCACTTGTTCATCATACTGACTTTCGTTATTTCCTTGTAAAGAAAGCTTTCCAGGGATTTCTGAAGCTCAACTGTGCTAATGCTGTTGAGAAAAATAAAGAAGTAATCCTACATGTATTGAAATAGACTGCAGTTTACAGAAAACATGAATTCCAAACACAAACATATTGACACGAAACCATAGTGACATATTTCTACCTAGAAAATTGAACCCAGAACTATGGTAACATTTCTGAACTAGTTGACCACTGTTCATTCCAACCTTTACATGGTGATGTGTCCTAGGGTTTGCTCCTGGGTCTTTACTAGACTTCCTATATACAGGCTTTCCAGAATGGGGTTCACATGCTAACTCAGCTCTCTGAAGCATGTGCATGCCAGGGACATACAATGCCAACCTCTACTCTGAGATTCAGGCCCCCTATCTTCATAAATCCAGCTCAGAATTTTCATTTGCATTCTTAACCTACCTTTTCCCCACCCTCCTCATCTTTTCCATGTTAGTAAATACACCAGTATTTTATTTTTAAACCAAAACCAGTACATTATCCTTGATCAGCACAATCCACTAGAAATACACTGTAAGCCACATGTTATATTTTCTAGTTGTTGTGAAGTGACGTCAAGTCGGTTCCGACTCATAGTGACCCTGTATAGGGTTTCTGAGGATCGGCTGGCAAGTTTGAACCACCAACCTTGCAGTTCAAAGTGACCTTGCAGTCCAGCGCTTTAACCCATGGCACTACACCAGGACTCTAGTAATCACATTGAAAAAAAAAAAAAGACCAAAACTAGCAACAGGTGAAATTACTATATTGTACTTTACCTAAAGGAGCTCTGGTAGTATAATGGATTATGAGCTAGGCTGTTGATCATGAGTTCAGCAGTTAGAATCTACCAGTCGTTCCAAGGGAGAATGATGAGGCTTTCAGCTCCTGTAAAGATTTACAGCCTCAGAAACCCTATGGTCACTCTGAGTCAGAACCAACTTGGTGGCACACAACCACTGCCACCATGATTGTACTTTACCTAATGGATTTGAGATAACCAAAACCCCACTGCCATTAAGTCAAGTCTGACTCATAACAACCATAGAGAGCATTTCCGAGTCTGCGGATTCTGCAGGAACAGGTGTCCTCATCTCTCTCCTGGGAAGTGGTTGATGGATTTGCACAGCTGACCTTGTGGTTAGTGGCCCAATGCCTACCCCACAACACCACCAGGGCTCATTATATATCTGAGATGTGTACTGTTATTTCTACGTCAATAAAAATTATTACCGAGACACTTTACATTTCTTTTGTACTATGTCTTCAAAATCCAGGATGTATTTTACATTTAAATGTACATCTCATTGCACAGTAGCCACATATAGGGAGCAGCTACTGTGTTGGAAAGTGTACCCTTAGGTGCTTCATCTCTCATTCCTCAAATCTGATTCATCACCAGAACTGTATTAATTTCCTAGACTTGCTATAAAAAGTACCTTATAAGAAATGTACTGCCTCACAGGCATCCAAATTCAGGATGCTGACAAAGCTGTATTCTCTCCAAAGAATATAAGGGAATTCTTTCTTGTCTCTCCCAGCAACTGGTAGCCCCACACATTCCTTGTCATGCAGTTGGAACATAACTTTGTTGACACATGGCATTCTTCTCTTTGTATCTGTCTCTACGTTTCTTCTCTTTTATAAGGACATCGTTCGTATTGTACTAGAACCCACCCATTCTGAGTATGACCTCTCATGAACTTATCCAATTACCTCTTCAGAGACCCTATCTCCAAACAAAGTCACATTCTCATGTAAGGGGCACGATTCGACCGATAACAACATGCTATTGTCTCTAAAATGCTCATCAAGCATCTGCTTGCCTGTACCATTTTGTAAATTCTACCACAGCTGATTGTCTGTCTCATTCCCTCAATTCTGTTCCCCAAGTTGCAGCCTGGTAGCCAGAGTAACAACCATTTAGAAACATCTGTTCTTATAATAAATATTTATTGAAAGTGATTATATTCCATACTCCATTTTAAGTGTGAGATACTACAGCAGTAGTGTAATTTCCCAGGTTTAAATCAGGCCTCTGTTACTTACTAGCCATGTGGACCTTGGTAAAGTTGTAAAGCCAATCTGTGCTTCGTTTTCCTCATGTGTACAAGAAGCAGTCCTTTGAGAAGAACACAGGGACACTGAATGGTTTAAAATAAAAAACAGTGTGTGCCAGAGTTGTTTTCTTTCACCATACTTATTCAGTCTGTATGCCGAACAAATAATCTGAGAAGCTAGATTATATAAAAAAGAACGTGACATCGGGATTGGAGGTAGACTCATTAACAACCTGTGATGTGCAGATACAACCTTGCATATGGAAAACAGGACTTAAAATACTTACTGATGAAGATCAAAGACCACACCCTTTGGCATGGGTTGCATCTCAATGTAAAGAAAACAGAAATCCTCGCCACTGGACCAATAGATAACACACATATTAATGGAGAAAAGATTGAAGTTGTCAAAGACTTCATTTTGCTTGGATCTACTATCAACACTCATGGAAACAGCAGCCAAGAAATCAAATGATGTATTGCACTGGGAAAATGTGCTGCACAAGACCTCTGTAAAGTGTTGAAAAGCAAAGATGTCAGTTTGAGGAATAAGGTGCATTGGACCTAAGTCATGGTATTTTCAATAACCTCATATGCATGTGAAAGTTTGACAGTGAATAAGGAGGATCATAGACAAATTGATGCATGTGAGTTATGGTGTTGGAGAAGGATATTAAAAGTACCATGAACTGCTAGAAGAACAAACAAATCTATGTTGAAAGAAGTACAATGAGAATGCTTCTTGAAAGCCAAAATGGCCAGACTTCGTCTTTCATGCTTGTCCGGAGGAACCAGTCCCTGGATAAGGATATCCTGCCTAGGTAAAGTGGAAGGAAGATCAGTGAAAAAGAGATGGATTGGCACCGGGCAGCAGCAGTGGGCTCAAGCTCAAGATTGTGAGGATGGTGCAGGACTTGGCAGTGTTTTGTTCTGTTGTGCATATGGTTGCTGTGAATCAGAAGCAACTCGAAGGCATCTAACAACCACAACAGTGAGAACAATGCTAATATCTACGGAGTAGTTGTGAGGATTCCGTTAATAGATGGAAAATACTTGGTACTTACATGGTAGTGGTGGCGGTAGCATGCTGGGGAGTCAGAATTCTGACTCATACCGACCCTGCACAGGGTTTCATATACATGTTGTTAGGTGCCATCGAGTTGGTACCAAACCATAGCGAACTTATGCACAGCAGAACGAAACACTGCCCGATCCTGGGCCAACCTCACTACTGTTGTCATGCTTCAGTCCATCGATGCTGCCACTTGGCCAATCCCTCTCGTTGGGGGTCTTCCTCTTTTTCTCTGACCGTCCACCTTACTAAACATGATACCCTTCTCCAGCAACTGGTCCCTACTGACAATATGTCCAAAGTATGAGAGACGAAATTTGACTAGCTTGGCCTCTAAGGAGCACTCTGGCTGTACTTCTTCCAAAATGGGTCTTTTGGTTCTTTGGGCAGCCCTTGGCACTTTGAATATTCTCCTCCAACACCATAACTCAAAGGCATCAATTCTTCTATGGTTTTCCTTATTCACTGCCCAGCTTTCACATGCATATGAGATTATTGAAAACACCATGGCTTGGCTCAGGCGCACCTTAGTCCTCAAGCTGACATCCTTGCTCTTCAACACTTTTAAAAGGTCTTGTGCAGCAGATTTGCCTAATGCAATATGTCATTTGATCTCTTGACTGCTGCTTCTATGAGTGTTGATAGTTGATCCAAGAAGAGTGAAGTCCTTGACAACTTCAAGCTTTTCTCTGTTGATAAAAATGTTGTTTATTGGTCCAGTGGTGAGGATTTTTGTTTTCTTTACATTGAGATGTAATCCATACTGAAGGCTGTGCTCTTTGATCTTCATCAGTAAATATTTTAAGTCCTCTTCACTTTCAGCAAGCAAGGTTGTATCATCTGCATATCGCAGGTTGTTAATGAGTCTTCCTCCAATCCTGACACCACATTCTTCTTCATAGAACCCAGCTTCTCAGATGATTTGCTCAGCATACAGGTTGAATAAGTATGGTGACAGAATACAACCTTGTTGCACACCTTTCTTAATTTTAAAACCATTAAGTGTTCCCATGTTCTGTTCAAACAACTGCCTCTTGGTAGTTCGTATACATAGCACTCAGAAAATGATAGTGTTTTGCTTTTTTTTTTTTTTTTTAAATCACTTTTGGCTACTCGTTTTCTAACTTCCCTTATTCATTGGATGTTTAGTTGAGGAAATCCAGATAGCAAATAGAGATATACTTAATATAATGCCTGCTGGTGCTACCTGGTGCTGAAACCCTGCAGCCATTGTAAGGGACAGAGGATGGAGAAGCCGCTACCGATGGCTGATTGCTGTCATTGCCTCCTCTTCCCAGTGTTGGTTTGGGGCTCGGCTGTACACATAACACCTAACACTGGGACATGAGACTGACAGCAGATTGCTCATCATATATACTCACGAGAGGAGGACACCACATGCCGCTTGGGGATACTTAGAAGAAAGTCCCCCACCCCTGCTTTAAAGTCTACATTCATGGGAGAAAGGGGAAACAAATCCAGTGTGCTTCGATTCTGTATAATTTTAAGATGTGTGTGAATCTAATGAAAGGAACCCTGGTGGTACAACACTTAAGCACATGATGGTGGGAACCCAAAAGTCACTCCAGCAAGAGAAAAAAAAAGGTGGCAGACTACTTCTGTAAAGATTGCTGTTGTTGTTGTTAAGTGCCATCGAGTCCGTTCTGACTCATAGTGACCTTGTATGGGGTTTCCAAGGAGCAGCTGAGGGTGTTGACTGCAGCCTGGAAAACCCTGTGGGGCAGTTCCCCTTTGTCCTGGGGGGTCACTATGAATCAGAATCGATTGCACAGTACAATATTTGTCTTATAAGTATGAAATCTTTTTCATTTTATTATCGTTAGAAGCAAGAATCCTAGATATCTGGACTGCAATTCTCTCTCTGCCACTTTCTGATTCTGACTAGATTTCAGATGCCCTCTTCCCCCTGTGACTCCACAGAGATCGCTGCACATTTACCACCTGCCTACCACATTACAATCTGTCTGGGTCTGAGTTTCTTTACTGGAAAGGGAAAGTTTCAATTAATTAGCTGAATCCTACCTCATCAGGTTGTTGGGGTGGTTAAAGAGCTATCATAAAGCTCCACACAGAGCCTCACAATAAGCCCTTGATCAGTGTGAGTTGCTGTTACTATAACTACCTTTTTTTTTTTTTTTTCAACAGCTCTGCGCCATTTCTTACAAAATAAATATCCATTTTTCTGGGGGCAAAATTAATACTGAATTATCTACATGTTTACTTTTGCTTTGCTCTGCAAATTTCATAATCTAAAGTTGCACTTTCATGTGTTTAAATGTGAGGGTTCCATCTAGTGGTCAAACTGTAGTATGTACGTTTGTTAGTTGTCATGGAGTTGATTCTGGCCCATGGCAACCTTAAACCTGTTCCCTAAGGTTTTCATGACTGTGACCTTTCAGAAGCAGGTCACTAGACCTGTCTTTGAGGCACCTCTAGGTTCAAACTGCCAGCCTTTCAGCTAGTAGTCCAGTGCTTAATTGTTTGTTATACCTAGGGACTCCAGTAACCTGCATGTAGACACTGTGGATTGCAAAATTAACAACAAAATGTTATTAAAATAGAAAAGGGAATATCAGTGCATGAAAACTTTTATAAAATTTAACAGATATATTTCACAAAATGATTTTATTGAAATATTAACATATAATCATATATGTGAGAGCGCAGTGGCTTCATACAATAAGCACTGGACTGAAAAGCACATGGTTCAAGTCCACTAGCTGCTCCAAATTTCCTGAATTACGCATTATAAGAGTTTTAGAAATAACTCTGTCAAAAAGAACATAGTACATTGTGCCCAAGTTGTACAACCCTCAAATCCCCACATATGACTTGTTATGTGCTGTTGAGTTGGTTTGGTCTCATAGCAACCCTGCATAGGGTTTCCATGGCTTTAAATCTTCGGCACAAGTATACACGTAAGTGAGAATAAATAAAAATATCTACAGGTAGTAGATATATAGATATATTCACTGAAGAAACAACTACAGGTACTTCTCAAATATAACTGAACACCTCCCAAGATCAGCTTTCTGGGTTTGAAGTCTTACGATCACCTCATCGCAAACTGGGCCAACTGGCAAATATAACTCACAAAGTTCATGTTCTGTACCCGAGCTCGTGAGCAGCCATGTAGGGTACAACGTTGGTCTTGTCAGGAACAAAAGTGTAACCAAAATCACAAGTCAACAAGGCTGATAGCATTCATGAGACATGACCTCAACTCCCCTGAGACCAGAACCAGATGGTACCTGGCTAGCCCCATAGATCTGACCTGGGGCACGAAACCTGGTTCTGGTGAGAATGGGAGAAAAATACAGAATTGTGATAAAGTGGATTTACTTCTATCGATAGTTTTTGGAATTCCCAGCAAATGATTGGGTTGTTGTTAAGCACTATCAAGTTGGTTCTGACTCAGCGATTCTGAGGGGTGGCTGGTGGGTTTGAACCACCACCTTGCAGTTCAAATAGACCATGCGGTCAGTGCTTAGCCTACAGTGCCTTACCAGGATTCCTAATGATCGGGTGTTGTTAATGCCGTCAAGCTGGTTCCAACACATAGCCACCCTGTATAGGGTTTCCAAGGAACAGCTGGTTCAAACTGGCTTTGCAGTCTAGCACATTAGCCTGCAGTGCCACAATTGGGTTGTTGTTATGTGCTGTTGAGTTGGTTCTGACCCGTAACGACCCTGTATAGGGTTTCCGAGGAGTAGCTGGTGAGCTTGAACCTCCAACCTTTTAGTTCAAACTGCTTTGCAGTCTGGTGCATTAACCCACAGCACCACACGAGGACTCCCCACAATTGGGTGGTGGTGGTGGTTACGTGCCATGGAGTCGGTTCCAACTCATAGCAACCCTGTACAGGGTTTCCAAGGCTGTAAATCTTTACAGGAGCAGAAAGCATCACCTTTCTTCCGAGGAACAGCTGGTAGTTTCGAACTGCTGACAATTGGGTTGTTGTTGTTGTGAAGTGCTGTCAAGTCGGTTCAGACCCATAGCGACCCTGTATAGGGTTTTCAAGGAGCTGCTGGGAATGTGCAAATAGGATCACAGACTCTAAATCAGGAATTCGTTGGTTTTGCATTCCTCTGGGCATAAAAGGAGTCATCTCAGAAGCAGGAACAGAAGATTCCAGTATCATCAAGAAAGAACCATGAGCTGAAATCAAGATCCGGGTTCAGAAAAGCAGAGGTGGCACCAGAAGTGACAGCATGGAGACACAGAGCAATGGGGCTACCGTGCCCACAGACTGAATAACACTGATGGCTTACAGAATGTGCTCTTTGGTCATTTCTCTGCAGCAATATAGCAGCTTCATAACATTTGTTCAAGCAGAGCAGAGACCAAGGGACTGCATGGCTGAGAGGCTGAGGACAAGAGTGACGTGTACCTGCAATACAGCTGAGAAAAGGCATTCCTGACTGGAAAACTGCTGTAGTCTGTAGTCTGTGACTTATACCCTGTTCACTTCCCTAATAAAGCCTGTAGTCTGAGTATTGTCTGCGTCTTGAATGGTCATTGCAATGAATTATCAGTGGAGAAGTTGAGAGCACCCGGGGAGGGAGGGTTGCTGTCAGCATAGGGTAAAGAAGATTGGAGGGTGGAACTACATCCACCTCTTCCACATAGGAACCATCCTTGGGCTGATATGGAGTTTGATTTTCCTCCTCCCTTGTTTAACTGGAGAAGGGCAGACATGACCCCATGCCAGTTTTGCAAGAACAAAACTCAAATTCTTGGAAATGGCCAGACTAACTGGACCACCTGACACCAAAGAATTTGCTGAGCCTGTCACTCTGAGGTACTCTTTAAACCTTAAACCAAAACTATCCCTTGAGATCATTTTCTAACAGAAAATCACAGTGGCATACAAAATAGTTTATTACCCATAAGATTGGTACTCAACTAAAACAACAACCAAAAATAAATAAATAAATAAACAAACACCTGTGTGAGTCCAAAAGGTAGATTCACAGAAAAGATTCAAAGACGAGGGGGCAAGGAGACTGAAGTACTGAAAATGGACCAATCAGAGCACAATGAACAAGGTATTGCATGTGAAAAATGTAACTAAAGTAACTGATCAGTTTATCTAGAAATTGTCAAAGTGAAACCTAACTTGCTGTGCAAACTTTCACCTCAACTTTCTTTGTGAGTTTCACCTCAATGTAAAGAAGACAAAAATCCTCAACACTTGACAAATAAACAACATCCATATAAGTGGAGAAATGTTTGAAGTTGTCAAAAGTTTCATTTTGCTCAGATCAACCATCAACACTCATGCAATCAGCAGTCAAGAAATCAAACGAAGAATTGCATCAGGCAAATCTGCTGCACAAGAACTCTTTAAAGTGTTCAAGGGCAAAGATGTCAGTTCGAGGACTAAGGTGTGCCTGACCCAAGCCAGGATATTTTCAATGTATATGAAAGTCAGATGGTGAATAAGGAAGACTGTTGAAGAATGGATGCATTTGAATTATGGTGTTGGAGAATATTGAAAGTCCCATGAAGTGCCAGAAGA
>NW_006408882.1:1129386-1131111 GCF_000296735.1 Chrysochloris asiatica
TAATCGTCAGGTAAGAAGTTCAAACCCACCAACTGCTCAGTGGAAGAAAGATGAGGCTTTCTGTTCCTGTAAAGATTTACAGTGTCAGAAACCCTATACAGGGTCACTATGAGTCAGAACCAAACTCTGACAGTACTAAACAACATTAACAACAACAAACCAGGAGAGAATACATTTCTGTTTGTTAAATCACCCGCATACGGCATTTTATTCTAGCAGCAATAGTTAATAGCTAAGGCACTACCTGAAAGCTGACATTTCAAGTTTTGTGCTCTTTGAGCTGGTTACTGTTGCATGCCAACCCTAGTGACTCTGCACAACAGAACGAACCACTGGTCAATCCTGTGCCATACTCACAATTGTTGTTATTATGAGTTCACTGTTGCTGCCATTGTGTTAATCCATCTCATTGGGGCACTTCCTCTCTTTCACTGACCTTCCACTTTACCAAGCATAGTGTCCTTCTCCTAGGACGGGTCCCTCCTGATAATAGGTCCAAAGTATAAGAGACAAAATTTCACTATCCTGGCTTTTATAGACCATACTGGCTATAATTTTTCCAAGACAGGTTTGCTTTTCCTTCTGACAATCCATGGTGCTTTCCATATTCTTCGCCGACATCATAATTTGAATGCACATATTGCTTGACTTGTAGCAACAGGGTTCTACACTCAGCAGGTTGCTCAGCCAACACCTGTGAGTGAAGCCTGACTCAGCAGCTGGCAGTCATTTGCCTTAATATTGTACCCCACCCCCAGAATTGTCTGACCCTTGTTGAGTCTCCTTGAAACTAGATGAGCTCTTCTCCTTCTTACAGAATTTCCAATGATCAAGTAAGGTTTTTGTTTCCACTATCGTGTCTATGAAAGTTGTACACACTTGTGAATTTTCTTGACCCTAATTTCAGTCTGACAAGAAATCATCTCAAGTCATACTCAAGTGAATAGCAGACTGAGAGCAAACTGTGATTTGCCCCACCTCCCACCCTCTCTGAAAGCTCTGGCTTCAATCCAGTGAGCCTCAGGAAGTGGGAAGGAGAGGGCAGCAAGGCCAAGCTGTAAATGTAGTGCCTTTTTCTTAGAAAACAAAGGATCCACTTTAGGCTCGCAGGAAACAGCCAGAAAAAATTCTGACCTTGATTATAATCAAATAAAAGATGGGATTCAGAGAAAACTGTCTTCAGTGCTATGAATAATCATCATTTTGTTGGGCTTTTAATCATCTTGTTTCTCAGAAACAGCCACATACTCTAATTTACACAGGAAAACTATTGGACCTTAAAGTAAATTTTTAGAAGAGGTTCTCCAAAAGTTCCCATGTTTGTTTGTGTGTTTGTTTTAATCAAAACCCTTCATTATTCCCTGGGCTCTGTATTTGCTTGCAAATAAATGTCTCTACTTGAGAAAAAGAATGGAGAGTATCTGTAATTATCCAATATAATTTTAAATTGGAAGTTTCCAGTGAAAATACGCAGGCATATGGTGGTTCAGTGAAAGAGTCCCCAGCCAAAGTGCAACATGTACAGCCACTACCCATTTGTCAGTGGAGGCTTGCATATTGCTGTTGTCAAAGAGAGAAATTGGTAGGTATGGACAAGCACTGAATTGCTAACTACAAAATCCATGGTTCAAACCCCACAGCCACTCCTGGGAACCCCTATACTGGGTCACTATTGTCACAGTTGAAGTGTTGTCTGTGGAACAGTGCTACTATCCTTTCAAAGAA
>NW_006408882.1:1132551-1134344 GCF_000296735.1 Chrysochloris asiatica
GACCAGGTAGTTGTCTTCCAAATTTCTTGGCCGAGATAAGTGAGTGCCTCCAGTGCTACATCACTTTGTTAAAAATTTTCAATTAGTATTTCATTCCATCAATTCCTTGTGCCCTATTCTTTGCCAGTGCCTTCAATATGCAACTTGAACTTCTTTCTTCAGTATCATTGGCTCTTGAGCATATGCTTTCTCTTGAAATGGTTGAACATCAGTCACTTCTTTTTGGTACAGTAACTCTGTATTCCTTCCAACTGCTTTTGATGCTTTCTGCATCATTCAATATTTTGCCCATAGAATCCTTCAATATTGCAAGTCCAGGTTTGAATTTTTCTTCGGTACCCTCAACTTGAGAAATGCTGAGCGAGTTCTTCCCTTTTGGTTTTCTAATTCCAGGTCTTTGCACATTTTGTTATGACATTTGACCTCATCTTCTCAAGCTGCTCTTTGAAATTTTCTATTCAGCTCTTTACCTCCTCATTTCTTCCACTTGCTGGAGAACAAGTTTTACTTAATCTTACACAAAAGATGTTAGAAAGATAGGCTTAGGCAGATAAAAGATAGGTATAATTTATTAAGGATAGGTGTTTTTACAAAAAAATTAAGATAAGAATAGGCTTCTACCTCACAAAAGAAGAGAAGGAGCCCCAAGTACAATTTGGCTTTTCCCTTTATATACTCTTCTGTTGGGGCATGAGTTGAACTCTTGGTTCAGGCATCCAAGAGGCAAATCTGGGAGACTGGCCTATGTATAGTTTGCTTGACTCTTGTTTTTCATGTTTTAGTATTATTGACTAACTTTAATTTCCCCCTAACAATAGTTTCTCACCTACGCCTCTTCTGAGAACTTCCTCATTGCTGAGGTTGGCTTGTTTCTGCTGAGAAAGGCTGTACAGAGAGTGACTTGAGACTTGTTTCCTTTTCCTTTTCTACCCGGCTAACACCCCCTAGATAGAGACTAGGAAACCCCTACGCTGGTATGGGGCATAGTGATTGGAGTTAGGATTTTCAGTCTCTCATATCCTGTGGTTACAAACCTTCATCATCTACTCTTCTATAGTCCTGAGGCAGGGGAACACACAGAAAAGTTATATATTTTCTTGTAGTTGAAATGGTCCAGGGTGGTTATTGAGATAGGAGTGTGTCCTTGAGTTAGTTATGGAAAGTATCAACTTGCTTGGCTATGATAGTCACTAAAAGTTTAAAAACTCAAAGCCTCAGGATTAGGAGTGATGTTCTGGTGAGGGATCCAAGAAAACGTAAAAACCAGGTCAGAACGACAGATGTGCTTTCACTTGAGGCAAGAGTTCAATAGTTTAGCTTTCTGATCTAGGGAGATCTGGTGTGGCGCTGTGGGTTAATGTGTCAGTTTGAACTGCAAGGTTGGTGGTTCAAGCTCACCAGTGTCTCATTGGAAACCCTATACAGACAGATTCGCAATGGGTCAGAACTGACTCGATGTCACTTAACAACAACAACAACACAAGCATAAGGAAAAGTTTTCATTTTGGAGAATCTAACAGTAGCATAAGGAGCTCTGGTAGTGTAGTGGTTACAAACATCAAGGTCAGCAGTTCAAAACTACCAGCTGCTCCGTGGGAGAAAGATGAGGCTTTCTGCTCCCGTAAAGATTTACGAGAATCTGGGTTCTATGAAGAAAAACATGGCATCAGGATTGGAAGAAGACTCATTAACAACTTGCGATATGCCGATGATACAACCTCGCTTGCTGAAAGTGAGGAGGACTTGAAACATTTACTTATGAAGATCAAAGAGCACAGCATTCGATATGGATT
>NW_006408882.1:1135116-1136286 GCF_000296735.1 Chrysochloris asiatica
AGCACATAACCACAACCACCAACAGTAGCGTAGCGGTTACAATCTGGCTGCTAACCTCAAGGGCAGCAGTTTCAGACTACCAGCTGTTCTGCGGGAGAAAGATGAGAATTTCTGTTCCCATAAACATTTACAGCCTTGGAAATCCTGTACAGGGTCTCTATGAGTTGGAACCGACTCCATGGCACATAACAACAACAACAACAAGCAGGGACAAACCAGATGTTTCCCAAAAGAGGGGATAGGTTCAGAACAGTATAGATAGAAGATTAGGATTAGTAATATTAACAAAGTTCCAACCCCCAGAGCAAGAACCCAGGAAGGAGTAATGCACTTCCCTTCTTTTTGAGTAGGAGCCTCAGCTCTTCTACTGATTCACAGATGTACTTGGAAGACTTCCGTTGAGTATGGCCTGGCTCAGATTCTTCCATAGGTTTCACACTGGATGCTCACACCCAGCTCTCCACTTCCTTGAACTTGACTTTTGTGGGTGTATCAAGTAATACCTGGCAGGGCCCAAGCCACACAGGTTCCGACCGTGTGGCTGGTCCCCCTTTTTAACCAACCTTTTAGTAACACCTATTCTCTTGGGTAGAAGGAGGCTTGTAATTCCCCCTTTCTGTGGTATTGGGAGCACTTGCTGGCCCTAGTCTAACAGGGTTTGTTGTATTTGACCCTGTTGTACAACGTGCGTTAAGAGATATGTGTCTTTAGGGAATTTGCCCAAGATTTGTAATGGATAAGAATACCCATAATGGATATCAAATGAACTTAATTACCCTTATTCTCATAAGAGCAGTGGGTAGAATGTTTATCCAACATGTTTTCATTTCCTGACACAATTTTACTAAGGTTCTTTTTAGAGTTTGATTCTCTCTTTCAACTTTTTATTTCTTATGTCACTTTGGCGGTAAAGCAGGTTCATTATCACTTTGAAGACTTATGAGCAACCCGAATTGTGGAGTAATTTCCTTTAGAAACACTTTACTCAGCTCTAGAGCCCTCCACTCTAGGCCACCTGTCTGTCGTGCTGTGGTGGTTTGAGTTGCTGTGATTCTGAGGGCTATGCCACTGGTGTTTTAAATAACCAGCAGGGTCACCCATGGTGGAAAGGTTTCAGATGAGCTACAAAACAAAGACAGACTAGGAAGAAAGAGTGACAAACTACTTCCG
>NW_006408882.1:1139094-1205806 GCF_000296735.1 Chrysochloris asiatica
GCGGTAGTGAGGTTGGCCCAGGATCGAACATTGTTTCGTTCTGCTGTGCATGGGGTCGCTATGAGTCAGTTCCGACTCGATGGCACCTGACAACAACAACAAGATCCCTTAACGTTTGGGTATGGTATGTTTCAGTCCAGCCTGAGAAGGTGTCTATAAATATTAGAAGATATTGGAATGTAGAACATGTCTGCGTAACAATGAAATCTGTTTGTCAGTCTTCTCCTGCACACATTCCCCTTTTCCCCGCCCCTGGGGGTTATTTGGGATACACAATGGGAAGATCTTCACTCTTCAGCCTCGAGTCCGCTTGTCTGATCCCTTGAGTATTACTAGTTTGCTTAAGAGTATTTTAAGGAACCCTGGCCCTTTGTGGGAAATCTGGTGGAAGTTAAGAAAGATTTTACACACCAAGGCTTTGGGGATAAATGTCTTCCCATCCCTGAACCATTAGGTGATGGGTTCCAGTAATGAGTCCTAGTCTTTGGCCCACTTCTCTTCTTCCAGGGTGTAAAGAAGTTTCTCATTTCCGACAGACAAGATTGAGGAGGGTAAGGCCATTTCATGTTTTTCATCCATTTTTTTTCCTGGTGATTCTTTTGGTCTCTTTGTCGGCCCTGTTATCTTCTTCAGGTGTATCCCCACTTTTTGATGGTCCTCGTAAGTGGTCCATCACTTACTGTTAGCTACTTCCTGCAGGAAGTAGGTAGAGGTAGGAGCCTATGGATGGATTTCATGTGTAAATTTTGGGCTCATAGTAGTTCTCCTTCTTTCTAAATTTGGCCACGGGCACAAAGAAAGCATATTTACTTTCCATATATACCTGAATGATTTTCCCCTTGACCAACTCTAGGACCATGTTGTTGTTGTTGTTAAGTGCCGTCGAGTCTGTTCTAACCCGTTGTTGTTGTTGTTGTCAGGTGCCATCAAGTCAGAACCGACTCATAACGACCCCATGCACACCAGAACGAAACAATGTCTGATCCTGGGCCAACCTTACCACTGCTGCCACACTTGAGTCCATCAATGATGCCACCTGGCTGATCCATCTCTTTAGAGGTCTTCCTCTTTTTCTCTGACCCTCCACCTTACCCAGCATGACATCCTTCTCCAACGATTGTTTCCTCCGGGCAATATGTCCAAAGTAGGAGAGACGAAGCTTAGCCATCCTGGCCTCCAAGGAGCACTCTGGCTGCACTTCTTCCAAAACAGATCTATTGGTTCTTTTGGCAGTCCATGGCACCCTCAGTATTCTCCTCCAACACCACAACTCAAAGGCATCAATTCTTCTAAATTCTTCCTTATTACTGTCCAGCTTTCGCATCCATATGAGGCTATTGAAAACACAATGGCCTGGGTCAGGCGCACCTTAGTCCTCAAGGTGACATCTCTGTAACCCATAGCGACCCTGAATAGGGATCCTGAGGAGCAGCTGGTGAGCTTGAACCGCCAACCTTGTGATTCAAACCCACTTTGCAGTCCAGGACATTAACCCACAGAACCACAGCAGGACTCCCAGATCCTTGTTTTTGTTGAGTGCCATTCAGTCGGTTCCAACCTATAATGACCCTGTGTAGGGTTTCCAAGAAGCAGCTGGTGAGCTTAACCACCAATCTTGTGGTTCAAACCGACTTTGCAGTCCAGCGCGTTAGCCCACAGCACCACACCTTAGTGAGGGCCATTAATTCAGTCCTCTGGGCTGAGGTTCCAGCTGGTAAATTTCCATTCTCAGTTACTTTGGATAGGGACACTCTGGCATACCCAGCAATTTGTTTGCCGTTTTCTACCATACTACTTCCATCTGTAAACCAAGTCTCCTCGGGGGCCTTCATCGGACTCTGTTTTAGATCAGTTTTCTTCAGATATCTGGGCAGGATTGGTTTATGAGATCAATGTTTTATTATAATCACTCCTTCTGGTGAGTTTGGATCTGAGTTAGTGAATTTTAAAATTGTTTTTACTACATGGCCCCTGAAGACCATGGGGGTATTGTCTTTTCCTTGATTGATTTCCGTCATTTTAGAAAAGTTTATATGCTTAATCTGAATGTTTCATTCTCTCAAGGAGACAGAACACCATGTGATTTCTGGCCATGGCCGGTGCCTGTTCCAGCTGATAGTCCCACTGTGGATCCTCAGTGGGCACAGCTATATTACCCACAGGGAGAGTTGGCTGATTAACATGAATGCTATCCCCAGACATCTGAGCAGCAGTCCAAATGTAGTTCTCCTCATCATGTTACAACACTGCGAAAGTACCGCTAGTAGATCTCTCCAGGTTAACTCAAAAGAGTGTTGGTAGTGGCGGTGGTGGTTATGTGCCGTGGAGTCAGTGCCAACTCATAGCGACCTTGTACAGGGTTTCTGAGGCTGTAGAGCTTTATGGGAGCAGAAAGCCTCATCTTTCTCCCATGGAACAGCCGGTAGTTTCAAACTGCTGACCTTTACGGTTCGCAACCCGATTCATAAGCACAAGGTGCTGTTAAATCAGTATTGACTTCTAGTGACCTTATGCACAACAAAACAAAACATTGCCAGTCCTGCACCAACTGCACAATCATTACTACACTTGAGCCCATTGTTGCTGCCACTGTGCCGATCTAGCCATCATCACATTGAGGGGCTTCCTCTTTTTCTCTGACCCTTCACTTTGCCAAGCAAACTCAAAAGATAGCTTTTCGAATTCGTCTATGAATTTTGCCAGATTTTCTGAGAAGCCTCCTAATTTGTCTTTACACTGCTTAAGGTGTACCAGGGTGACCTGCACTGGCTGCCCTAGGGGATCTGACATTTCCTTCAAACTAGGGGTTACTTCCTTTTTTCTTTAGCTCTTTGGTGGCTGTGAGATTTAGCACTTTGTTACTAGGGTTTGCTTCTACGCACCCCTCACAGTCCCTGGTTTCTCTCAGGTAAGCATAAAAGCCTAAAATATAAGGGACCTCTAACCACGTCTGCTATTTTGAAAAATCAGTCTAGTTGGAGAAAGGTATTATAATTTGCTGCTGTGTGCCGTGGAGTTGGTTCTGACTCATAGCGACCCTGCACAGGGTTTCCAAGGCTGTAAATCTTTATGAGAGCAGAACACCTCATCTTTCTCCCACGGAACAGCTGGTAGTTTCGAACTGCTGACCTTGCTTGGACGAGAGGAAGGAAATAACTCTTTTATCTTCAGACTCTGGGACACAGCTGGAGACTCATGCATTCACATGGCTTAATGCTCTCAAGAGCCTTACAAGAGAGCATGAGAGGAAAGGTGGAGGGGAAATAATGTTGCTTATGTTCCAAATGAGAGGTGAACTAAGTCAGCCCTGGGTTTTAGCACCAAATTGTCACAGATGAACTGTTGTTCCTGAAACAGAGCCACTGTCCTTCCAAAGAATTTGAGATGGCATAAACACCCGCTCCACACAAAAGAGGGTAGAAAGAAAGGAGGCTTAGGCAGATAAAAGATAGGTAAAGGTAAAATTTATTAAGCGTAGACGTTCTTATACAGAGGAAACAATATATCCTCTATGAAGATATGACTAACCAAAATCACTCCACCATGTGCTTTTATGCCTGAGTGGAAGAGCAGAGATATCTTGTAAACTGATATCTGTTGATCCCAGTAAAAGTCAGTCCTGTTAAGATTAGCCAATGATTGATCTTCTATATTTCTCCCTCTTCTTCATGTTATAAGTCCCACTGGACCAAGCTTCTTCAAACCATTTGATTTTGGGAGTCAACATTGTCTCCCTATACATAGCTAGAACAACCACTCAGAATAAACCTAGTATTCATATTTTTTTTTAAGTTTTGATTCACAGGTTTCAGTGGAGCTGCCAGTCTAAGATGGACTAGAAAGAAAGACCTAAAGATCTCCTTCTGGAAATCAACCAATGAACTCCTCTGGACGATGACGTTGGCATAGGACTGGGCAGTTTCTTTCCATAAGTTGGACAATGGCAGCTAACAGCAATATAAACAAATTGCAAAATTAATGCAAACACTAGCACAGACATCTTTATGGACCTTAGTTGTCCTAGTTGTTGTGAGTGCCAACTCATGGCAACCCTATGCACAGTAGAATGAAACCCTGGCTGGTCCTGAATCACCCTCACTATTGTCGCAGCCACTGCATTAATAATCCATCTTGTTGGAACCACTATGTTAGTATTTCTTCCAAAATGCATTGGAAAGCAGATTTCTACACAGCAGTTACCACTCTGAATTTGGGATTACAGTCTTGCTAACTTCCTTTCTGCCCACATGCTATACTACACCTGATATAACACAGACTTTCTCATCTTCTGCTCCTTCTGTTGTTTTCCTCTTAGCCAACCCGTCTCCTGTCAGAACTTTCTGTGTCTTAAGACTTAAAGTCATGCTTTCAACTATTTGAATTGGTGTAATCTCCTTAGTCCCCAGTCTGGGAGTAGAAGACTTAACTTTGAAAAATGATTGTTTACTTGATTAAAGAACCACCAAAAGAATGACATCCTCTAAAAAAAGAAAAGAAAAATGAAATGGAAGAAGAGAAGCATGCAATGTGAATGGGGAGCCTTCACAGTTCTAATTGGACTAGTAGTTCAAGTACTTAAGGAAATGTATAACTTAAGCATTTGTTTTACTGCTCTGAGATCATGAGTAGCCATGCTTATCTGTGTTATTTTCACACAATTAAAAAAGAAATCTCAATAGGGCTGGAGTGAAGGTTTTGCAGGGGAGATAGCATAAAGAGTTAACACCCAAGATGGCTCAGAGAGAAATGTAATCAGATGCTGGGCATAAATAACAAATAGGTGATTCATTTAAAAACAGCAAAAACAAACTAGCCTGTTGCCATGAGGCGATTCTGACTTTGGTAATCCACGTGTCAGAGTAGACTCCAGCTCTTTAGGGTTTTCTGGGGTTTAATATTTATGAAAACAGATCACCAGACCTTTCTTACATGGTGCAGCTAGGTGGATTCAAACCATTACTGTTTGGGTTAGAGGTATAGCACGAACCATTTGCATTCCCAGAAAAGTCACCCTGTTTCTTTGAGTCACACGGTGTCAGAGTGATCCTCAGAAATAGGTATGTAAGTGTTTACTGTTTACATCATATCTTGATCAAGTAAGATGATAAAATGAGTGGAGCAGACTCATCCCATTTAACTGAGAGACACCGTAGAAGTCTTAGGCCATAGTGCACATGAGTCACAGTACTGGTGTTTTGAAGTATAGTCATAGTTGATTCCAACTCATAGCGACCCTGTACAGGTTTTCCGAAGAGCAGCTGGTGGGTTTGAGGCGCCGACCTTGTGGTTTGCAGTTTAGTGCACTCGTATCATATCTTTTCTATGGTCAGCACATTTTCATATTTTGTTGACATGAAAGCTGTTTCTTGTTGTTGTGTTCCATCAATTCAGTTCATAACGACCCTGAATAGGGTTTCCAAAAGTGGCTGGTACGGGTAACTCCAGGGCCCTTATTACTAATTCCCCCAAGATCCTCAGTGTGTCTCCACACTTGCTTAATTTCCTGTAAGTACAGAGAAGTTTCATTTGATGTAACTAAAGTTTGCATTTCTCCAGCACCCTTTGCCAGATGCTTGCTGCTAGCAATTAGTTACCCTGGGAACAGCTCCTCGCTCTCTCTGCTGCCTTGCATTTTTCTGTTACATTGTGTCCACTGCTTCTGAGTTGTGCATTGACCACACTGATTTGTAGAAAGGGCTTCCTTGTGATCACTCATTGGTAAAAAAAAAAAAAGTGTCTTCCAAATCAAACCCAAATTGAAAACATCTTCTGTCTCCCAAAAGCATGGGCCTGTTTCTGACAGGGCACCATTAACTCTGCACTTGAATAAGTTGTACAATTTCAGCACCACTGCTTAAGAGAGCTAGCATTTTCTAAATACCTTAGCCAGAGCACTTTCTAAAGCTCTTTATTCAAAGCACTGATTAGTGCTCACAAGAATCTTTGGAAACTAGTACAGAATTAAGTTCATTTTACAGATATTAAATATTATTTTCAAGGCCACACAGCAGATGTGGCAGGGACCAATTTAAAATGAAAGCAGTCAAATTTCAAAGCCCATGATGCTTTGGCTCCACAGGGGGAAAGAAACAAGCCCCCCCCCCAAAAAAAAAAAAAACTCCACAAACAGTATCCTGCCTGAGGGTCAGTCTTATCTTCGTAGATTTTTATATATTCCCAAACATTTATTTGTGATTAAATAGGCTTACATATATTCTTATCAATTATGTGTAACCATATCCACCCAAAAAAATTCATAATGATAACAATTTATATTAAAAGAATCCTTAGTGATGCCATGGGTTAAGCACTGGGCTGCAAACTGAAAGGTCAGCAGTTCAAACCAAAGACAAAGATGAAGGAGTCTGCTTCCATAAAGATTTATAACATGGAAAACTCTAGGAAGCAGTTCTACTCCGTCCTGGAATGTTGCTATAAGTCAGAATCAACTTGACATCATTAGGTTGTATTAAAAGACTTATTTTCCAACTAATCGATTGGAACTTATGATGACCCTGTAGGACAGAGTTGAATTGTCCCATAAGGTTTCCAAGGCTACAGACTTGACAGACACAGTGTCTGGTAGGTTCCAGCCACCAGCTGAGTGCTTCACCATTGTACCATCAGGCCTCATCCCAGATTCAAAGAAATCACTTTTGGTTTGAATTTTGTTTTTTTGCATTAAAAGAGACATTGATGATTATTAATTAAGAAAGAAGTAGCTAGGGAAAAAAAGAAAGAAAGAAGTAGCTAGGGAAAGAACTACAGCAGGAAACGGTTGCCAGAGAAGCAGTCAGACTTAAACAGAACATTTCACTCTGGATCCCCTGGCTGCCGGTGGGGTGTAAAATCAAGTTCATATCTTGCTAATGATGTGGTACAGAAGGAAACATGACAGTACGTCTGGAAAGGTACAGATTTTACCATGGTGAACTGTGAAAAGAATTTTACCCATGTGGTGGTTTTTTCTTAAGTAATATATATATTTACATATTAAGTGACATGATATAATTTTAGAGACAATGCAGAAGAGGGTCAGTGAGAAGTTTATGTCTTTTTAATTTTTCCATATAACCTCTTCAAGAAAAACTCAGATCAATAGTCTGTCCCAAAGCAGGGCAGATCACATTTTCATGTAATGGATGGCTCAGCTCTCAGACTCCCTTCTTCAGCCCTCTGACTCCCAGCGGCTCCAAGAGAACAGCAGAACGACACCTAGATACAGCCAAACCACAAACCCCACACTGCCACATTCTATTTTCATTCCAAACGTCTTGGTTAACCTAGGTATTTTGGAAACATTATTTTTGTTTTCTTTAAAACGCATGTATTAGAAATAATTCATGCAGCAATTACTTTTGAACTAAAATAAGGAAGGCCTTCCCTTCTAGATCACTCACCTATCTCATGGTCCCATAGTTCCCTTGTACTGAAATGTGAAATCAGTCTCCTTGCAATGTAAGACCACTTTCTCCAATATTGTCTACTGATGAGATGAACTCAATGTCTGATCAAATCCTTCATGTAAGTAGCATGGTTTGCATCTTCATCCTATTTCTCTAGAATAAATTGAATTCCTTTCGTTTTTCATTAAGGTTTATTTTTCATGCTTCCATTAGGGTTTATAACTTTACTAAGGAGCCCTAGTGGTGCAATATTTAAGCGCTCGGCTGCTAACCAAAAGGTCAGGAGTTTGAAGCCACCAGCTGCTTCATGGGAGATAATACCTGGTGATTTGCTCCCCAAAGAATACAGCTTAGTAAACCCTATGAGGCAGTTCTACACTGGTACACAGGGTCTCTATGAGGTGAAATCAACTTGATGGTACGCAACAAAATTTTACTGTTATGGCCCCATCTGTATCACTTGGGAGATTATCATTGTTTTTACATGCCATCGTGTCGGTTCCGACTCACAGCAACCTTGCATAGGGTTTCTGAGGAGCAGCTAGTGGATTTAAACCACTGACCTGTGGTTAGCAGTACTCATCCTACGGTGCCACACCAGATTACGTGTTTCCACTCCAGATATACAACCTCAGAAACTGTGGGTGATGAGCCCAACAATATGTTTAAGATCCTGAGTGACCCTTGTTCTGGTTTAGGCAGCATTCCTGCACCGGATTTCCTTTTTTCAAGCTTTCAGGAACTTTTTTGTCTCCCATGTGTTCTCAGTCAATAAACAGCAGGTAGCTGGGGCTAAGCCAGACTAGATAGGCTCTCTCTCCCCAACCATCTCAAAACGAGGAAACTTCAACAACCCTGGATATGGACTAAATCTAAACAGGCACATATGAGTAAATTGCTTCTTCTTGAAGTCCTTTGTCATTAGTTTGCCCTCTCATCCACTCCAGTGTTCGTAGTGTTGGAATCCAAACACGCTTTTATCTGTCCTATATTTTTTAAGTAATGAAGAAGCCCAGAACTTAACAGCTCAATTTCCCAGGCAATTCTTCCAATGGGAAAATAAAGAGAAATTACTTTCCTGAGTTGTGTTTTGGAGCACAGCTTATAGTTTGGCAAGGATCCTTCTATTTGCTTGTGGCTGTTAACAACCAAACTGCAGCGGGAAGAAATTACCCATTTTTCGTCAGAAAATTGGAGTGATGGGGTACACTTCCTCGTCATGTTAGGTTGAGATCTCAGCCATCATTGAGAAGTGCCATCTTAAAAATAAAAATAACCCTGATTTTTGCCAAGGTTTAGAAAACCAAATAAAAATTCTCAGACATTTCCACTTTGTGACTAATTCTCTTGACAAATGGCTGTTTTATGAAACCCAAAGTAGAGCTGTTTTGCTTTTATTGTGACTCTCAAAGCATGTAAACAAAATGGAAAGTATATACTTTAAAATCCCAATTAATTTTCATTTTTTGAAATGAGATTTGGAAAATCCAGACCACCTTTATATACAGAACAATAGTAATATTTTTTCTTGTGCTTTCTACCAAAACTAAAAGAATCGTTTGCTGGCAAGTTGATTCCAACTCACAGCGACCTGGTATGTGGCCCATTGGAATTGCCCTCCATAGAGTTTTCATGACCTGTGACCTTTGTGAAACAGATTGCCAGACCTATCTTCCGAGGCACCTTTGGGTGGGTTTAAACCATCAACTTTTGGGGCTGTAGTCCAGAGCTTAACCATCTGTACCACCCAGGGACTCTATGTTTTCTTACAGATATACTGTCAAATATCTATACTTGAACTGGATTTATTTGACAGTACGTGGTTACGAATCAGGCTGCTAATCTCAAGGTCAGCAGTTTGAAACTACCAGCTGTTCCGCGGGAGAAAGATGAGGCTTTCTGCTCCCGTAAAGATTTACAGCCTCTGAATTCCTGAACAGGGTTGCTATGAGTCAGAACCAACCCCATGGCACGTAACAACAACAACAACAAAGAGCATGACAGACTCAGTAACGTGCTATCATAATCTATGTTGAGTAGTCATTCTGCACAATACACTGATATCTGCCAAGCAGAAAGAGTGGGCTGCTCTCCTGAAATAGCCCATAATAAGTATTTCTTGTAACCCTTATTCACTCATCTGGTCCTTAAAATCATCTACCTTCTCTCCTACTTGGCTAAAAGTCACATTTCCCATTTCATTGGAAAGCAAAGAATGTCAGCAATGAACCCCTGATTGTGCTAACTCATCTCCACATCAAAATATCTCCTTGTTTCCATCTGGCCCTGCTTCCTGACTATCTCAGGAAGAAAAGCTTCTCTCCAAAGACACCGCCTTGGTCTCAGCTGCTGTCTAACCCCAGGATCTTCTCTGTCACTTACCTTCAATTTCTTCTTCTCTGTAGTGTTCCCGCCTGGCTTACAAACTTCCAGTCTCTCTTCCATTCATCACATCCATTTCATTACTTTGGACACCACCATCATCTTTTCTCAAGTGAATTCTTAACTAGTTCCTCCCTCTCTTCACTCCACCCCTTTAATCCAGTATTTTGCACCAGAATTTCATTGTTAAAAGATATATTTAATCATGTCAGTACCTCACTTAAAACACTTCGTGTTGTCCAAAGTGGATTAGGAAAAAAAAAAATCTGAATATGAGTCTCAAGGCCTTCCATGATCCAACTCCAGACCCTATGTTATCCAATTCTGAATCACTGCTTCTCACATGTCTTCCCTTACAGCTTCTTTGGACTTTCTCTTGTTCTATATGCTCTGGAGTCCATTCTTCCTAGGCTTCTGGTCCGAGTCAACGACAGCCATCTCTGTGAAATCATTTTATATGTTTATTATGGCATTGCTTTGCGTTTGGGTTCACTGTTCATGCCTGAGATAAGGAACAATGTCCTTCCTATCCTTGTATCTTTCCCCATGCCAAACACAGTGCTTTATCAAAATTAGATCCTGAAGCATAGAATTCCATTGTGTATTATTCTGTCAGTGCATTGTATGTTACTCAAGAGGCATTATGGGGTGGGGAGAATACTTTTACCTCATTTTTATCAGATATTTTCTTCCTCTGTGGTGGTGGTGGTGGTTGTATGCCATGGAGTTTGTGCCAACTCATAGTGACCCTGTGTAGGATTTCCCAGGCGATAAATCTTTACAGAAGCAGAAAGTCTCATCTTCCTCCTGCAGAACAACTGGTAGTTTGGGACTACTGACATTGAGGTTAGCAGCCTTACTTGTAATCACTATACCACCAGAGCTCCTTTTCTTCCTCTCTACTATTTATTAATTGTAATGTTCTTCACCCATATCTAGGATTTTATTGTTGTTACTAAGTGTCTTCGAGTTGATTCTAACTCTTAGAGACCTTGTATAGGGTTTCCAAGGTGAGTTTGAACCATCAGCCTTGCAGTTAGTAGTCCAGTGCTTGCCTTACAACACCACACCAGGATTCCTTATCTAGACTATGTGTTTATTAATCAACTGAATTCTCATTTAGAGACAGTATTATGGAAACCTATGTGTAAAGTAGAGACTCTGGGTGATAAAGTGGTTAATACGTTCAGTTGATAACTTAAAAGTTGCATGCTCGAGTCTAGCAGAGGCATCTTGGAAGAAAGACCAGGAGATCTACTTCTTTAAAAGTTGTTGTGTTGTTATGTGCCGTGGAGTCGGTTCCGACTCATAGCCACCCTACACAGGGTTTCCGAGGCTGTAAATCTTTATGGGAGCAGATCGCCTCATCTTTCTCCTGCGGAACCTCTGGTAGTTTTGAACTGCCGACCTTGCGGCTCACAGCCCGATTCGTAACCATAAACTCTAGAGAGCACAGTTCTATTCAGACACACATGGGCTTGCCATGAGTCAGAACCAACTCAACAACAAATGGTGTGTTAAATACAAAGATAAGGATGAGGTCATAATCCTAGGTTCTAATTTTAGTTCTTCCGTTAACTCCACTGACTGGGTTTTGGCAAATCATTTAACCTATTAGTCTGACTCGGTTTTCTCATCTGTAAAATGAGAGATCAGTACCATATTTTCTCTAAGGTTCCTACCAGGTTTGTTGTTATTTCTGGTATTTGCCATTCAGCAGATGCCAACTCATGCCTAGTTTAGATTGTATCATTTTAACCATCCCCTGGATCTGATATCAGTTTTCGTTATAGACACATTTAATAGTTATTTGAATTTTATTTATTAATTTTATCCATGTTTCATAGCAGGAAACTGTACTTTGAACACTTTGAAGAAACATTGATAGGGAGAGGTCCCCACCCAAGTAATTAAACCTTTGGGAAAGAGGGTTATCAGGCCTACTTCCTAATCTTTCCATGGAGCCACCAAAAGCAAACACTGCTGGATGAAAAGTTACTGGGAAGACTGCCAAACACACAGCAAGCCTGTCCATGGAGCTACACTCCTGCAGTAGATGTTTGTTGAGCTCACTCCTGCAGTAGATGTTTGTTGAGCTCATTGAAAACAGAATGGTCCCATCATGCTATGCAGGGGGGTTGCCGCCATGAGTAAGGAGCCATCTTGACAGCAGTAACTGCAACAAATTATGTACCAGGCAGTGTTTTAGATGTGAGATTACAGTGATGAACAAGACAGACTAGGGTCCTGCACTCTAAGACTTCTAATGGAGAGGAAACATAATGAACAACAACAAAAAATTAAGTGTCATTTTAGCTGGTAAATAAGAGTAATGGAAACAAAAGGCAGGGTGTTGTAATTGATATCTGAATGGCTGGTATTGTTTGGATAGTCAGGGAAGGGCTAACTGAGGAGGTGACATCTGAAGAGTGACTTCAGTACCCACATAGGCAAAAGTAGAGGGGCACCAGGTAAGCAACCTGTGTGAAGACTTGGGTGGGTCTATTCCAGGGCCGCTACTCACCTGTCAGTTTTGTGTACTTTGGGAGTTTGCCTGTTGTAGTGCCATCAGTATTTCGATACCAACAGGTTCACTGACAGTGGACAAGTTTCAGTGGTGCTTCCAGATTAAGACACACTAGGAAGAATGACCTGACAATCTACTTCCTTAAATGTTGGCCAATTTAAACCTTATAGATAGCAATAGAACATTGTTTGATACAGTGCTGGAAGACGAGCCCTTCAGGTCGGAAGGCACTCAAAATACAACTGGGGAGAGTTGTCTCCTCAGAGTAGAGTAGACCTTAATAATGGCTGGAGTAAAGCTTTCGGAACTTTCATTTGCTGATGTAGCATGACTCAAAATGAGAATAAATAGCTGCAAACATCCATTAATAATCAGAGCATGATATGTACAAAGTGTGAATCTCGGAAAATTGGGGATTGTCAATGGCCAGCCATTTCAGGATGGAGCATATTATTACTAATGATGATACTGAAGGAAGACGTTCAAACTGCACTGAACTTATTGATTAACAAGCCTCCAGGCATTCATAGAAGACCAATTGAGAGATTTTAACAAACAAATGCAAAGCTGGAAGTGCCCACTTGTTTATGCCAAGAATTTGGAAGACAGCTACCTAGCCAACCTCCATATATGAGCTCATTCCAAAGAAAGGCACTCCAATAGAATGCAGACACTACCAAATAATATCATTAACATCACATGCAAGGAAAATTAGGATGAAGATAATTTTTAAATGGTTGCAGCGGTACACCAGTAGGGAACTACCAAAATTTTAAGCTGAATTCAGAAGAGAACATGGAACAAGGGATACTACTGCTGATGTCAGATGTACTGTGGTTGAAAGCAGAGAATACCAGAAAGAGCGTTACCTGTGTTATTGGCTATACAAAAGCATTCAACTGTGTGGATCATAACAAATATGGATAACATTTTGTAGACCAGGAATTCCAAAACACTTAGTTGTGCTCATGCAAAACCTGTACATTAACTAAGAGGCAATTGTTCAAAGAGAACAAGGGGGTGTTTCATGATTTAAATTTTTAAAAAACATATGTGCATCAGTGATGTATGCTTCAACCACACATATTCAATCTATGTACTGATTAAATAATCCAAACTATATGAAAAAGAATGCTATGTCAGGATTGAAGGAAGCTTCACTGACAACCTGTGTTATGCAGATAACACTACCTTGATGAAAATTTAGAAGACTTGAAGCTCTTACTGAAGAAGTATGGAGTACAACTAAGTATAAAGAAAATAAAATCCCCACACCATCATGACACACAGAGAAAAGATTGGAGTTGTCAAGAATTTCATTTTACTTGGATTCACAATCAACACTTATGGAAGCAGCAGTCAGGGAATCAAAAGATGGATTGCAATGGGAAAATCTGCTGCAAACGACACTTTTAAAGTGTTAAAGAGCAAAGATGTCAGCTTGAGGACTGAGGTGCGCCTGACCCAGTCCATGGTGTTTTCAGTAGCCTCATATGCACATGAAAGTTGGACAGTGGACAGAGAAGAATTAGTGTATTTGAATCATAGTGTTCATGAACAATGTTGAAAGTACCATGCATGAACTGCTAGAAAAAGAAACAAATCGTTCTTGAAAAAAGTACAGTGAGAATTTTCCTTAGAAATAAAGATGGTAAAACTTCATATCACCCATTTTGGACATATGCTACCAAGAAGGACCAATTCCTGAGTAAGGCTGGTGCTGGTGCTGGTGTGCCGTGGAGTCGGTTCCGACTCATAGTGACCCTGTAACAAGGTTTCTGAGGCTGTAAACCTTTACAGGAGCAGAAAGCCTCCTCTTTCTACCGCGGAACAGCTAGTAGTTTCAAACTGCTAACCAAAAGTTAGCAGCCTGACTCATAACAACTACACTACCAGAGCTCCTTTAAATAAGGATAGAGCACTTGTAAAGTAGAGGGTTACAGAAAAAGAGGAAGATCCACCCTCAATTAAATGCACTGACACAGTGGCTGTAAAAGTAGGCTTAGCATACCAACAATTGTGAATATGACACAGGACTAAGCAATGTTTTGTTCTACTATACTTAGGGATGCTCTGAGTCAGATCCAAATTGAAAGCATCTAAGAGCAACCACCATTAATTGCTCATATGCAATCTCAGGATGAAACTGAAAAAAAATGAAAAATTCATGAGCGTCAAAATATGACCTTGATTATACCCCACCTGAATTAGAGATCATCTCATGAACAGATTAAATACATTAGATACTAATGACAAAAGACCAGAAGAGTTGTGGGATGACATCAAGGACATCATACAGGAAGAAAGCAAAAGGTCATTAAGAAGACAGGAAAGAAAGAAAATACCAAAATAGATGTTAGAAGAGTCTCTGAAATTTGCTCTCCAGTGTAGAGATGCTAATGGAAATAGAAGAAATGAGAAAATAAACAAGCAGAACAGGAAATTTCAAAGGGCAGCTCAAGAAGACAGGGTCAAATATTATAATGAAATGTGCAAAGACCTGGAGCATTTCTCAAGCTGAAAGAAATGAAGAAAGAGTTCAAGCCTCACCTTGAAATATTGAAGCATCCCATGAGCAAAATACTAAATGATATGATAAGCATCAAAAGAAGATGAAAAGAATACAAAAAGTCATAATACCAAAAAGAAATGGTCAATATTCAGTCATTATGAGATGCAGCAAATGATGAAGTACGGATGATACTGAAGTAAGAAGTCCCAGCTACACTGAAGGCATCGGTGAAAAACAAAGATCCAGGAATTAATGGAATATAAATTGAAATCTTCCTACAAACTTAGGCAGCACTGGAACTGCTTACTCATCTATGCCATGAAATTTGGAAGATAGCTACCTGGCTAACCAATTGGAAGAGTTCCATATGTGTGCCCATTCCAAAGAGCGGTAAACCAATGGAAGGCAGAAATCATTGAGGAATATCATTAATATCAGATGCAAGTAAATTTTTGCTGATGACAATTCAAGAACAGCTACAAGAGTACATTGACAGGGAACTGTCAGAAATTCAAGCCATGTTCAGAAGAGGACATGGAATGACATTGCTGAAGTCAGATGGAACGTGACTAAAAGCAAAGGACACCAGGAAGATGTTTACTTGTCCTTTACTGACTATGCAAAGGTTTCAACTGTGTGGATCATGATTGTTGTTGTTGTTGTTGTTATGTGCCGTGGAGTCAGTTCCGACTCATAGTGACCCTGTACAGGGTTTCCGAGGCTGTAAATCTTTACGGGAGCAGAAAGCCTCATCTGTCTCCCAAGGAACCACTGGTGGTTTTGAACTGCTGACCCTGAGGTTTGCAGCCCGATTCGTAACCACTACGCTACCAGAGCTCCTTGTGGATCATGATAAGCTATGATTAACATTGCCAAGAAGGAGTATTGTAGAACACTTCATTGTACATAGTCCAGGGGCAGCCGTTTTAACAGAACAATAGGACACTAAATGGATTAAAATCAGGAAAGGTTGTGTCAGGATTGTATTCTTGTACATACTTAGCCAATCTGTATGTTGAGTAGTATTAACCTAGGAGCTGGATTAGATGAAGAAGAAGAATGTGGCATTATGATTGGAGGATGACTCATCAACAACCTACGGTATGCAAATGATACAGCATTGCTTACAGAAAGCAAAGAGGATTTAAATACTTACTAATGAAGTTTGATGGAATCCTGGTGTGGCGCTGTGGGTTAATGCACCAGACTGCAAAGCCATTTGAACTGCAAGGTCGGTGGTTCAAGCTCACCAGCCACTCCTAGGAAACCCTGTACAGGGTCGCTATGGGTCAGAACCAACTCGACGGCACTTAACAGCAACAACTACAAATGAAGTTTGATAAGGTGGAAGGTCAGAGAAAAAGTGGAAGGCCCCCAATGAGATGGATTGGTCAAATGGCAGCATCGATGGACTCAAGCGTGGCAGCAGTCGTGAAGTTGGCCCAGGATCGGGCAATGTTTCATTCTGCTGTACATAGGGTCGCTATGAGTTGGTACCGACTCGATGGTACCGAAGTATTTCAGTATGGACTGCACCTCAATGTAACAAAAGCAAAATACCTAACAACTGGACCAATAAATAGCACCCTGATAAGTGGAAAAAAAGATTGAAGTTGTCAAAAACTTCATTTTGCTTGGATCCACAGTCAACATTCATGGAAGCAGTAGTCAAGAAATCAAACAATGTATGGTATCAGGCAAATCTGCTGCACAAAACCTCTCTGAAGTGTTCAAAAATAAAGATCAGTTTGAGGACTAAGACACATCTGACCATGGTATTTTCACTAGCTTCATCTGCATATTACTGTTAGTCAATGAATAAGGAAGACCATAGAAGAATGGATGCATTTGAGTTGTGGTGTTGGAGAAGAACATTGAAAGTACCATGGACTGCCAGAAGAATAAACAAATCTGTGTTGGAAGAAGTACAGTTAGAATACCCCTTAGAAACCAGGGTGGCAAGACTTCATCTCTCATATTACAGACATGTTCTCAGGAGGAGCCATTCTCTGGAGAAGGACAACATACTTGGTAAAGTAAAGGATCAGCAAAAAGAGGAAGACCCCCCTCCCCCAATGAGATGGATTGGCACAGTGGCAGCAGCAATGGGCTCAAGTCGGAGAGCGATTGTAGGGATGGTGCCAGAGCAGGCAGTGTTTCTTTGTGCTGTTCATAGGCTTGCTATGATCACTTCTGACCCTATGGCAGCTAATAAAAACAGCAAGTAGAGAGCATACTCTTGGGAATCATGTCTAGTATGTCCAATAGATTTGCCTTTGAAACGGACACAACTTCACACCCAATTTAAAGCTCAGATCCTCTCTAGAGGAAACCTAAAATACATACATCATCTTAGATACATTTTATGGAAGCCACTCTCAAATTTTTTTTTGGCATAAAATGTAAGTTTTAGATCATGGGAAGTTTGTGATGGTCTAGATGGAACTCTGCCCCTTTCAGTCATATTATATTTATGTGTATATTTAAAATGGATACTAGTAAGAACTATGCTGTTATTAGCTGCAATAAATTTTCATTCACAAACTTTAGAGCTCCTATACACAGCTAAACATACACCAATTAGACAGTTTGTACAATTCAGTAACACTGGTTACATAATCAATGAATTTTCACTCTCAGTATGAAGCCTTCTTCCCCTGTGCCTCCAGTTCAAATCAATAGTGCCCTCCTATGTGAACCAGAGTGCTCCTTGGAGGCCAGGATGGCTAAGCTTCGTCTCTCATACTTTGGACGTATTATCCGGAGGAAACAGTCGCTGGAGAAGGATGTCATGCTGGGTAAGGTGGAGGGTCGGAGAAGAAGAGGAAGACCCCTAACGAGATGGATCAGCCAGGTGGCATCAATGATGTACTCAAGTGTGGCATCGGTAGTGAGGTTGGCCCAGGATGAGACATTGTTTCGTTCTGCTGTGCATGGGGTCACTATGAGTCGGTTCCGACTCGATGGCAACTGACAACAACAACAAATGTGAACCCATTTTATATTTTTATCACAATGTGAATATTACAGTTACCTGTGTGTGCCTAAGATAGGGACACACTTACGTGCACGCAGCCAGATGATAAGAATGGAGCAATCTTTTGGATAGTGACTTTAGAACTGTGTAGATGAAAAGATTTCCTCTGAAGGATTGTGTATTTTTCCAAATGTGACTTGCAGCCTAATAGGGGATCAGGAAGTCAGTCTAGTCTAGTGGGTTGCCACGAGCAAGGCTTGATGGCATGCAGTAGAATAGAACAGAAAATAATAAAATGGAACGCACCCGAGTGACTTACATGAAACACAGTTGACAATTATTTGTTGAAACTAACTCCCAGAGTTTCTGGTTCAATAAGTCTAGGGTGGAGGCCAAGAATGTGCATTTCTAATGTCTGTGTGTATGTCTGTGTGTGTGTGTGTGTGTGTACAAAATGTATTTTTGGCTGTATATCTCAGTCAAAAAAAGTTGCAGAAGCATTGTTGGACCTCATAGATCAAAGGGGCCAGTCATAAGGGACACGTTTTTATCATTTTACCCCAAATGCTCTGACATACATTCTCTCAGAACATCTTAGCATCCTTGTTAAGTATGTGGGAATATGTGATATTGTTGTCGTCTTAGATTAAAGAGGTGGAAGCATTTAGAGACAGATCTAATTAAGAGATCTTAATTAGCTTAGGACCTAATTAAGCAGCCTGTTTGGCCTAATGCATGCACATACGTAACTAGTAATTGATTGAAGAACCAGAACGAAGATTGAAAACTGTTAAATTATCATTTCTTCACTGATTAAAAGAGCTATTTCTAAGCCACGGAGGGTGTCTGTGATTCTTATAAGGGTTATCAAGAAATTCCCTTAAATATATTTTTTTAATTTATAAACAATTTGTAAAAAAAAAAAAAGACATATTAATTCATGTTGCTTTTATACTGTAAATATGCCATTGAAGTTGGTATGGCCTAAAATAAGCAACAATGACAACAACAACAACAAAAAAGTAGCTGGAAATGATTAGTAAGTATTGAATGAATGATTAGAAAATCGTCTTCTTACATCCAAAGGAAATATTGGGTCTAGGGGGCACTCACTAGATGGGTGCTAAACCCATCAAATCAAACAAGCATCAGGCTCTTTATGGATAAAATTTGTTTCCCACAAGGAGAGATTGAAGTCCTAACCCTATACCCTTGAATGTGACCATGTTTGGGAATGTAGGGTCTATTCTTTGAAAATATGATCAGTTATATCACACCAGAGTAGGGTTGGTTCTAATCTTAATTTCTTCGAAGTGGTGGTGGTGGAAGTGGGTGTATACCATCCACTTGGTCCAACTCACAGCGACCCTTCATAGGATTTCCGGGGCTATACAGTTTGATAGGAGCAGAAAGTGTCACCTTTCTCCCACAGAGTGGCTGCTAGATTTAAACTGTTGATCTTGTAGTTATCAGCCGAGCTTATAATTCAATACACTACTGTTGTTGTTGTTAGGTGTGTCAAGTCATTTCTAACCCATAATGATCCTGTATAGGGTTTCCAAGGAGTGGCTGGTAAGTTTGAACCACCAACCTTGCCAGAAGATGAGCCCCCTAGGTTGGAAGGCACTCAAAATGCTCAGTGGTCACAAAATTACACTGAAATAATCCCAACAAATTTTGAAGATGATGCAGGACTAGACAGCATTTCATTCTGTTGAACAAGGGTCTCCAATAACAACTAACAATGTCAAGAAGTTCCTTGGAAATGCTGTTGACACTTTGAAAACCACTGGCTTACAAGACAGCCTGTTTATCCAACCAGTGACATGTGATGGATTGGAAAAGTTTTAAAATAAAACAGATTTAAAAGATAAAAACATACCTATGCATTCAACTAGCTATATGGAGTTTGGATCCTTGTCTACATCTTGATTCTACTGTAAAGAGAATAGTTCAAACAATTGGAAAAACATAAATATGGGCTTGAATATGGGCTTAAATTGAAAAATTGCTCTAGATTCTATTAACTGTAATAATAGCATGATGATATTTTTTTAGACAATTTAGGTGAAAGCCACATGTTGAAATATTTTGGGGTGAAACAATAGGATGCATAAAATGAACATACCAAGGTTATCAAAATGCTGATATTGTTGAAACTAGACGTTTTTCAGTTTGCTGATATTGTTGAAACTAGACGTTCTTCAGTTTGGGGTATGTTTGAAAGGTGTTATGACTAGACATTGTTTGTTTGTTTTAAATGACAATTAGTCCTCCAATTCAAACCCATCAGCTTTCGGCTCTCATAAAGATTTACAGTCTAAACATACCGTCTCCATAGGTACGCTATGAATAGGAATCCACTCAAGGACCATGAGTTTGGTTTTTGGCTTTGGCATGTATCGTTTCAGTGACCACAGCACTCTAAAATATAAAAATGCCAAACTCAGAAACCAACCAAGGTTAATTACCCCTTTGTTTCAGAAATAGCTATAACAAACTATACTCAAGTCACGAACCTTACCTTCTCAGCTGTCATTCAGATTTACTCAACAAACAGTTCTATAAAAGATGGATTGTCTAGTCTCTTAGTGCACATAAGATTTAGAAAAGAAAGACTGTTAGAAACATGCACAGTGACAGCAGAAAACATGATAGCTCACAGCCTGACCTTTGTTGTAGTGGTTAAGTGCTGTCGAGTTGGTTTCCACTTGTAGTGACTCCATATAGGCTTTCCAAAGAGTGGATAATGAGTTTGAATTGCTGACTTTGAGAATGGCAGTCCACTTCTTACCCTACAGTACCACACCAGGACTCTTGCCTGACCTTTAGAGTATAAATAAAGTGTGAATATAAAAGAATTGCATCAACACATTATATAATGAAACTTAAACCAAAAACCAAACCCACTAACGTGAACTCAATTCCAACTTATAGCTACCCTATAGGTTGAGCAAAGGAGCTCTGGTAGTGTAGTGGTTATGAGTTATGCTAACCTCAAGGTCAGCAGTTCAAAACTACCAGCAGTTCCGTGAGAGAAAGATGAGGATTTCTACTCCCATAAAGATTTATAGCCTCCGAACCCCTATACAGGGTCACTATGAGTCAGAGCCATAACCACCACAGGATGAGTAGAATTGATCCATAAGGTTTGCAAGACAGTAAATCTTTTTAGTAGTAAACTGCCAATCTTTTCCATGCAGAAAATTAGAGTAGTTTTGAACTACCTACTTTTCATTTAGTAGCCTAATACTATCCAATGTGCAATCAGGGCTTCTTCTATAGAGTGATAGATTCTAATAGTCCAAATCATAAATCTGTCTGTTTGTAGTACTGTGGTGGCTTCCAGGTTGTTGTGATGAGGGAAGCTATCATAACAAGATTTTAAAGACCAGCACGGTCACCCATGGTGGACAGGCTTCAGTGGACCTTCCAGACTAAGACAGACTAGGAAGAAGAAGAGGCAACCTACTTCTGAATATTTAGCCACTGAACAGTTTATGAATAGCAGAGGAACATCGTCATATATAGTACCAGCAGATGAAAGCATTATGAATAAGAGCAGACTATTCAATCACATATAGTGCCAGAGGATGAGTCCCTTAAGTCAGAAGGCACTCAAAATGAAACTGAGGAACAGCTGCTTGTTTCCTCAAATTAAAGTTGACTTTGATGATACAAATGAAGGAAAACTTTTGAGGCCTTCGTTTTCTGATGAGACACAACCTAAAATGAGGAGGAGCAAGTGCAAACATCCATCAATAACTAGCACATGGAGGGTGATGCTGCTGAAACACTGGTGTCATCACAAGCTTTCATAGTACGATAGATTGACAGGTAAGTGGTGATATATAAGCACACGTATGTATTTGTGTTGTTAAGTGCCATCAAGTTGGTTCCACCTCATAGTGACGCTGTATAGGGTTTGAACTGCTGACCTTGTGATTCACAGTCCAGTGCTGATCCTACAGAGAAAGACCTTGTGCACTGCTAGCTACAGAGGTTCAAACACACCAGCCACTCCTCAGAAAAGCTCTACAGGGTTACAATGAATACTAGATGATGCTTATATGTATATACTAAAAGTGACCATCAGCGTCAACTCTTAAGTCATTTTTAGAATAAAACGCTTTCTCTATATTTCATAGTGGAATGTGGAGACTACAAACTGACTCACCCCAAGTGCCTGGTTTCAAATTCTGGCTCAACCACCTTCCTGCTGTTAAATCTTAGTGCCCTAAACCTTGTCTTTCTTATTTCTCAGCAGCCCTAAAAGGCTTTGTAACATTGGCAGAGCCGGGCAGAGGCCAAGGAGTCATGTGGTTGAGAAAGACCTGTCTGCGGGATTGCCAGAGATGAGGCTGCCCTGACCAAAGAACTGTATCCTGAGCATTTCTGATCCTACATTGAAACTATAACTTCCTTAATAAACTCCATAAGGGTGAAAAAAAATAAATAATGAGAACATGGAATGTATGAAGTTTGAACATAGGAAAACTTGAAGTTGTCAAAAATTAAGTGGAATGCATAAAGATAGCTATCCTAGGCATTAGTGAGCTGAAATGGACAGGTATTAATCATTTTAAATCAGACAATCTTATGTTTTACTATACCGGGAATGTCAAATACAAGAGGCAGGGTGCCACATTCATCAACAAAAAGAACATTTCAAGATTTTGAAGTACAATGCTGTCTATGATAGGATAATATCATGTGCCTACTAGAAAGACCTTAAGGAGCTCTGGTAGCGTAGTGGTTACGAATCGGGCTGCGAACCTTAAGGTCAGCGGTTCGAAACTACCAGCTGCTCTGCGGGAGAAAGATGAGGCTTTCTACTCCCGTAAGGATTTACACCCTCGGAAACCGTGTACAGGGTCGCTATGGGTCGGAACCGACTCGACGGCACTTAACAACAACAACAACAACAACTAGAAAGACCAGTGAATACCACTATTATTCAAATTTACATACAAACTATCAAAACAGGTGATGATGAAATTGAAGAATTCTACCAACTTCTTCAGTCTGAAGTTGATCAAACATGAGATCAAGATGTATTGATAATTACTGGTGATTGAAATACGAAGGTTGGAAACAAAGAGGAAGGAT
Organism: Chrysochloris asiatica; assembly: GCF_000296735.1. Lineage (NCBI taxonomy): Eukaryota > Metazoa > Chordata > Mammalia > Afrosoricida > Chrysochloridae > Chrysochloris > Chrysochloris asiatica. Next base: position 1,162,008 of record NW_006408882.1, read on the forward strand.
CAGTAGTTGGAAACTATGGCCTCGGTAATAGAAATGATGCTAGAGATCGCGTGATAGAGTTTTTCAAAAGCAATGACTTATTCATTGGAAATATCTTTTTTAAATAACATGAAAGATGATTATACACCTCGACCTCATGAGATGGAATACACAAGAATCAAATTGACTACATCTGTGGGAAGAGAAGGTTGGAAAACTCTATATCATCAGCCAAAACAAGGCCAGGACTGACTGTGGAACAAACCATCAATTGCTCATATACAAGTTAAGGCTGAAGCTGAAGAAAATTAAAACAAGTCCAGGAGAGCCAAAATATTGTCTTAAACAGATCCCACCTAAATTTACAGATGTGATGCAGTAGACACTAATGATCAAAAATGTGAAAGTTGTGGGATGACATCAAGAACATCATACAGCAAGGAAGCAAAAGATCATTAAAAAGACAGGAAAGAATGATGTAGGAAGAGACTCTGACACTTGTTCTCCAGCATAGAGTTTCTAAAAAGAATGGAAGAATTCAGAAAGTTAAAGCTGATCAGAAAATTTGAAAGGGCAGCTCAAGAAATAAAAGTCAAGTATTTTAATGAAATGTGCAAGGACCTGGAGTTAGAAAACTAAAATAAAAGAACATGCTCAACATTTCTCAAGCTGAAAAAAAAAGGAAAATAAAGCCTTGACTTTCAATACTGAAGGATTCTATGAGCACCTTATTGAATGATAGAGAAAGCATTAAAGAAGAGAGAAGGAATACACAGTCACTGTACCAAAAAGAAATGGTCAGTGTTCAACCATTTCAAGAGGTTGTGTATGATGAAGAGCTGTTGGTACTTAAGAAAGAAGTCCAGAGGTCCCTAGTACCATCAAGGGAGAAGAGCGGAGAGCGGGAGCCTACCCTGAGAAGCAGTGATGCCTGAAATGGAGACAGATGATGACGTGGCGTGATGGAGCAGCTGGAGACTTTAGATCCAGAGAGGGAGAGCGACTGTGTGCTGAAGACCTGGGAGGTATGGGGGGTAGGATTTCAGGTTATACCCTTTGGTTGGTGGATGATGCATGGAGGGGATTGTAACCATGGCAATGAGATGATATACGATAGAATGAATGTAAAATTAATGTTCTCCCATGTAAACTATCACATAATTCACAATAAAACAGTTAAGAAAAAAAGAGAAGAAAGAAGTCCAAGCTGCACTGAAAGCATTGGCAAAAAAAAAAGGTTCCAGCAATTGGAAAAATACAACGTGAAATATTTCAACAAATGATGCAACACTGGAGGTGCTCACTCATCTATGCCAAGATATTTGGAAGACAGCTACCTGACCAACTGATTGAAAGAGATACACATCTGTGCCCATTCCAAAGAAAGGCAACCCAATGGAATGCAGAAATCATTGAACAATATCATTAATATCACATGCAGGTAACATTTTGATGAAGATAATTTTTAAATGCTTGCAATGGTAAATCAACAAGGAACTTCCAAAAATCCAAGCTGGATTCAGAAGAGAATGTGAAATGAGGGAAATCATTGCTAACATCAGATGGATCATGGCTGAAAACAGAGAATACCAGAAAGATGTTTATTTGTGTTTTATTGGCTATGTAAAGGCTTTTGACTATGTGGATTATGACAAGCTGTGGATAACATAACAAAGAATGGGTATTCCAGAACACTTAATTGTTCTTATGAGGAATCTCTAAATAGACCAAGAGGCATTTGTTCAAACACACCAAGTGGATACTTAATGATTTAAAATCAGAAAAGATGTGTGCCAGGATTATATTCTTTCACCATACTTGTTCAATTGACATGGTGAACAAATAATCTGAGAAGATGAATTATATGAAGAAGAACATTGGATCAAGATTGGAGGAAGACTCATTAACAAACTGTGACATACAGATGATACAACCTTGCTTGCTGGACATGAAAAGGACTTAAAATACTTACTGATGAAGATCACAGACCAGAGCCTTCAGTATGGATTGTGCTTCAATGTAAAGAAAACAAAAATTCTCACAACTGGACCAATAAATAACATCATGATAAATGGAGAAAAGTCTGAAGTTGTCAAAGACTTCATTTTGCTTGGACCCAAAATCAACATCCATGGGAGTGTAAATTAAGCAATCTATTGTAGTAGTAGGCAAATCTGCTGCACAAAACTTCTGTAATGTGTGCAATAACAAAGATGTCAGTATGAGGACTAAGGTGCACCTGACCCAAGTCATGATACTTCCAATAGTCTCGTGTACATGTGAAAGTTGGACAATGAATAAAGACTTTTAAAGAATTAATGCATTGGAGTTATGGTTTTGGAGAAGAATATTAAAAGTATGATAGACTTCCAGAAGAACAAACAAATCTGTGTTGGAAAATGGGCAACCAGAATGCTCATTAGAAGCCAGAATGGAGAGACTTTCATGCATCAGACATGTTATCATAGGGACCAAAAAAAATGAGATGGATTTGCAGCACTGGGCGCAAGTGTAACAATAATTGTGAGGACCAGGCATTGTTTTATTCTGTTGTACATATACATAGAGTCACAACTCGACAGCACCTAACAAATCACATATGTCAGGTGCCATTCTGCTTGTTTTACTTATAGTTTATTAATTCACATGGCAGTCACTGTGATTGGCACTATGGTAAACTACATTTTACAGATGAGAAAACTGGGCCAAGAAAAGGGTAAGTAATTTGCCTGCAGCTCACAGCCAGGAATATGTGGTCTTAATCATCCTTAGTGTTCTTCCTGCCAGTAAAAGTTAAATGCATACAATATCTTCATCTTATGATAGAGTAAGGGGTGGGTGGATATGATGACTTCCGGAAAGATGGTGGGCTAGGCAGATGCATTATATGGACCCTTTATAACCAGGATATAAGAAACCAAATGAAACAGATAAAAATCCTGCAGCTATGAACTTCAGAAGAAAGATTAAAGAAGTGGATTGAGTGCTTGCTAGAAGGAGAAGCTGAGCAGAGATGGCAAGAGAGAGAAACTGGTGAGTGGTCAGTCAAACATGATGCAACCATCTTGAGCTTTTGTGAGCAGCTTTGGTGACAAAGGGTGGCCTGACAGAACAGATTTACACAGAAAGGAGACAGAAATTGTGCCCATATAGTCCCGCCACAACTGCAGCTCCACGCACTGGACAGGAACTAGTGCCAGCTCCTATACCACCTGATCACTGATAGACATCAGCCACACCCAACCTAAACTAAGGTGCATGAAGGAGAACAGTACACCTGCTTCCATTCTTTAACTACACCCACAGGAGATAGTTGGTGAGACCCTAAGAACACATCAACATACAATCATCAAATACAAATACAATGCCACAATATCTCAGAGACAACAGACAATTACACCTTACACAAAAAAATGAGAGAGTGACTTAAATGACCAAGATGCAAGAGGCAGGAAACACTTGAGGAAGAGAAGTTAATGAAACTAACTGAAAAAGAATTCAGAAGAATGATATTTAGGTGACTTCAAAATAATGACTGAAAGATCTAGGAAAGCAAGCAGAACACAGAAAAAAAACTTTAGAAGAATTCAGGAAAACACTGCAAGGACAGACAAAATAAATGTGTACCAGGACTCCTATGTCTGATAGTTCCAGGCATGTCCTTAATAAGATAACCCCATTCTGTTTCTATCTTCATATGACCATTTTCCTGTATGCTTCCAAATTTCTTCTCCTCTTTTTATAAAGACACCAGTCATAAAGAAATCAAGGTCTACCTTAATGACCTCATCTTAGCTAATTATATTTTCAATTACCCTATTTCTAAATAAGGTTTGCATTCACTGAGTTAAGGCTTGCAACAAATCTTTTTGAGAGATCCAATCCAACCCTAAATAAATTATCCTTACCCTAGAATTCAGATGTTAGCATAGGTAAGGCTGACCTTTTCTACAGATGATACATAAAAGCCTACAGGAATTTCTTACCTTGAGAAAAGATAAATCAAGGCATATAGTGTGGTCCTAAGAAAATGAGTGAGGACTGAAGAGAGAGTTGTTTCTGAGTACAGAATATCTACCCAGCTTGAGACCTAAGACTGTGAAGTGGGAGGGGAAGAGGTCATCGCACAGAAGGAAAGAAAACATTGTGACCCTAAGACCTCAGAAGTCCTGGAATGAGTGTGTCTACAATAACCAGAGAAGCACAACTGCCAACTGGACAGCCATAGGAGATGGTGGGAGATGAAGACAACCTGCTGAATTGACATCCGTCACCAGCATCCTTTTTCTACCTATGCTTATATGTCTGAACTCTTGACACAAAAGACTTCAAGCCTCACTAGCATGGTGTACTATGGTGGATACCAACACAACCTCACCTTCTAGTTCTCAACAACCAGCTACTGCTTTTGGCAGTGTTCCAGACAAATTGCTTAACCAAGTAAAGCATTAAAAAGTGAAATTGTGAAGCAGCGATACCAAGACCACTGCATACTTGAAATCCTCCCTAAAACTTCCCAGAGTTCTTCAGGGGGAGTGGGGGTGGGATTTGAGGGAATCTGAGTTCCAAAGAAAGAGTAGAAGTAAAATTAGATACATTTTATTTTGTGGCAATGATTTTAGCCTTGGTTTATCTCAAGCTTCTAGAACCTGTGAAGTATGGATGACATAGATAAGCATTTCTACTTGTTGTAAAGAGTTTCTAACATATAATCCAATGTTTTAATCCAGCGAGAAAGAAAGATATAATGAAAACTCAAATGCTCTGGTAGCGTAGTGATTACGAGTCAGGCTGCTAACAACAAGGTCATCAGTTCAAAACGACAAGCTGTTCCACTAGAGAAAGATGAGGCTTTCTGCTCCCATAACGATTTACAGCCTTGGAAACCCTGTACAGGGTCGCTGTGAGTTGGAACCGACTCCACAGCACATAACCACCACCATCCCTTTTAATGATTACCATTTAAGTGCATTTTAAAATCCTGAACCAATTAATACCATCTGTAGGGAGTGGCTTGATGGCACTTAACAACAAGGAGAAAGAATATTATGCAAGGTGTTAGAGGGACTTGTAAGTGTGAAATGCCAATTAAAGGGTACGTATATACAGAAGTGAATTAAAGTAGACCTTCATGAATTCAGGCTTTATTAATGAATATCCATCAGAAACACTTTGTTATTGTGTGCTGTTGAATTGGTTTCAACTCATAGCCACCCTATACAGGTTTGAACTGCCAACCTTGTTGTTAGTAGTCTAGTGCTTATCTTACAGAGCCACACCAGGGCTCATATTAATAACACTGTGAGTCCTTGGGTAGCACTGTAGGATAAGCACTGGACTGCTAACCAAAAGGTTAGCACCTGCCACTCCTCAGAAACCCTATGCAGAGTATACCATGAGGCAGAATCAACTCAATGCACTTAACAACAGGTTCCTCGTTTATACAGTGAACACTTCATGGCATGCTTGCCCCAGGTATCCTCCCCAGATGAAAAGAAAAGACTTTTCTTGGAACTGTGGGTCTGTAGAATGCATAAGCAATTCAGCTTTTTAGTAAGGCTTTCAAGCAGCAGAAAGATCTCAGCAGGATGTGCACAGGCAGGCAGTTTTGAAAGAATTCTAATTCAGCTTGATCAGGGGTGGGTCTGTGAGGTATCAGTATGGGAAATGAGAGCTTGCTCTGGATCAAGCATTGTGAGATACATCCAAGCTGGGATAAGGAGCAGACCAGTTAAATAACTGCAGAAGCACTAAGTTCCATAAGGAACCAAAATATGAACAGATCTTCATGTATCAAGAAGTCAGGTCTTTTTTTTTTATATGTTAAATACAAATACAAATTTTTTTTTTGTATGTTAAATACAAATTGGTATTGTTTTCATATACATACTACACTCTATCTGCTGGCTTAATGATAGAATATTTACACAGTATTGTTTATAAACTACCACTCATCTGTCAGTGTGTCATACTATGGTGGCTTACATGTTGCTGTGATTCTGGAAGCTATGCCACCAATATTTTAAATAGCAGCAGGGTCATCCACAATGAACAGATTTCAGATGAGTTTCCATACTAAGACTAGGGAGGAGAGACAGACTACTTCCTAATATTGTTGTCATTGCTGTTAGGTGCCATCAAGTCAGTACCAACTCATAGTTACCCTTTGCACAACAGAGCAAAACACTGCCCAATCCTGCACCAACTACACAATCATTAACTATGCTTGAGCCCATTGCTGCTGCCACTATGCCAATCCATCTCATTGGAGGTCTTCCTCTATCTCTCTGACATTCCACGTTACCAAATATGATATCCTTCTCTGGGGACTGGTCCCTCCTGACACTATGTCCGAAGTATGAAAGATAAAATCTGGCCATCCTTATTTCCAAGGAGCACGCCGGCTGTGCTTTTTCCTACACAGATTTGTTTGCTCCTTTGGCAGTCCATGGTACTTTCCATATTCTCCTCCAGCACCATAACTCAAATGCATCAAGTCTTCTATGGTCTTCCCTATTCACTGTCCAACTTTCACATGCATATGAGGTTATCGAAAACACCATGGTTTGGGACAGGTGCACCTTAGTCCTCAAACTAACATCTTTGCTTTTGAACACTAAAGAGGTCTTGTTCAGCAGATTTGCCTGATGCAATACGTCATTTGATTTCTTAACTCCTACTTCCATGAGTGTTGAAGGTTAATCCAAGCAAAATGAAGTTTTTGATAACTTCAATCTTTTTTCCATTTATCTTCATGTTACTTATTGGTCCAGTGGTGAGGATTTTTGTTTTCTTTTCATTCCAAATATTAAGTCACTGAAAACCTTATGAATTACAGTGGAACACTATCAGCACCGTGATGATGCAAATTGAGTAAAGCCTTCAGGACCTTCATTTGCTGATGGAGCACAACTCAAAATGAAGAGAAACAGCTGTAAACATCCACAAATAATCAACATAGGATGTACAAAGTATGAATCTAGGAAAATTAGAAATTGTCGAAATGAAATGGAACGCATAAACATCAACATCTTAAGCATTAGTGAGCTAAAATGAACCAGTACTGGCCATTTTGAATCTGACAATCACATGGTTGACTATGCCGGGAATGACAAATTAAAGAGGAATGGCATGGCATTCATCATCAAAAAGAACATATCAAGATCTGTCTTGAAATACAATGCTGTCTGTGATAGGATAACACCCATATATCTACAAGGAAGAATATTCAAAAGCAGTATTATTCAAATTTATGCACCAACAACTAAAGCCAGTGATGATGAAATTGAATTCTACCAATTTCTTCAGCCTAAAATTGATCCAACATTCAACAAAGATGTATTGCTAATTACTGGCAATTGAAATGCAAAGGTTGGAAGCAAAGAGATCAGTAATTGGAAACAAAAAGATCAGTAATTGAAAAATATGACCATGTTGATAGAAACAATGCTGGAGATCACATAAAAGAATTTTGTAAGACCAATGACGTCTTTATTGCAAATATGTTTTTTAAACAACATAACAGACAACTCTACATGTGGACCTCACCAGATGAAATACACAGAAATCAAATTGACTATATCTGTGGAAAGAGACAGTGAAAAAGCTCCAAATCATCAGTCAAAACAAGGCCAGGGCAGACTGTGGAACAGACCATCAATTGCTCATATGCAAGTTCAGGCTAAAGCGGAAGAAAATGAAAACAAGTCCATGAGAGCCAAAATATGACCTTCAACATATCCCACTGAATTTAGAGATCATCTGAAGAAAAGATCTGATACATTAGACACTAAACACTGAAGACCAGAAGACTTGTGGGATGAAATTGGGATTATCATACATGAAGAAAGCAAAAGGTTAGTAAGAAGACATGAAAGAAGGAAAAGACCAAAATAGATGTCCAAAGGGACTCTTAAACTTGCTCTCCATCACAGAGATGCTAAAATAAATGGAAGAAGTGAGGAATTAGAAGAACTGAATAGAAAATTTCAAATGGCAGCTCGTGAAGACAAAGTTAAGTATTGTAATGAAACATGCAAAGACTTGGAGTTAGAAAACCAAAAGGGAAAAACTCGCTCAGCCTTTCTTAAGCTGAGGGAACTAAAGAAAAAATATAAGCCTCAACTTGAAATCTTGAAGGTTTCAAATGGGCAAAATAATGAATATGTAGAAAGCATCAAAAGAAGATGATGGGAATCAAAAAGAAATGGTCAATATTCAACAATTTCAAGAGGTAGCATATGATCAAGAGCCAACGATACTGAAGGAAAAAGTCCGATGAAGGCATTAGCAAAGAACAGATCTGGGAATTGATGGAATACAAACTGAAATCTTTCAACAAATGGATGCATTTGAGTTACGGTAACAGAGAAGAATATTAGAAGTACCACCGACTGCCAGAAGAACAAACAAATCTGTGTTGGAAGAAATACAAGCCAAAATGCTCCTTAGAAGCCAAGATGACCAGACTTCATCTCTCATACTTCAGACATACTATCAGTTTTAAGAACAAGTGTATTTAAAGATGCTTTTAAAGTTAATTAGTAGTGAGTGGGAGAGGTGAATATGTATTTCTATAGCAGGCTAAATCCTATATGTTTATTTTGATAAATGTATTGAATGAGTGTTTGGAAACAATTCAGTAGAAAGTTGGACATTCTTTCAGTCCTATGTACATCTTCCATATAGTATCACAGGCCGTTTGATGAGGAAATGAAAGCAGTCCTCTAAGCAAAATCAAATGTGCCTCTCCAACTCATCATCATTTTTTCCTACGAACAGACAGTGTTGGTTTAAGCAAAAATTAGCTTGCTGAGCATTGAGCTCAGAATATGCATGAAGTCTGTTTCTCCCTTGGTGGTGGAAGTGAATAGTCATGGCCAGTGAACAGGAGGAGGATACCTTCTAACCCGTACTTTCTGAAACTGCCCACAATTCTTCATGGGGAGCTCAGGCAGCTACAGTGCTACAAAAGTACTCTGATTAGAAAGCCAAGACAGCGGTCCCCATCATGCGACATAGACTTTGACTACCAGCCGCTTGAACTTGTTTCTACATCCCCACCCCTGCTTTCATACATTGGCCATATGAGTTGGATTCTGCAACCAAGTTCGATGGACTCTTTCTCTAAATTGACTTTCTCTGACCCTGGGAAATAAAGCCACTGTGCGTGGAATACCTTCCTATTATTTGGTAGCTAATTTCGCTTTTGCTGTTAGTTTTTGTTTGTTTGTTTGTTTGTTTGTTCATTTGTTCATTTTCCCCTGTTACACAAATAGCACTGTCTTGAATTTCAAAAAAATAACTGTTTCATGATTTGTGGGCATTCTGCCTAAAGAAAAAACGATTTGAGAGAAGGAAAAGATCAGATTTAATAATCCAATATGTAACTTTATGCATGTGGTACATTACTCCTTTCCTGAAGTTTTGTGTTACCACTTTATATATAGTAGGTACTCGGTATGTATTTGTTATTTGAATTAAATGGGAATGTCTGTTTATTCTCTGGCAATCTCTATCTCAGAAACACTTTGCTGACTACTGAGTCGTAACAGACTTGATGGCACTTAAAGACAACATAGTTAATATGTTTGTTTTATTGGGTTTGGGACATGCTGGGTATCTGTTATTCCTGTTTTCTCTCCAATTTCTCCTATTTGTAATGGAAATGTCTACCTGGTGTCTATTCGACCATTGTACTTTGGAAGAAAATACCTTGCATTTTAGATCTCAGAGGTTTACAAATGAAGAGGAGTTTTGTCCCAGGATGGAATACACCAAAATTATCACCTGTATTTGAATGCTTCATAAAATAAGATTTTGGACTTGTAATTGATTTAATACTTTAGCAATGATGTTACTGGGTGAATGTGTTTCCCATGTGACAAGGACATGAATTTGGTGGGGAGAGTATGGAATGTTTTTGATTGAATTATGTTCCCAAAATTATGTGTTGTAACCTTCCCTTAAGGACCTTCCTCCAGTGCTAACAGAGAGAGAAAGCCTTCATCTAATGAAGCCAGTGACCTGAATTTGGACTCCTGCTGTGGCATTGTAGGATAAGCACTGGACTGCTAACCACAAGGTTGATGGTTCAAATCCACCACTCACTCATTGGAAACCCTATAAAGGGTCCCTATGAGTTGTAGCCAACTCAATGGCATTTAACAATAACTCAATGGCACGTAACAACAACAACAACAAACTGTTAGTTAAAACCACCAATTTGTAGTAATTCTGTTCTAGCAGCACTAGATAAGTAAGACATCCATATTATAGGTTTTGTCAGCTTCTTCATTTTCTCTCCTGGTATCTTCTAGATAAGACATTGATGATTACCAATACCAGGTGCTATATAAGCTAATCGTTTTATTACCTTAAACCAGTAGCGCAGTCACCTGGAAGTCTTATTAAAGCACAGGTTGGCCAGCCTCATCCCAAGTAACTTATTTTAGCAGGTTTGGAGTGGGTTGCCTTGTGTTGCTGAGGCTGCTGGTCTGTGGAGCACACTTGGAGAATCACTCGCTAAGCAAACATTGAGAGCAATCTCCAGAGTGTTACTCCACGAAGGCACATGTAGACAGCGTTAGAGGTCTTACATTTTTAAGTAACTGTCTTTCTCACTACAAAACAATATATATGAGAAACAACTCAAGTGATCTTCAAAGACAAATGGGTAGAGAGAATGAGGTTATGTTAATATGGAATATTGTTGTCATTGTTGTTAAGTGCCTTCGAGTCTGTCTTCGAGTCTGTACCTTGTATAAGGTTTCCGAGGAGCTGCTGGTGAGTTTGAGCCGCTGATCTTGTGGCTCAAACCGAACTTGAGGTTCAGGGCATATCCTAAGGTGCCACAGAAATGAAATCCTAATACATGTTACAGCATAGACGAGCCTTGAAAACAGTATGCTGAGTGAAATAAGGCAGATAGCTGAAATACCTAAAAACAAGAAAATCCTTACAGCTAGAAAGTAGATTAGCGGTTACCAGAGACTAGAGGAAGGGAGGAGATATTGATTCATGGATACAGAACTTTTGTCTGGGCTGATATAAAATTTTAAAAAGTAAATAGTCATGCACAACATTTTAAATAGAATTAATGCCACCTAATTGCGTACTTTAGAATGGTTCAGATAGCAAATTTTGTGTTATATAAATTTTACAATAGATTCTTTAAATATATTTTTGAGATGTATACTACAAAAATTATTTTAATAAAGAAAAAGTAAATCTGTGAAACCACTTAAGTAAATTGACAATCAGACAGTAAAATATATTCTTATAAAATTTCTGATAAATATGTATATATGTGTATAGATATATATGACAGAGTTAAATATACTATATATATATGTTTTTATATCTAACACATTGGATTCATACATACTGTTTTGTAATTTACTAATTTTATAATGTATTATAAATATCTTCCCAAGTCAATATAGCTCTACAATGTAATTTCCCTGGTTAAATAGTATTTCTCTGAATTATTGTCGTTAAATATCGTTGACTTGGTTCCAATTCATAACAGCCCTGTATAAGGTTTCCTGGGAGTGGCTGATGAGCTTGAACCACTTACCTTGGAGTTCAAACCAATCTTGCAGTCTAGTGCATTGACCTACAGCGCCACACCAGGGATAGATGTGCCATAATGTATTTAAATGACCCCCTTTGTTCAGAGGTTGCTGTAACAAATTCTAACTTATTAAAACTGGTTCATTGTCAATATTTTTTTAAGACTTTATGTGTTTCCTTAACTCTTTTCTAAGGATAAATTTACAGTAGAATTGCCAAATCAAAAGTTGTACTAGATTTTTCTTAGGCTTTCAATACTTATTTCCAGATACATTTCAGGGAAATTTGGGGTCAGTTTGCACACCCATCAATACTCTATGTTTATTTTCTCATACTTTCATATAAAAGTCAATAGTGTTTTATTTTTCAATTTAATAGGAAAATATATCTTGTTTATATATTTTTTTCAATTACTTATTGTTGTTGTTTAATGCCAATGAGTCGGTTCCGACCCATAGCTACCCTGTATAGGGTTTCCAAGGAGCAGCTTGGTGAGCTTGAACTACCGACCTTGCAGTTCAAACGACTTTGCAGTCTGACGCATTAGCCCACAGTGCCACAATTTATCTGGTGAGGTTGAAAATAGCATCACTTTAAAGGAGGCATACTTCCTTCTTGTGTGGCTATGTAAGTCTGGGACTTAGATTCATACTGGTTTGGCCCTGAAAGATAAGCACTGGACTGTTAACCACTAGGTTGGCAGTTCAAACTCACCAGCTTCTCCTCAGAAACCATATACAGGTTCACTATGAGTTGGAACTGACTCGATGGCACTTAACAATAACAGAGCCAGACCATCAGTACATAAAGCAGTTCTTTCATTTGAGAGTATTCATGTTTGACATGTCCACAGAACCCAATGTGTTATTTTTCTTTGCCACAAGTAAAGCAAAACAACTTTTGTTATTTAAACATCGTGAGAAAGTACATTTGCTACAAAAATTCTGTATGTTGAATTTGTCTGACATGATATGCAATCTCACTTCCAGTATGTGAACAATTTATTGTAATTACCCTATAATTAATATAACCTTACTCATGAAATAATCCATTAAAAACAAGTACCCACTGTGATTAAAATAATAAACTAATGGAACAATGTATCTTATTATTTGCCTTAAGATTTGTGGAATTTCTTCCTAGTCTGTATACTGAAAGGAACTTTCTTGGTGATACACTAAGCTGAACTTTCTTGATGATACACAGGGACTACTAGGCGAAAAATATGGGAACATCCGAATCCCTGGAGAAGTTGAAGCTTCGGAATTTGAAATGATTTTGGATGCTGCCATAGAGGCAAAACTGGAGACGAAGTTACTGGAAGAGTGGTACTGCCGAGATGAGAATTCCGTGCCTGCTGCTTATTACCTCAGACCCAAATCAGAAATGCTGAAAAGCAATAAAAATGCAGTAAGTTGCATTTCTCAGGAATATTGCCCTCTAAAGTTTTTATTTATCTGATCATTATTTTAAACTATTTATGTCTCCACAGAAAAATCACAGTACACAGCAACATCATTCTTTCTTAGCCCCCTTTTCTTTAATAACTAAATCTAAAGCTAAGAAACCTTCTGTTTGACTCATCTTTCCCTTTAGCCTCTAAGACTTCCTTGCTATCGTCCTTTTCTTTCTTCCTAAATATCTTTTGAAAATTCCTTTAATGAAGGAATGATAAACTTGCTCAGTGTTTGATTATTTGAAAATATTCTTATTTTCCAATCTTCCTGCGTCAGTATCTGTCATGGTTCTTATATATGCAGATTCATATACTGCATGACATCTTAAAAATTCTCAGCCATTATCTTGTCAAACAGTGTTACTTCTCTATTCTTTGTGTTCTTTCCCTTTTGGCCTTTAATTAGCTGTACATGAAACCATCTCAGTTTATTCTCTACGTCTAACTAGTTCACGCTATCAGTTCCCTTGTCTGACTGTACTTCCTTCAAGGAGATTGCTTTAGACCTTAGTTTCCAATTTAAGATTTGCCCTCCAACTGTGCCTATTCCTTGAGTTTTCAAGGTTAACTGTAATATTTGGTGGGCGGGGAGGTTGGGAGACCCTTTTTAAGTCTGCTTAGCTATTTTTATAGTCTTTCATTGTATATTTATCTTATATTTGGTATTTTTCTTTAAGCATTTCATACATATTAATTTGAAATAATTAATGTTTTCATAGTTTAGTGTATGAAGAATATTCAAAAATTTAATGAAAAAAATGGAACGAAAAGATCATGGCAATTTTCCATGAACTTTTTGAAGCCCCCTAGTGGAATCTTGCGGTGATGTCACTTTACCCATGAGTATGATGAAAACATTATTATTGTCTCCTCTCCAATATGGTTCCCAAGCCTACCTCTTCTGTCACATGAAACCGAATAAGGGTAGAAGGCAGAAGGGCTGGCCTTAGTCATTGAATAGACCTTCTAGAGAGATTAAAAAGAAGGCATAGTTATCCATCCCTCTTCTGAAGAGAACATCTTTAATACAGTCAGTAGCTCCAAGAGGAGGAGAACCCTAAGTCAGAAATAGTGCTTTATTTAAGGATCATGTATAATTGCCATTCTGATATTCACCATAAAGCATATTCTCCAGGTCATATGAAGTCATGTCAGAATTCTTGAACTTTCTTCTTCCCCTTCACATAAATAATTCAGATTAATTATCTGTAAGAATATTGCTTCTCTGATTCTGAACATTTTGGTAAATCCTAATCATTAAATATGCTAGGAGTAGATGTAGCAGCAGGTAAACATAGACTCAAAGATGGTGAGACTTTAGGAAACCCGTTTACAGAGTGGATTGGGAGCACTTGTTCATACGGTACCCTTTCATTGTCTTCCATTGCCCATCCCCCATTTGTTTCTATGAGCCTTTAGGAAATTTTAAATTCTTCTCAAAACGCCACATGACATGCTGCATAAATTATTGTCAAGTCAATGTTGTAAGAAAGATGATCATCAAAACTATAGAAATGTTACTTTCTTGCCATTTTTATTTCAGAGGCAGTAAGCCACAGGTTTTGAACAAGCATCACCTACTTTCTTCTCCTTCATTCCCTTGCCCCACTTGGGGGCTTGGGGGAACCGAAAGGAAACATTCCTCTTTCAGTTGCTTTCCTGGAACCATGGATCTCCCTAATCACTGATCAATCTAGTCACTCTGTCCCTTTTGGTGTTATTGAGTGCCGCCCAGCCGGTTCTGCAATATAAAGACTCTGTATATGGTTTCCAGGCAGCAGCTGGTAGATTTGAACTGCCGACCTTGCATTTAGCAGCTTCGGGCTTATCCTACAGCACCACAACAGTCCCTTTAGAGGAGAACCATTCTTTGGTAATGAAAAGTTGCTTGTATTTGATATTTGAGGCTCATGGCATCTACACATAGCATTTTCTCTGTCTGCAGTGTATGTGTGTATGAATGTAGTTGAAGAGATGAATAAATGTGACCCATTAATAATAGTACCAAAGAGCCTTTATGAAAATCATAATAATGTCCTTTATAATAACATAATACTTTCCCTTGTTTTTTTTTTGCTCCCTCAGTCATAAAACATTAAAATGAGGCTCGAGCAGAATTTAACTGGAAGTCAGAAATAAACCAATGAGTTTGAGGATGGTGGAGAACCAGGCAGTGTTTTATTCTGCTTTACATGGGCTCGCTATCAATCAAAACTGAGTAGCACTTAGCAATAACAACTTAAGTAAATGTCACCAGAATGATAGCAATAACTAGCTTACAAAAAAGTCTTCCTTATCATTAAATCTTGACATTTTTTCTTTGAAAGTTTTAACATACTGTGAAAATTCCCATCTCCTTGTTTAGCTCTCTTCTATGTGAGGATATGGGAGATTATTTTTTATGCTATTTGTATAAAGCCAAAATATGACCTTGAATATATCCCACCTGAATTTAGAGGTCATCCTAAGATCAGATTTGATGCATTAGACACTAATACATATAATAAGAACATTAATACACTAATTCATAATTAAGACACTAATACATATAATAAGAACATCATACAGGAAGAAACCAAAAGATCACTAAAAAGACAGGAAAGAAAGAAGAGACAAAAATGAGTGTGTGAAGAGACTCTGAAACTTGATCTTTAAGAGAGACAAGCAAAAGGGACTAGAGGAAATTATGAAGTAAAAAAGCTATACAGAAAATTTCAAATAGCAGCTCAAGAAGACAAAGTAAAATACTACAATGAAATGTGCAAACACCTAGAATTAGAAAGTCAAAAGGGAGGAATATGCTCAGCATTTCTCAAGCTGAAAGAACTAAAGAAAAAGTCATCTTAGGTAGCAATATTAAAAGATTCCAAGGGAAAATAGTGAATGATGCAGGAAGCATCAAAAGAAGATGGAAGGAATACACTGTCACTGGACCAAGAAGCATTGGTTGATGTTCAGCCATTTTAAAAGGGTACCATATGATGAAGAACGAATGGTACTGAATAACGAAAACCAAGTGAACTGAAGCATTGGCAAAAAAAAAAAACCTCCAACAATGGATGGAATACAAATTGAAAGGTTTCCACAAAGTTATGCAGCACTGGAGGTACTCACTCATCTATACCAAAAAAATTTGACGACAAGTACCTGGCTAACCTGAAATATGATCTTGAGCATATCGCACCTGACTCTAGAGACAATCTCAAGAAGAGATTTGATGCATTCGAAACTAGTAAGTGAAGAATAGAAGAGTTGTAGAATGACATAAAGAACATCATACAAGAAGAAAGCAAAAGGTCATTAAGAAGACAAGAAAGAGAAGACCAAAGTGGATATCAGATGAAACTCAAAAACTCACTCTTCAGCACAGAAATGCTAAAGTGAATGGAAGAAATCAGGGAGAGAAAAGAAATGAACAGAAAATTTCAAAGAGCTGCTCAAGAAGAGAAAGTCAAGCTTTATAAAGACCTATAGTTAGAAAACCAAAAGGAGAGAACATGCTCAACATTTCTCAAGCAGTAAGAACTGAAGAAAAAAATTCAAGCCTCAACCTGCAATCTTCAATATTACACTTAAAAACAACAATGGACAAAATAAGAAATGATGCAGAAAGCATCAAAAGAATTTGGAAGGAATACAAAGAGTCACTCTACCAAAAATGAAATGGTGGATGTTATGCAATTTCAAGAGATAGCATGTGATAAAGAGCCAACGGTACTGAAGAAAGAAGGCCAAAGTGCATTGAAGGCATTGACAAAAAACAAGGTTCCAGGAAGTGATGGAATGTAAATTGAAATCTTTCAACAAACTGATGCAGCACTAGAGGCATTCACTCATCTATGCCAAGAAATTTGGAAGACAGCTACCTGATCACATGATAGAAAAAGATTCGTATTTCCATATTTGTTCCCATTCCAAAGACAGGTGATACAACAGAATGCAAAAGTCATTGAATACTATCATTAATATCACATGCAAGTAAATTTTTGCTGAAGATAATTAAAAACTGACTGCAATGGTATATCGACAGAGAAATGCCAGAAACTCAAGCTCTATTCAGAAGAGGATATAGAATGAAGAATAACATTACTGATAGCAGATCAATCTTGACTGAAAGACAAAAAACCAGAAGCATGTTTTCCTGTGTTTGATTGACTCTACAAAGGTTTTCAACCATGTGGATTATGACAAACTATGGATAGCAATGCTAAGAACGGGTATGCAGAACACTTCGTTGTGCTCATGAGGAGCCTGTACATAGACCAAGAGGCAGTCATTTGAACAAAATAAGGGGACACTGAATGGTTTAAAATCAGGAAAGGTGTGCACCCGGGTTGTATTCTTTCACCATGTTTATACATTCTGTATGCTAAAATTTTCTGTATGAAAATAATCCAAGAAACTAAATTATATGCAGAAGAATATGACGTCAAGGTTGGAAGAAGACTCACTAACAATCTGCAATATACAGATCGCACAACCTTGTTTGCTGAAAGTGAAGAGAACTTAAAATGCTTACAGATAAAGATCAAAGACCAAAGCCTTCAGTATAGGTTGCACTTCAGTGTAAAGAAAACATAAATCCTCACAATTGGATCAGTAAATAGCGTCCTGATAAATGGAAAAAAATATTTCATTTTTCTTGGATCCCTAATCAACACTCATAGAAGCAGCAGTCAAGAAACCAAACTGTTTTGCATTAAGGAAATATGCTGCACAAAACCTCTTTAATGTCTTCAAGAGCAAAATGTCAGTTTGAGGACTAAGGTATGCCTAACCCAAGCCATGGTATTGACCATAAGTCCATATGCATGTGATTGTTGGAAAATGAATAAACAAGACCATAGAAGAGTTGATACATTTGAGTTATGGTGTTGTAGAAGAATATTAAAAGTAACCCTAGACAGCCAGAAGAACAAACATGTCTGGGTTGGAAGAGATACAGCCAGAGTGCTCCTTAGAAGCAGGATGGCCAGACTTCATCTCACATATTTTGGACTTGTTATTAGGAGGGATGAGTCCTTTGAGAAGAACATCATGTTTGGTAAGTTGAAGGATCACTGAAAAAGAAGACCTCCAAGGTGATGCATTGACACAGTGGCAGCAGCAATGGGCTCTAGTGTAACAACAATTGTGAGGATGCCACAAAACCAATCAGCATTTCCTTCTGTTGTTCATAAAGTTTCTATGAGTTGGAAATGACTTGATGCTACCTAACAGCAACAACCTGGCTAACCAATTAGAAGAGATCCACATTTGTGGCTAATCCAAAGAAAGGTTGGACCAATGGAATTCAGAAATTATCTAATAATATCATTAATATCACATGTAAGTAAAATATTGCTGAAGATCATTTAAAAAGTAATACAGAAACACATTAACCAGGAGCTTCCAGAAATTCAAACAGGATTCAGAAGAGGATCTAGAACAAGGGCTATCATTACTGCCATCAGATGAATCTTGGCTGAAAGCAGAGCATCTCAGAAAGTTTCCTTGTAATTTATTGACTATGCAAAGGTATTCAACTGTGTGGATCATACCAAACTTGGATAGCATTGCAAAGAATGATATTCTAGAACACTTCATTGTACTCATGAGGAATCTAACAGAACAAGGGATACAGAATGGTTTAAAATAAGTAATGTAAGGATTATTTCCTTTCACTATACTTATTCAATCTGTATGGAGAAAAGATTGATGTTGTCAAAGACTTCATTTTGCTTGGATCCACTACAGCATCATGGAAGCAGTAGTCAAGATACCAAATAACATATTGCATTAGGCAAAAATGTCAGTATGAGGACTAAGGTGCTCCTGACCCAAGCCTTTCTATTTTCAATAACCTCATATGCATATGGAAGTTAGACAGAAGAATTGATGCATTTGAGTTATGGTGTTGGAGGAAATTTTTGAAAGTACCATGGGCTGCCAAAAGAACAAACAGATCTGTGTTGGAAGAAGTGCATCCAGAGTGCTCCTTTGAGGCGAGGATGGCCAAACTTCATCTTTCATACTTGGGACATATTGTCAGGAGGGACCAGTCGCTGAAGAAGGATATCATGTTTGGTAAGGTGGAGGGTCAGAGAAAAAGAGGAAGACACCCAGCAAGATGGATTGGCAAATGGGCTCAAGCGTGGCAACAATTGTGAGGTTGGCTCAGGACCGGGCAGTGTTTCATTCGGTCATGCATAGGGTCACTATGAGTCGGTACCGACTTGATGGCACCTAACACCAGCAACATATGCATGTGAAAGCTGGGCAGGGAATAAGGCAGACTGTAGAAGAATTGTGCGTTCGAGTTATGGTGTTAAATGAGAATATTGAAAGTACCATGGACTGCCAAACAACAAACAAATCTATGTTGGAAGAAGTACAGCCTTTGAAGCCAGACTGGTGAAAATTTGTCTCATATTTCAGACATATTATCAGAAGGGACTCATCCCTGGAGAAGGACATCATGCTTAGTTAGTAAAGTGGACCATCAGCAAAGAAGAGGAAGAGCTCCAACAATCTGGATTGGCACAGTGGCAGCAGCAATGAGCTCTGGTTTAGCAATGACTTTGAGGATGGCACAGGACTGGGCAAATTTTCATTCTGTTGTGCAGAAGGTCTCTATGAGTTGGAATTTAACAGCAATAACACAACAACATGTTGACCACATAATCCAAGAAATGGTATTATATGAAGAGGAATGTGGTATCAGGGTTGGAAGACGACTTCTTAACAACCTGCCATGTTAGATAACACAACTTTGCTTGCTGCAAGTGAAGAGAAGTTGAGATACTGATGAAAATCAAAGACTACAGCCTTCAGTATGGGTGTTGCACCTCAATGTAAAGAAAACCAAAATCCTCACAGCTGGACCAATAAATTACATCATGATTAATGGAGAAAAGATGGAAGTGGCAGAAGACTTCATTTTGCTTGGATCCACAATCAACTGCCAGAAGAACAAATAGGTCTTTGGTGAAAGAACAGCTAGAACGTTCCTTGGAGGCAAGAATGGCAAGAATTCATCTCTCATACTTCAGAAACATTATCAGGAAGAACCAATCCCTAAAGAAGAACATCATGCTTGAAAGAGTGGAGGGTCAATAAAAAGAGGAAGACCCCCAATGAGTTGGATTGGCACAATGACCGTAACATTGGACTAAAACAGAACAGCATTTGTGGGTTTGACCAGGACCAGACAGTGTTTTGTTCTGTTGTGTATAAGGTCGCTATGAGTCAGTACCGACTCGATGGCACCCAACAACAACATTTGTATTATGACTCAGGAGAAAAATATAGAATTTGAAATCCCACCGACTTTAAGGAATCCTGGTGTGGTGCTGTAGGACAACTGCAAGGTCAAGGTTCAAACCCACTAGCCACTCCTGGGAAACACTTTTTGTTGTTAAGTGTCTTTGAGTCAGTTCCGATTCATAACAACTCTGTATAGGGTTTCCAAGGAGAGGCTGGTGAATTTGAACTGCACCCTTTCTATTCAAACTGACCTTGCAGTGCAGTACTTTATCCCTCAGCGCCACACTACGGCTACTATGTTGTTGTTGTTGTTGTTATGTGCCATGGAGTCGGTTCCGACTCATAGCGATAGGGTCAGTAACAACAACAATAGATTTTACAACCAAATAAATCCTGTTTGCAAATCCTTTGGAAGAGTTTAAACATCTCTGGCCTTCAGTTTCTTCACCTATAACATGGAAATAATCATTTCTTTCTTTCAAAGTTATTGGGAATATGGAATGAGATACTTTATAAAGTACCTACCATGATGTTGGCAAATAGTTCAAATAAAAAAGCAAGCACACAACCCCTAACTGTTGAACTGATGAGGACTCTGTGTATTACAGATTTACAACTTTTCCGTAGGATTTCCTTGGCAGGTTTCCAGGCCTTTCTTTCATGAGGCTACTGGTTAGATTTGAATTGATAACTTTTAACTTAGTAGTTGAGTACAAACTGTTTGCCCCAGCCAGACTACATAGTAGTAGCCCTTCAAATAATAGCTTTCTTGCTTTTAAATATTCTTATCATTGATGATTTAAAGAATAATAGAATAATATCTTACTTTTACATTTCCATAGATGCAGCCTTCTGCCAATACTGAAAATGAGAAGAAATGGCAAGAGATATCAGATGAGATCAAGACAATATTTAAGGCGGCTGTAAAACTGTTACATGAAAAGGGGAAAATGAAACACAGCCAAGCTAAGAGGTACCTGTTCTCAGGTAATTGTCACACATCCTTAGTAAACTGAAGAATAAACAGTAAATGTAGTCGTTGCAAACTGAATCTTATTTACTGTCTGGCAAAGTTTAATTTTTTGAAATATTTCAGTGCTCTAGAGATGTACTGTTTTAGTTTGCTGTTGTTTTAACTTTTTATTGTGAACTGGGTGAAGGTTTACAGAGCCGCTCAGTTTTCAGTTGAACAATTCATATACATTTTGTTTCATGTCTTCAATTGCAATCCTCACAATGTAAATGTAATATCACTGATCCCATTTCTTCCCTGGGTTTCCTGTTTCCATCCCTCCTTTCCTCACCCTTCTGAACTTGACCTTGGGTAGATACTGCCCTTTGACCTCAAATGGTTGATTGTTCTGCATTGTTGCCCTTATAGACCTGTCTATTGTTTTGCTGAAAATTCATTCCCAGGCCTAAAGGGTAACTCAGGGCCATACTCTAAGGGATTCCACAATCTCTTTCTGACCAGTAAGCCTGGTCTTTTATATAATTTTGAGTTTTGTTTCACATTTTTCTCCTATTCTATCCAGGACCTTCTAGTGCGATGCCTTTCAGACCAGTTGGTAATAGTAGCCAGGCACCATCTAGTTCTTTTGGTCTCAGGGTCGTAGAGACCAATGTTCACATGGTTTATTAATCCAATGGATTTTGGATTATTATGAATCTTTGATTTTCTTCACTCTTCTTTCCTCCAGACAGGAAGGGACCAATAGTTTCACCTTCAGTGGCCATTCATGAACTCAAGACCTCAGTTGCTACTCACCACAGTAGCCTTGTCTTTGTTGATTATGTTACGCCAATTGATCTTGGTGTTCCCCCAGACCATGGTCCTGAGCCAAGCCCCATGACTCATTCCCTCAAGGTTTTTAGTAACATCTAAGAAATTCTGGTAACTTTCCCCCTGTATACTCTACCACATCCATGGATATATATGCAGCAAAAGTAAATGCACCTGTACAAATATCCTCTGCCGACTTTATATATATTGATGGGTGAAGAATTCTTATTCTCTGTCCCACATCTGTTAAGCCTGTGTGTCTATCCATGCATCTGCTTGTACATCACCATTATTATAGGACTGTGGATGTAACAGTGTTTACCTCTGTTGCCTTTCACTCTTACACTCCATCCTATGTCTTCCCCTGCAGCCATCATTTTTTTTACTGACCTTTTCTTACTGAATATTGTCTTTCCTGTCATCCACGTTAGCCAGTGTCTACCTCTAGCCAGTAATGGAAACTTCCTTCCTCTCCTATCCATGATAACTGTCAAAGAATGTCTCTTTTAGTGTGGAAACCTTTACTTGACTTTTTATAATAGTGGTCTCATACAATATGTGTCCCTTTGTGATTGGCTTATTTTATTCAGCATAACGTCCTCTAGGTTCATCATGTTATGAGGTGTTGGTGTGATAGTCCATTGTGTGTATGGAGCATAGTTTGTTTATCCATTGTTCTATTTTCCAGTGGGCATTTAGGTTGCTTCCAGCTTTCTGGTATTGTAAATAGTGTTGCAGCGAACATGGATGTGTACATACCTATTCATGTCATGGCTCTTATCGCTCTAAGATATATACCAAGTGGAAGGATTGTTGAGTCATATAATATTTTGATTTCCAATTCTTTAAAGAAACACCATACCATTTTCCACAGAGGTTATATAGTTCCATGAATTTCTAGAGCCTTGTTCAAATAGTGTATGAGGGGTCCAATCACTCCACACCCTTACCAGCATCTGGTGTTTTTTGGTTACTTTTTGTTTTTTTTAACTTTGCTATGTTCTCTGGTGCAGTGCTGTGCGTTAATGCACTGGACTGCAAAGTCAGATAGAGCCTCAAGGTTGGCAGTTCAAGCTCACCAGCCACTCCTTGGAAACCCTGTAGAGGGGTCACTATGGGTCAGAACTGACTCAATGGTACTGAACAACAACAATGTTCTTCTATTTTAACTCTTGTTGTTGTTGTTGTTAGGTGCCATAAAGTTGGTTCCAACTCATAGTGACCATAGGCACAACAGAATGAAACACAGTGCAGGCCTGTACCAGCCTCACCATCATTGTGAGCTTGAACCCATTGTTGCCACCATGATGCCAGTCCATCTCATTGGAGGTTCTCCACTTTACACAGCATGATGTCCTCCAGAAACTGATCTTTCCTGATAATATGTCTGAAGTATGAGAGATGACATCTGGCCATTCTGGCTACTAAGGATCATTCTGGCTGCACTTTGAACACAGACTTGTTTTTTCTTCTAGCAGTCGATGGTACTTTTAATATTTTTCTCCAACACCATAATGCAAATGTATCAATTCTTCTATGGTCTTCCTGATTCACTATCTAACTTTTACATGCACATGAAGTTATCAAAACTACCATGGTTTCAGTAAGGCACACCATAGTCCTCAAACTGCCATCTTTGCTCGTGAACCATTTAAAGAGAGGTCTTGTGCAGCAGAGTTGTTTGATGCAAAACCTCATTTGATTTCTTGACTGCTGCTCCACATTGTTGTCCATAGTTGTCCTGATCCACACAGTTGAAAGCTTTTGTATAGTCAATAAAACACAGGTAAGCATCTTTCTGGTATTCTTTGCTTTCAGTCAAGATGCATCTGATGACAGCAATGATATCCCTCATGTCACGTCCTTTCTTCTGAATCCAGCTTAAGCCTCAGGCCGGCCCCTGTCAACGTACTGCTGCAACAATTTTTTTAATTATCTTGAGCACAATTTTACTTGCGTATGATATAAATGATAATGTCCAGTGGTTTCTGCATTTCGTTGGATCGTTTCTCTTTGACATGGGCACAAATATGGATCTCTTCCAATCAGTTGACCAGGTAGCTGTCTTCCAAATTTCTTGGCATAGATGAGTGAGTGCCTCCAGTGCTGCATTACTTTGTTGAAATATTTCTATTTGTATTCCATGAATTCCCAGAGCCTTGTTATTTACAAATGCCTTCACTGCAACTTGAACTGTAATGCAGCTTGAACTCTTCCTTTAGAACTTCTTCCATTGGCTCTTAATCATATGCTGTCTCTTGAAATGGTCAAACATCAACCATTTCTTTTTGGTACAGTGACTCTGTGTATTCCTTCCATCTTCTTTTGATGCTTTCTGCATCATTCAATATTTTTCCTAAAGAATCCTTTAATATTTCAAGTTGAATCTTTGTTTCAGTTCTTTCAGCTTGAGAACTGCTGAGCATGTTCTTCCATTTTGGTTTTATGTGTCCAGTTATTTGTACATTTCATTATAATACGTAATTTTGTTTTCTGGAGTTGCTCTTTGAAATTTTCTGTTCAATTATTTTGCTTCCTCATTTCTACCATTTACTTTAGCAGTTATATACTGGAAAACAAGTTTCAGAGTCTCTTCTGACATCCATTTTGGTTTTTTTCCTTCTTTCTTGCCTTCTTAATGACATTCTGCTTTCTTCCTGTATGATGATCTTGATGTCATCACACAACTCTTCTGATCTTTGATAATTAGTGTCTACTTCATCAAATATGTTCTTAAGATGATCTCTAAACTCAGGTGTGCTTTGTTCAAGGTCAAAATTTGGCTCTTGTGCACTTGTTTTAATTTTCTTTAGCTCCAGTCTGAACTTGCATTTGAGCAATTGGTGGTCTATTCCATAGTCTACTCCTGCCCTTTTTTGGGCTGAGGTTATGGAACTTTCACAACGTCTCTTCCCACCAATAGAATCAATTTGATTTGTGTGTTCCATCAGCTGAGGTCCATGTTTGTAGTCATCTTTTATGTTGTTTTAAAAAAATGTATTTGCAACGACTAAGTCATTAGTCTTGCAACAGTCTGTCGTGTGATCTCCAGCATCATTTTTATGACCAATGTCATAGTTTCCAACTACTTATCCTTCCTTTCTATTTCCAACCTTTGCATTCCAGTCACCAGTAATTATCAATGCATTTTGATTGCATGTTTGATCACTCAAATGTGTGGATCATAACAAATTATGGTTACCACTTAAAAGAATTAGAATTCCAGAACACTTCATTGTCCTCATGAGGAATCTGCACATAGACCAAGAAACACTCATTCAAATAGAACAAGGGAATACTCTGTGGTTTACAATCAGGGAAGATGTGCATCAGGATTGCATCTTTTCACCATAGTTACTCAATCTGTATGCTAAGCAAATAATCCAAGAAGCTGGACTGTATGAAGAACACAGCATCAGTATTGGTGGAAGACTCATAACCAATCGGCGATATACAGATAGCACAACTTTGCTTGCTGAAAACAAAGGGAACTGAACGTACTTACTAATGAAGATTAAACACTATAGCTTTCAGTGTATAGTACACCTCAGCACAAAGAAAACAAAAGTCCTCACAACTAGACCAATAAGCAACATCATGATAAACGGAGAGAAGATTGACGTTGTCAAGGATTTCATTTTACTTGGATCCACAATCAATGCTCATGGAAGCAACAGTCAGGATATCAAATGATGTATTGCTTAAGGCAAATCTACTGCAAAGACCACTTTAAATGTCACTTGGAAAACTAAGATGCTCCTGACCCAACCTATGGTATTTTCAATCACCTCATGCATGCAAAAGCTGGACAATCAATAAGGAAAACTAAAGAATAATTGTTATTGTTAAGTGCTGTGGAGTTGGTTCCAACTCATAAGGACCCTTTATAGGGTTTCCGAGGCTGAAAATCTTTGTAGGAGCCAAAAGCCTCATCTTTTTCCACAAAACGGCTAGTGGACTTGAACCACCAATGTTGTGGTTCGCAGTCCAATACTTATCCTACAGAGCCTCATGCTCCAAATAAGAATTGTTGTTGTTGTTGTTGTTAAGTGTCATCAAGTCAGTTACGACTGATAATGACCCTTTATAGGGTTTCTGAGGATCAGCTTATGAGTTTGAACTGTCAACCTTGTGGTTCACGGTCCAGTGCTGGTCCTACAGTGCCACATCAGGACTCCAAATAAGAATTAGTGCCTTTGAATTATGCTATTGGTGAAGAATATTAAATATACCATTGACTGTCAGAAGAATGAACAAAATCTGCCTTGGAGGAAGTATAGCTGGAATGCTCCTTAGAGGCCTGAATGGTTGAGACTTCATCTCAGATAAACTTTGGGTGTAAGTTATCAGGAGGGCCAGTCCCTGGAGAACATCATGGTTAGTAAAGTAGAGGGTTAGCAAAACAAGAGAAAGGCCTTCAGCCCAATGAATTGACACAGTGAGTGAAGCTATAGAGTCAAACAGAGCAAAGACTGTGAGGATGACAAAGAGCAGGGCCATGTTTTCTTCTATTGTACACAGAGTTTCTAGGAGTCAGAACTGACTCAATGGCGCATAACAACAACATCAACTATAATAACTGGGGGAAAAAGAAAACATTATCTCAAGGGTTCCATTTAAAAGCACTCAATCTTTTTTAGTAAAATTTTTACTATAATAACTGGTGTATTAAGGGTTTTACAGCTCACCCCTAACCCTCTTATTGCTTTATCACATCAGATCTCATCATGGGGGCTCATCTCCTAATTGCCACACACTGAGAATCATGGTCTAGCACATATTTGGGGGAAACACACTTCAGTCATGCTTGTTAAGTAGGTGGTGATGGTGGTTGTGTGCCATTGAGTCGGTTCCAACTCATAGCGATCCTGTATAGGGTTTCTGAGTCTGTAAATCTTACCAGAGCAGAAAGCCTCATCTTTCTCCCATGGAGCAACTGATAGATTCGAACTGCTGACCTTGCAGTTAGTAGCGCAGTTCACAATCCACTGTGCTACCAGGGCTCCTTTTAGGAAAGTAGAGGGTCAGCAGGAATAAAGAAGATGCTCTGTGAGATAGCCTGATCAGTGGCTACAACAATAGGCTTAAACATAACAATGGTTGTGAGGTTCACACAGGACTGGGCAGTATTTTGTTCTGTTTACAGGAACTAATTCTGAGTCAGAACAAACTCAACGGTACTTTACAACAATAACAAGGGCTGCCTTCCTCAACTGGACTGCAAGCTTCACAGTGGCATTTGCTCAGCATTTCCTTCACCCACTGTACCCTGAGAAACCAGCAGCCCATCTGGCACATAGTAGATACTCAACAAAGATAAAGTAAATGAAAGAAAGCGGGAAGGTGGGAAGAAAGGTAGCTGTTTTCAAAGATTGCTTGCCTCAGAATTATTTTCCAATGATTTTTTATTATTTATTTTTCTTTCCTAAAATCATACAATATTATCTTTATTATTATCAATTCAGTTTCATGTGTTCTTATGGATACTCAAATTATTTCTATTGTATATTGTTGTTATTGTTAGGTGCCATTGAGTCAGTTCCGACTCATAGCGATCTTATGCACAACAGAACGAAACACTGCCCAGTCCAGCACCAACATCATAATCAATGTTACACTTGAGCCCATTGCTGCTGCCACTGTACCAATCCGTCTCATTGGGGGTCTTTCTCTTTTTCACTGACCTTCCACCTGCTGTCCTTCTCCACTGACTGATCCCTCCTGACAACATGTCCAAAGTATGAGAGACTAAGTCTCACAATCCTCACTCCTATAGAGTATTCTGGCTGCACTTCTTCCAAGACAGATTTGTGTGTTCTTTAGATGTCCGCTTCTATGTACTTCTCCAACACCATAATTCAAAGGCAATGATTCTTCTCCAGTTTTCCTTATTCACTGTCAAATTTCACTTGCATATGAGACGATTGAAAATACCCTGGCCTGAGTCAAGCACACCTTAGACCTCAACATGACGTTTTTTGCTCTTTAACACTTTAAAGAGATCTTTAGCAGCAGGTTTGCTTAATACAACACATCGTTTGATTTCTTGGCTGCTGCTTCTATGAGTGTTGATTGTGGATCCAAACAAAATGAAATTTTTGATAACTTCTGTCTTTTCCCTGTTAATCATGATATTTATTGGTTCAGTTGTAAGGATTTGGGTTTTCTTTACATTGAGGTGTTATCCACACTGAACACTGATCTTCATGGGTAAATATTTCAAGTCATCTTCACTTCCAACAAACAAGTTGTGCCATCTGAATTTCACACGTTGTTAATGAATCTTCCTCTAATCCTGATGCTACATTCTTCTTCATGTAACCCAGCTTCTCACATTGTTTGCTCAGCATACAGATTGAACAAGTATGGCAAAAGGATACAGCCCTGCTGAGTGCTTCTCCTGTTTTTAAACTATTCAGTATCCCTTTGTTCTGTGCTAATGGCTGGTGTGTGTACAGGCTCCTTATGTGCACAATTAAGTATTCTGGAATTCCCATTCTCCTTCACAATGTTATTTATTGTTTCTTATGATCCACTCTGGTAGCGTAGTGGTTACAAATTGGACTGTGAACCTTAAGGTCAGCAGTTCGAAACTACCAGCTGTTCCACGGGAGAAAGATGAGGCTTTCTGCTCCCGTAAAGATTTACAGCCTTGGAAACCCTGTACAGGGTCGCTATGAGTCGGAACCGACTCCACGGCACATAACAACAACAACAAATGATCCACGGAATGGACTAACTTTGCATAGTCAATAAGACACAAGTGAACATCTTTCTTGCATCTCTGCTTTCATCCAAGATTCAACTGATGGCAGCAATGATTCCCAAATTCCAAGTCGTCTTCTGAATCTGACTTGAATTTCTAGCAGTTCTCTGCTGACGTACTGTTGCAACTGCTTTTTAATCATCATCTCCAAAATTTTACTTGCATGTGATATACATGATATTGTTTGATGATTTCTGCATTCCACTGGGTTACTGCCTTCCAATTTCTTGGCATTGAGGAATTAGTGCCTCCATTGCTGAATCAGTTTGTTGAAAGATTTAAGTTTGTGTTCCATCAATTTTTGGAGCCTTGTTTTTGGCCAATGCCTTCAGTGCAGCTTGGACTTCTTCCTTCAATACCATTGGTTCTTGATCATATGCTACCTGTTGAAATGGTGAACATCATTGAAATTCTTTGCAGGAGCAGAAGTCTCATCTTTCTCCCAAGGAGTGACTGGTAGGCTTGAAATTGGACCTTGTGGTTTGCAGCCTAGTGCTTATCCTACAGAGCAATCTCATCCCCGTATTTTTGTCATAGAATCCCTCAATGTTGCAACCTCAGGCTTTAATTTTTTCTTCAGTTCTTTCAGCTTGAGAAATGCTGAATGTGTCCTTGCTGTTGGTTTTGTAACTCCAGATCTTTGTGCATTTCATTATAATACTTGACTGCCTTCTGGAGCTGCTCTTTAACATTTTGCATTCATCTCTTTTACTTCCTTGTTTCTTCCCGTTACTTTAGCTTCTCTTTGTTCAACAGAAAATTTGAGTCTATTTTCCCCTCCATTTTGGTCTTTTCCTTCTTTTGGCTTTTAATGGCCTTTTGTTTTCTTCATGTATGATGTTCTTGAGGTCAACCCAGAATTTCATTGATCTTCGGTCATTAGTGTCAAATGCGTCAAATCTTCTCTTGAGATGGTCTCTAAATTCAGGGGGTATACTCAAGGTTGTATTTTGGATCTCTAGTTTTAATTTTCTTGGCTTCAGCCTGAACTTGTATATGAACATTTGATGGCCTGTTCCACAATTAGCCCCTGGCCTTGTTTGGAATGACAATATGAAGCTTCTCCATCTTCTCTTCCCAAATAAAAGTCAATTTGAGTCCTGTGTATTCCATATGGTGAGGTCCACAAGTATAATGGCTGCTTATTGTTGTTGAAAGTAGGTTGTTGGTCCTGAAAATTTTTACCTTTTGCTCTCCAGCATTCTTTAAATCACCAAGGCCATATTTTCCAACTACTGATACTTCCTATTTGTTTTCAACTTTCACATTTCAATCACCAGTAATTATCAATACATCTTGTTTGTGTGTTTGATCAGTTTCACCCCCCTGAAGAAGTTGGTAAAATTCTTCAATTTAATCATTGCTGACTTGAGTGGTTGGTGTATAAATTTGAATCATAGTGGTGTTAACTGGTCCTCCTTGCAGCTCTGTGGGTACTATCCCATCACAGACAGCATTGTACTTCAAGATAAATCTTGAAAGGTTCTTTTCTCTGATGAATATGACACCGGTCCTCTTCAATATGTCATTCCTGGCATAATAAGCCATATGAGTCTCCATTCAACGTGGCCAATACCAGTTCACTTCAGCTCACTAATGCCTACTATATTAATCTTTATACGTTCCATTTCATTTTGGGCAGCTTCAATTTTACTAGATTCATACTTCTTACAATTCATTTTCTTATTATTAGTGGATGTGTGTAGCTGTTTCTTCTTATGTTGAATTATAGTCTGTCAGCAAACTAAGGTCCAAAAAGCTTTGCTCCATCCACATTGTTAAGGTCAACTCTAAATATTTCAGTGCCTTCCTAAACTTCTAGAAATGGTCCACCTCACCTTCTTCCTAATCTATCTTACTATGGAAGCTCCACTGAAACCTGTCCATCGAGAGCGTGCCTGGCAGCATAGCATCACAACAACACACAAGCCCCCACAGTATGCCAAGCTGACAGAGGAGTGCTGGGAGAGTTGAAATTAGCATCGGCTTAAAAGAGTCAGCTAAAAATTTTGCATGTTTCCTTTATTAAGCTAATATTAAATAATGCTCATTTTTTGGAGTTGTTGTTGTTAGGTGCCCTAGTGTTGGTTCCAACTCCTAGTGATCCTGTATAGGGTTTCCAAGGAGTGGTTGGTGGGTCTGAACCACTGATCTAGTGATTAACAGTCTAGTGCTGATCCTACAGCACCATAACAGGAGGAAATTAAATAATCTTATTTCAAACTCATTCATACCAGACTGTTTAGAAAAAGAAAAATAATAGGGGAGTAAGAAATTAGACTATCAACTACACTACTTCAAACTAAAAGCAAAATAACCTACCACTAAGGATTATGAGGAGTCCTGGTGTGATGCTGTGGGCTAATGTGTCAGACTGCAAAGTCATTTGAATTGCAAGGTCAGGGTCGCTATGAGTCAGAATCGACTCGACTTAACAATAACAACAAGGATTATGAGTTCAGATCTGGCTCCTTGCTCCTTTATTTTAGGCAATAAACATCCTGTCTTATTCTCTTTCAGCCATAGAGGACGAGTTTGACTTCGCTCTAGGAAAGCAAACTCCAGCATTCCTAAAGAAATGTGTTTGCTACATCCGGAAGATTGCTAACATTGAGCGCTTTGTGAAAATCCCAGAGATGGGTAAATACATGGACATAACTGGAACAGAACCAAGGATTATTCGAGACCCAGAAGCCCAAGAGAAGCTGATAAAACTCAGGGATGAATTTATTCCTACAATTGTTGCATCATCAAATCTGAGAGTGTACACATCTGTTACTCATTGTGACATGAAACTAGGCTACTCCCAAGAAATAGAAAATCATTACATAGAAGGACTTGGTAAGCAATTTTACGAGGACATGATTGATATAATTCAGGCCACAGTCCAACAAAATTTTGACACTGAAACTGATACGCTCTATGACGAAATCCTTCAGCATTCCTCGTTGTGTAAAACATACGCCACCTTCTATGAGTACAAGTGTGAATCTCTGAACATAGTGCAGAAATACATTCTTCCAAGCAAAACCCGGCACATAAACCCTCTTATTATATATGGTGGACCATGTACTGGGAAGACTCTTCTGCTAGCCGAAGTAGCAAAGAAGGTAAAAGCCTGTTTTTGTTTTACCGTGTATGTTGATTAAAAAACAGAAATAACAACAACAAAAAGAACTTTTGCTTTTGGAAAAATAAATCCAACTCATTTCTTTTTCTGTACTTAACTGCTATCTGAATTATGATTTTGTCTTTTTTGGATGGAATCTTCCTTGTTTGTCTTTTGCTTGTATAACAGTACCAAGTGAAGTCTCCCCTATTTCTTATTCTTTATAGTGCATGACGTTGTTGTTGTCAGTCAGTACTGACTCATAGTGATCTTATGAACAACAGAAGGAAACACTGCCCCGTCCTGTGCCAACCTAACAATCATTGATACACTTGAGCCTATGGCTGCTGCCACTCTTTTGGGGTCTACCTCGTTTTCTCCGACCCTCCACTTTACCAAGCACAATCTCCTTCTCCACAGACTGGTCCCTCCTGATGATATATCTGAAGTATGAAAGATGAAGTCTGGTCATCCTAACTTCCAAGGAGCATTCTGGCTGTACATCTTCCAACACAGATTTGTTTGTTCTTTTGGTGGTACATGGTACTTTTAATATTCTTCTCCAACATAATTCAAATGCATCAATTTTACCATCTTCTCTATTCATTGTCCAACTTTCACATGCATATGAGACTACTGAAAATACCCTAGCTTGGATCAGGCACATCTTAGTCCTGAAACTGACATCTTTGCTCTTGAACCCTTTCAATGTCCAATATTCTGGTGCTATCTGACAGTATCCCACTGCTTTTCATAAGGTGTTCAGTGACTACATATTCGGCAGTAATCCATCTATCCTTCTTCCTAATCTGTCTTAGTCTGGAATTTCATATGAAACCTGTCCACCGTCCACCGTGGGTCCACGACTCATAGTGACCCATGTAGGTCTTCTGAGGAGAGACTGGTGAGTTTGAACTGCTGACCTTACAGTTCATACTGACTTGCTGTCCAGCAGGTTATCCTGCAGCACCACACCAGGACTTCTGCTGGTCTTTAAAATACTGGTAGCATAGCTTCCAGAATCACAGCATCATGCAAGCCACCACAGTATGGAAGACTGACAGACGAGTGATGGTATAGGAAGTTAGAAGTCTGAATTCAGAGCACCAGCTCTAGGGGAAAGCTTTTGCTCTCTTAACTACAGTTTATGAAGAAAGTTCTTGTTTCCTTGGAGATCAAAATGTGTCTTGACATCAATCTTCTTTGGGTCTAGGAGGTTCTGAGCCTGGGACTCTGGATTTAAAGGATATGCTTTGTTCCCAGCTCTTTTTTCTTGGTGGTACTGACATCCCTCTCTCTGCTCGCTTATGTCTCCTTTTCTCTTGTGTAAGATAAAAAGTGATGCAGGCCATCTCCCAGGGAACACCCCTTGCATGGGATTAGGGCTCAGGATCTGAGTAAGGGTATTGCATTCCAACCTAATCCCCTTACAACTAATGATTTGATTGATCACATCATGGGGGATGATGACATCATTATATTACTGCCAAACTACAGCCAAGTGACACATATTTGGTGGGACACAATTAAAACAACCAACATTTCAGATACATGAGCTCTTGACTATAAGATCACTTTCTAAGGGTATCACATACTCAGCAACATGTGATAGTCATGAGGGATATTGCCACAGTCAATGTGTTGGCCTTATCAAGTCAGTTTTGACTCATAGCGACCCTATGCACAACAGAAAGAAACAATGCACATTCCTACCACCCCACCCCATCCTCACAATTGTTGTTATGGTTGAGCGCACAGTTGCAACCATTGTTCCTGACCCTCTACTTTACCAAGCATGATGTCTTTTTCTAGCAACTGATTCATCCTGAGGACATGTCCAAAGAAGATGGTAAGACTCCAGTCTTACCATCCTTGATTCTAAGGATCATTCTGATTGTACTTCTTCCAACATAGATTTGTTTGTTCTTCTGGCAGTTCACGGTACTTTCAATCTGCTTTGCCAATAACATAATTCAAATGCATGGAGTCTTCCTTATTCATTGTCCACCTTTAACTGGAAGAGCTATGGCTTGGGTCAGATGCAACTTAATATTCAAAGTGACATCTTTACTCTTTAGCACTTCAAAGAGGTCTTTTTCAGATTTGTCTAGTGTATTATGTCTTTGATTTCTTGACTGCTACTTCCATAAGTGTTGATTGTGGATCCAAGCAAAATGAAGTCTAACAACTTCAATCTTTTCTCCATTTATCATGATGTTATTTATTGGTCCAGTTGTGAAGATTTTTCTTTTCTTTATAGAGAAGTTCACATTGAAGGATGAAGTCTTCTATCTTCATCCTCCTCACTTCAGCATGCAAGCTTGTATCATGTGTATATTGCAGGTTGTTAATGAATCTTTCTCCAGTCTTGCCACATTCTTCATATAATCCAGCCTCTCAGATAACATGTTCACTATTCAGATTAAATGTTGTTGTTAAGTGTAGGCGAGTTAGTTCTGACTCACGGCAACCTTGTATAGGGCTTCCAAGGAGCAGCTGGTAAGTTTGAACTACCGACCTTGTGGTTCAAACTGACCTTTTGGTTCAGTGCTTGCTTTATCCCCACAGTACCACAACAGGACTCCTGATTGAGTAAGTATGGTGAAAGAATACAACCCTGGAACTCCTGTTTCCTGATTTAAAACCATTCAGTACCCCCTTGTTTTGTTTGAATAACTGGTTTATGTACAGGTTTGTCATGAAAACAACATACACCCATTCTCCATGCAAGGTTACCCATAGTCTGTTATGATCCACACAGTTGAATGCTTTTGCTTAGTCAATAACTGTTTCTGGTATGCTCTGCTTTTAGCCAAGATCTAGCTGATGTCAGCAGTGATAGCCTTAGTTCCACATCCTCTTCTGAACCCAAGTCTTATTTCTTGCAGCTCCCTGTCAATGCCCTGCTGCAACCATTTCTGAATTATTTTTAGAAAAATACTGCTTACATGTGATGTCAGTGATATTGTTCTAGGACACATTACATCAGGTCACTTCTCTTTGGAATAAGTACAAATATGGGTCTCTTGCAATCAGTTGGCCAAGTAGTTGTCTTCCAAACTTCTTGGCTTAGATGAATGAGTGCCTCCAGCATTGTATCAGTTTGTTGAAACATTTCCATTTGTGTTCCCTCAATTCCTAGAGCCTTGCTCTTTGTCAATGAAGCCTGAACTTCTTCCTTCAATACAATCAGTTCTTTATCATACGCTGTCTCTTGAAATGGTTCAGCTTCGACCAATTCTTTTTGGTACAGTGACTCTGTATTCCTTCCATCTTCTTTTGATGTTTCCTGCATCATTCAATATTTTGTCAATAGAATCCTTTAGTATCACGTGTCAAGGCTGGCATTTTTTTCTCCTCAGTTCTTTCAGCTTGGGAAATGATTTTGTTCCCTTTTGGTTTTCTAACTCCATGTCTTTGCACATTTTATTGTAATACTTCATCTTCTTGTGCTACCCTTTGAAATTTCTGTTCAGCTGTTTTACTTCATTTCTTCCAGTTGCTTTAGCTTGTCTGCACTAAAGAGCACATTTCAGAGTCTCTCCTGACATTCATTTTGGTCTTTTCTTTCTTTCCTGACTTCTTAATGACCTTTTGTTTTCTTCATGGATGATGTTCTTGATGTCATCCCACAATTCTTCTTGTCTTCAGTCTTTAGTGTCTAATGAATTAAATCCGTTCTTGAGATGATCTCAAAATTCAGGTGGGATATATTCAAGGTCACATTTTGGCTCTTGTAGACTTGTTTTAATTTTCTCCTGCTTCAGCCTGAACTTCAATATGAGCAGTTGATGATCTGTTCCACCACAGTCTCTCCCTGTCCTGGTTTGGACAGATGATATTGAGCTTCTCCCATAGATGTAGTCAGTTTGATTCCTGTGTATTCCATCTGCTGAGGTTCATATGTAAAGTTGTCTTTTATGTTGTTTTTTAAAAGGTACTTGCAATGAATAAGTCATTTATCTTGCAAAATTCTATCATACAATCTCTAGCATTATTTCTATCGCCAAGGCCGTATTTTCCCACTTATGATCCTTACTCTTTGTTTCCAACGTTTACATTCCAATCACTGGTAACTATCAATGCATCTTGACTGCATGTTTGAATAATTTCAGACTGAAGAAATGGATGTTGTTGTTGTTAAATGCTGTGAAGCCAGTTCCGAATCATAGTGATCCTATATAGGGTTTCCTAGGCTGTGAATCCTTGCCAGAGCAGAAAATCTCATCTTTTTCCAGGATATACTGATAGAATTCTTCAATTTCACTATCTCTGGCTTTCATGGTTGGTGAGTAAATTTGAGTCATAATGGTATTAACTGTCTTCCTTGTAGGCATATGGATATTATCCCATCACAGACAGCATTGTACTTCAAGATAGATCCTGAAATGCTTTTTGGCGATGAATGTGATGCCATTCCTCTTTAATTTGCCATTCCCAGCATAATTAACCATGTTGTTGTTGTTGTTGTTAAGTACCATCGACTCGGTTCCAACCCATAGCGACCCTGTATGGGGTTTCCGAGGAGCAACTGGTGAGCTTTAACTGCCAACCTTGCAGTTCAAACAGCTTTGTAGTCTGGCACATTAACCCACAGCACCACACCAGGAGTCCATAGTTAACCATAAGTTTGTCAAATTCAAAATGGCCAATACCAGTCCACTTCAATTCACTCATGCCTAGGAAATGGATCTTAATGTGTTCCAATTCATTTTTGATGACTTCCAATTTTCCTAGATTCATACATCATACATTCCATGTTCTGATTATTAATGGATGTTTGCAGCTGTTCTTTCTCATTTTGAGTTGTACTCCATCAGCAAATGAAGTTCTCGAAAGCTATGCTTCGTTTGCGTCATTATGGTCAACTCTCCTTTGCAGATGCAGCTCTAACCCAACCATATTTTGAGTACCTTCTAACCTGAGTGGCGCATCTTCAGGCTCTGTACCAGACAATGTCCCACAAAAACAATGCTGTTCACAAGGTTTTCCTTTGTTAACGATTCAGAATGGTCCCCTTCATCTTCTTCCTACTCTTTCTCAGTCTAGAAGCTCCACTGAAATCCGTCCATAATGGGTGAATCTTCTGGTGTTTACAGTACCCTTGACATAGCTTCCAACATCACAGCAACACACAAACCAGCATAGTATCACAAACTCATTGATGAGTGGTGAAATCAATCAATGCAGAAACAATCAAATTGAAGGAAATAAAATAGTTGACAAAATGACAATATAACCATCAAAAATCAGCATCAAAAGTTGGCGTTAAACCAAGAATTTTTTTTTTTTCTCCTTAATGCATCATGAATAAAGCTTATATCCATAAATCTTTCCTAAACTTAACCTGATCACAATCCAGAGAACCAAGTTCTTAAGCTGACTTTTTAATGCATAAAATAATACATCTTTTTATAAGGAATCTCCTTTCCTTGGTGAATTCAAAAGACTACTAAAAGACTTCATCTCCCTAAAGTATCTCTGTAGAGTGTTTTCACTTGATCATATTCTTTCTCATCCTTGGCTTTCCAGTCAGAAAAATATAGCCACTTCATATATAAATATTTTATCTCTTTATCTCCACTAGTTTAAAAAGAAAGAGCACTAGAGTGGAAGGCAGACATGAGTTCTACTCCATCTCCATCTCTTGGTAAACATTTAACTCCAAGCAAATCATTTATCCAGTATGGGCTTTGCTTTTTCTCTTCTGTTAGATAATACTATAAACCCCTCTGTCCTTTAGAGAGAAGATGCGAGGACAGATAGCTGCATGATTGTTTAGCAAACTGTTACAAAACTTAACATTTACTAAAACCCTTTTACGTGGCATTACGCAGATTGTTATGACAATGCTAAATTCTCATGAAAACAACTGACTTTCTAGCATCATAGGGTCGTAAACTTATCTTCTGAATCACAGGCATTATAATCAGTTTGATTTTAATACTGAGCTTTCTTATTGCATTCTAATGCAAGATTGGTTTGAGCACAAGGTCGGTGGTTCAAACTCACCAGCTGCTCCTTGGAAACCGTATACAGGTTGCAATGAGTTGGAACTGACTCCACAGCACTTAACAACAGTATTATGTGCAAGAAACAGGGATTCAGTGATTAATAACTCATTATACTGACTACTCTGATTTACTGTTTAAGAAACACTGTTATTTTTAGAATGCAAGCTAAATCTTGCCTTAGATTGA
The DNA here is from genome assembly GCF_000296735.1 of Chrysochloris asiatica. Classification (NCBI taxonomy): domain Eukaryota; kingdom Metazoa; phylum Chordata; class Mammalia; order Afrosoricida; family Chrysochloridae; genus Chrysochloris; species Chrysochloris asiatica. Next base: position 1,200,120 of record NW_006408882.1, read on the forward strand.
ATAATATGATCACTGCCATTATATTGCCTTTATTAAGGGTGGTCCTGAAGGCCTCACCCGTGGATTTTAATGCAAGAGCTTTGTGACAGCTTTTTTGCTTTCTCCAGAGGCTTTCTAATTTCTGATTCTAGGCTCCTTTATATATGGTGGTGGGATTGTTGTTAAGTGCCATCGAGTCAATTCCAACCCATAGCGACCCTGTGTAGGGTTTCCTAGGAGCAGCTGGTGAGCTTGAACTGCTGACCTTGCAGTTCAAATGGCTTTGCAGTCTGGTGCGTTAACCCACAGCACCACACAGGGTCACCAAAAGTCTGACCTCTGGGGAGAGGAACTATTTCTGGATCTGGCTGCATGTATATAGATTACACTTCTAAGTAACACTTTTCTGCTTTAGGCTTATGGCTGGCTCCATGAAGACACGGGACCAGAGTCTGACCCCGTCATAGTTGTGAGATTCCTCGGAACAACAGACATGAGTACTGACCTCAGACCTCTCCTTCTCAGTATATGCGAACAGTTGGCAATTAATTACAGGTGTATGGTTCAAAGCTACCCCAAAAAGATCCACGACCTCTGTGATTTATTTATAAACCTTTTGAATGAGTCTTCACTGCAGAGACCTCTAGTAATAATATTTGATGCCCTAGAGCAGCTCTCCGAGGGTGATGATGCCAGAAAGCTTTGGTGGCTCCCTGCTCACCTACCCCGCTTTGTACGGATCGTCCTCTCCACACTGCCCAACAAACATGGAATCCTGCAGAAACTAAGGTGCCTTATTCATGATGAAGACAACTACATCGAACTGATTCCTCGGGACAAGAAGATGTGTAGCCAGGTCCTCAAACAGCAGCTGCTGAGAGTCAAACGGAAGGTCACATCAGGCCAGCAGATTTACGTGAACAATGCGTTCTCCAAGTGCACGCTGCCAATGTTTGTGAACCTGACCTTTAGGGAGGTTAGGCACTGGAGATCTCACAAAGATGTCAATGAATCTTCCCTCTGTGTCACTGTTCATGAAAGTATAGAGCAGTTATTCTGGTCCTTGGAGAAGAAGTATGGTCAGAAACTGGTCTCCAGGGCTCTGGGTTACATCACCATGGCCAAAATGGGTTTGAGTGAAATGGAACTGGAGGACATTTTAGCCCTAGACAACACGGTCATGAATGAGCTCAATGAGAATGCCAGGCCCAGCAATCCCCTGCGAGTACCTTATTTGTACATTGCGAGGCTCAAGGAGGGCCTCAGTGGATACTTAATAGAAAGACACGTGAAGAGCGTCACCCTCCTGGTGTGGGCCAACCGACACCTGCAGCTCATTGCCCAGAAGCTATACCTGCAGGAAGACAGTAAACTGCATGAAATGCACACCATCATGGCAGATTATTTTCTGGGAGTCTGGTCAGGGGGCAGGAGGAAAGCTTTCTGCCTCGAAGACTCCTACTTGAATGGCTGTCTTGACTTGGAGAGCAGGAGCCTGCTTGAGGAGGAAAAGCACTTTATGGAACAAGCTTCCTTTGACAGGCAGGCCCCAGACCAGCCCTGGGTTTTCCAGTGTAACCCACTGGAGCCTGATATCTTTTTCGTCAATCACCGGAAAATGTCTGAGCTTTTATACCATCTGACAAAGTGTGGAAAGACAGATGACCTGCTTTATGGCATTATCATGAACTTCAGCTGGCTTTATACCATGATTAAAATTGGCCAGTTTGACAAAGTGCTTTCAGATATCGAGCTGGCTTACAACCACTCGCAAGAGAAGGAGCTGAAGTTCCTGGCCAGCACCCTCCGCAGCATCAAAACCAAGGTCATTGCTTTCCCTGGCTCACTCTCAGCAGAGCTTCAGCAAAGACTGCTGCCTGTTGTAAGTTCCCTGCCTAAACTTCGACACCTCCTTTTAGAATGTGACAAAGACGGGCCCAAATATTGCTCCATTGTGCCATTACATTCATCCATGGACGTGACCTACTGCCCGGAACGTCTGCCCCTGTCTTCCAGTCACCTGCATGTCACAGAGATCTTGCCTACCTGTAATCCCAGTACTGTCCTCACAGCTTTAGAAAATGGGTCCATCAGCACTTGGGATGTAGAAACTCGGCAGCTCCTCAGGCAAATCACCACAGCCCAGTCTGTCATCCTGGGCATGAAACTCACCAGTGATGAAAAGTACCTTGTAGTGGCTACAACAAATAATACCTTGTTGATTTATGACAACTTAAATTCTTGTCTCCTGTCCGAAGTGGAAATTAAAGGAACCAAGCATGGAAGTGCCTCCACATACATCAATGGCTTTACACTGTCTGCCAACCATGCGCTTGCATGGCTAGAGGCCAGCAAAGATGTCACTGTCATTGACCTTCTCTACGGATGGCCTCTTCACCAGTTCCATTGCTGGTATGAAGTGACCTGTGTCCAGTGCTCTCTGGATGGTATGTATGCTTTCTGTGGACAATACCTGAACACTACCACCATATTTCACTTAGGGAGTGGAGAAAAGTTGTGCACGGTAACATCTGAATTTTCAGGTGGATTTGTTAAGTTTCTCCTGACCTTGGACACAGCCCAAGAAATGGTCATGGTAGATAGTGAGGGGAGTCTTTCTGTTTGGAATACTGAGGACATTTCCAACCCCCAGCTGACTGATGACTTTGACTGCCGAAGAGAAGACAGCGAGGTGGTCAGCATTGAACTTGCAGAGGACCAAAGTGCAATTCTGATTGGTAAAGCCCTTAGCATTGAGCTCTTAGACACTGGCATGTGGAAAGTGGCTGAAAAGTTCAGAGCCAAGCACAATGAGCGCTTTATATCTGCCGTGCTGTCCAAAACTGGAGACTGCATCATCGCCACCATGGAAAATACCTCAGCTGTGTTTTTTTGGAGACGAGACACAGGGCAATGTATGGCAAGTTTACAGGAAATCTCAGGTACCATAGTGAAGTTGGTTAAATCTAGTCACCACAATATGCTGCTGTCTTTATCCACCAGTGGTGTACTTTCAATCTGGGATATAGATATAATCACAGCAATGTCCAACATAGATAAGACTGGAAAACCCATCCAAAGTCTGGTGTTACCTGCTAGAGGAGAAATCATTTACTCCCTCGATGGCTCAGACTGCGTTCATAAGTGGAACTTCAGCAGTGGGTTCATTGAAGCGGTATTTAAGCATGAAGGACTCGTTGAACACTGTGTGCTGACATCTTCTGGAGACATTATGGTGACATCAGATGACAAAAGCAGCCAGTATGTCTGGCACACCAACAGTGGTGAGAACCTTTTCCGAATTACCGGACAGAGAATATCTCAGCTGCTGATTACACACAATGACCAGTTTGTGGTCTCACTCTGTGAGGAAAACGCCTCAAGGGTTTGGAGGCTGGCCACCGGCCACAGGGTCTGCAACATTCTGACCACTTTGCAGAATGCCTTTATCACCTCTGCAAATACGTTTGTGGTGGGGATGACCAAAAGCAAAGTGCTGGCGGTCAGTCTTTGGACAGGGAGTATAACAAAGAAATTTTGCTGTGAAGATGGGACCAGCATTGTAAATTTTAAATTGATCCCTGACTGTCCTGATGTCATAGTGTTCATTACATCAACCGAGACTGTGAACATCTGGAGTCTGACAGATGAAGTCATCTGTCGACGTGTGCAACTTCCAAACAACTTCTTGAAAAATCTAGAGGATTTCGAAATTTCTCCCAATGGAAAGCTAGGCATTATATCCAGGGGAGATGAAAATATCAACGTGCTTGATTTACACAGTGGCAAATTACGAGTGGTTCATGCCTCCGGGATCATCTGGCGACAGAGGTTGTCTCGAGATGGCCGCTACCTGGTATACATTTGTTTCCGAAACGGGGAGGAGGAAGAGGAAAATGGTGCAATATCCAGTTTAATTGTAATGAGGTTGGCTGATGGCAAAAATATTGGTGCTTGTTCGCTTTACAAAACACCAACATTCCTTACACTGTCACAAAGACACCTGAATATCATTGTGGGCTTTGATGATGGGAGTATCGGCATATACACAGTGGTAGACCGTGTAGATGCTGCTCTGAAAATTAAAATCGCCACTTCTAACAGCAGACAGATTTTCAACAACACCACACAAACATCCAGGCCAAAGTCTAACAGCTACAGTTTTAAAGTGTCTGTGGACTGCTTGTGGAGAGAATCTACTGAGGTCTTTGCAAGAGACAGTCCTCTTACAGTAAATGACTCCACAGATTCCAGTGAAGCAACACCCTCCAAGAAACACAATTCTTGTTATGACCGTGTAAGCTCTTCCCTCGAATCCAAGGGTCACGGCTTTGCCCCGGGTAACTGACAAAATATTCATGCAGATTAACAGAAATACATGTAACACGTAACAAAAGGAAATAGATATACTGAATCCTAAACGATAAACAACTCATTTCTTATAAATCAGGAAAGATGCGGGACTTCTAATGTTGTATCACTATACTCGTGAACTATACAGAAATGTGAAATTGGCTAGGTTTTAGTCTTTTTTGTCAAGTGTATCCAGAAATGGGGCTTTGCAGAGAACTTACAGAAATTGTATTTAAATGGTTCTTTGCCTGAAAGTGGGTAGCTTTTAAAACTAGCTAGGTGGTAAGAGGCAACATAATCCATTCCTTTGGTTCAGAGTTATATACCGATAATGTGGACTAGATGATGTAGAATGGCTTCACAAAAATTGGGTGATGTTATGAACATAAAGAGTTTAACTTCACGTGATGGTATGTACATAAGTAAACACAGCCTTAATCTCTCCTTACATTTTACAATCCTGACAACTGTGTAAACCCAGTCTGCGGATAGAAGGTATAAAGGTGCAAATTAATGTAACAAAAATGCCCAGATGTAGTCTCCATTTCCCAAGAAATACAATGTGAAATGTGAGGCCAGGAACTGGACTGGGAGAAGAACTAACTACAATCATCACAGGGCTACTGAACATGGAGAGTTCGTCTTCATTCAAAAGTGTGGACACTTGCATGCGAGGGGGTTTCTACCTAATATGTGATTTTTAGAGTATTTACTTCCTGGGTTGCAAAAGAACATGTTAAATAAGAAACCACATCTTTTCATGTCTCTTTTGGAATGCATATGTGTATTGGATATAAAAAGAATTACTGAAAGGGCATTGCACATGTGTTCAAAATCCCTGTTCATGTCTGTCATTGTACTAACAATAGTCTGTAGTCTTCAGTTGTTGTATGGGAGCATAAATTATTTCCTAAATCCCTACAGAAACTCTTCACAGAATGGAAGCTTTCTCTACATTTAGGAAATACTGATGACATTTGCCTTACTCTCATTCCTTCTCTTTCCTGTGTAACACGCAGATATGATGACCAAATACTCGGGGACAAACTGAATCTGCCTGTCTTTCTGCTAAAAGATTCCATAAATCTTAAGGGTGTCGAAAGGTTCTTTATTGTCCCTGTTTGTAATCACTTTCTTACTTCTCCACACTGTCTGTTAAGTTCCTTTATCTGCTAAACTTTCCACTTGAGGACTGTACTAATAAGCCTTTTATAAGTATCACCCTACTCATTTCCAAGCAGAAGCTGTGAAATGGAAGTAAATATTTTTAAGAGCTACTTCACCTTAAAATTAATATATATATACATGTATATGTGTATATATATGTGTGTGTGTATATATATATATATATATAT
>NW_006408882.1:1206000-1210075 GCF_000296735.1 Chrysochloris asiatica
ATATATATTCCCAAAAGGTGAAAGTGATTTCTTTCTTTCCACATCCTCCACATGGCATATCTTTGGGAAACTTTTTGAAGATATCAATAGTGGTAATTTGGTTTGGTTTGGTTTAACTTTGAAGTAGCAGGAAAGGACAGAATGACCTGAACAAGGAAAGGACTTGCGCTCAGTCCAGTTCTGCCATGACCTCATCATGTATCTCTGGACAGATGTTTCACCTCCCCAGGGTATTGTTTTTCTAAACTGCAAAATACAGTTAGTGACAACTTCTGCTCAAGCCCTCATCTGGAAGTTGGGGAGCTACACAAAAGAAACTACAGCAAGATCTTGATTGTTGATGCTAATGGGAGAAACAGTGATCTTATCCATAGAGAATCCAACTCATTGGTATCTCGCTTTGGCACATAAGCATTCAAAGGTATGACTCAAGATGTAAACACACCAATCCATAGTCAAAGACTTTTCTCAGGGTGTTTTTCCTGGTCTAGCTACCAACCAGGTAGGTGGTAACCCAGAGAATACCCAGTCCTACATACAGATCACCTGGAATTGATTTGTGAATTAATGTTTTGTTTTGTTTTGTTTAGTTCATCAGAGACAACACATTCTTACTCACTGTCACATGTCTTTCCATCCAAACATTTCTAAGAATTAAATGGCTAGGCAGATTAAATGTAGTGTGTGAATGTTCTATGTAAACCCCAATAGAGTATTTAACAAGTGACTTGGATGACTTTTCCTTACTTGTTTGCAACTGATAGCTCATACTGAATGTTTTTATGTAAACTTTGTACTGTTGGGACAAACTACCCAATCAGAGATTTATATTTTCATAAATGTTACATTTAGTTAAATTTTGTTACAGAGTTGTTAAACTAGAAAATTATTGCAGTCTTCAAACAATGTACAATATTGTGTATGTATTGTTTGTATGAATAAAAGATAACCTACTTAGATTATGGTGGTGTTTGCTTTTCTCCCCCCTTTTTGGCAGATGTAGTTAGGGACCTTCAGTAATAATGATTATTATTGAACTTAATTGAGTGCAAACTGGGCTCCAGGCACTTTGTTCAGAGCTTTGCATGTGTTAAGCCACGTAACCTTCACAACAAATTACATGGGGTTGTTGTGGACGGTTGCCTTCTGGTTGGTCCTTTGCCATCTTCATGATTGCTGGTATTCCTGAGATTATTGTTCTGAATATTACGTCATGCCATCTCATTAAGGGGTTCCCTCGTTTTTGTTGACCATCTACCAAATACCTTAGGAGGTAAGTACTTTCTTCCAAATTTACCAATGAGAAAAACCTAGGAACAGAGACTCAAAAAGAATAACCAAAAAGGATTTCAGTACACCATCAATGTCTTTTTTTCTCCAAACTAAATGGATAGCATTTAGTATCCAGTAGGCATGTTTGGTAAGGTGGAGGGTCAGAGAAAAAGAGAAAGATCCCCAGTGAGATGGATTGGCAAAGTAGCAGCATCAGGGGGCTCAAGCGTGGCAACAATTGTAAGATTGTCCCAGGACCGGGCAGTGTTTTGTTCTGTTGTGCATAGGGTTGCTATGTGTCGGTATCGACTCGATGGCACCTAACAACAACAACAGGCACACAATGATAATGGTCTATTCAATATTTTCTAAATAGCAGATGAGAGACAAGACTGAAGAGGTCACTTGAGGTCTTTGCAGACATGAGTTTCTCAACTATCCAGAAATAGTTGCTGTTTTCATTCCACAAAGATTTATTTGGTCAGGAATACAAAGATTAATAAAATACCCTGTGTTATCTAGGATTTCGTGAGTAAATTTGTAAGCATATGCAGTCTGTTCTGTGTATAAATACCAGGAAAGCGTGCCTTCCTCTGTGGATCAGTTCAGAAGAAGGGAAGATGATAATGAAGGACTGTTATTGTTTATTATTAGGTGCTGTCAGGTCGGTACCAACTCAGAGTGACCCCATGCACAAGAGAATGAAACACTGCCCAGTTTGCCACCAACCTCACAACTGTTGTTACGCTTGAACGTACTGCTGCTGTCACTGCACCAATCCATCTCACTGGGTGCCTTGCTTTTTTTCTCTGACCCTCCACTTTAGCAAACATGATATCCTTCTCCAATTACTGGTCACTCCTTACAATATGTCCAAAATATGAGAAATGAAGTCTGGCCATCCTGACTTCCAAGGAGCTCTTTGGCTGTACTTCCTCCAACACAGATTGGTTTGTTCTTTTGGCAGTTCATGGTACTTTCATTATTCTCCAACACCATAACTCAAAAGCATCAATTCTTCTATGGGCTTCCTTATTCACTGTCCAGCTTTCACATGCATATGAGGTTATTGAAAATATCATGGCTTGGATCAGGCGCACCTTAGTCCTCAAATTGATAAAATTGCTCTTGAACAATTTAAAGAGGTTTTGTAGTCACTCTCATAAATTCCCTTCATAAGGAGCAGAACCAAGGGGATCTTCTCATACACCCTTTTCCCATTTCTTACCTTTAAGTGAATTTCTTTGGATTTGAACCACCGCCACCTAAAATATATTTTTAAAAACAAGACAGCATGAGAGAGCTGAAATCATGATACCTAGGAAATAATTGGGCGGTGGGGGGTGAGGATCTGGTATCTAGTTGTAAAACAATTGTTCTCAGAGAGACTTAATATCAAGGTTTTAAGAAAGAAAGAGAAAAAAGTTATCTGGTTGTTTGACCTCATTATAATATACTGAGAGCAATTTCTCTTTAAAATTTATCCCATTGAAAATTATGACAGTACCCATGCCATGAATCTCTTGTTGGATTATAATTATAATCTAAATTTGTTAGAATGAAGGTTATTATGATCAACTTGGGCCTGTGGGATTTAAAGACAAGACATCCATGTGTTGTTGTTAGCACCATCAAGTCAGTTCTGACTCAAAGTGACCCAGTATTGGGTTTCCCAGGAGTAGCTGGTGGGTTTGAACTGCCAACCTTGTGGTTTGAAGTCCAGAGCTGATCCTACAGCACCACAATTGGAAATGTGTTGTCCATGTCATGGAGATGTGCTGAAGATAAAGAATTTGAAACATAAGATTGCTGTTGCTATTGAGTTGATTCAACAGGTTATGTCCCCTCATGGGCAGAGGAGACTGCTCTATAGGGTTTTCAAGGAGAGTACTTAACAACAACAAATCTTTCAAAAGCAGATCACCAGGCGTCTTTCCCATAGTGCCTCTGGGTGAGTTCAAACCGCACTTAAATGCTCCATCCAGGGACATACAATGAGCTCTCACCACAGTGCCTAAATATGGTGCCTGTTTGTTGTTGCTGTTATAATGTAAACAGATACCATAAACTTTGTATTTATTTTGCTTCCATTATTTTACAATTATATTTACAAATTTTCTGAAACATGTTCGCTTTTCTATTTCCCATGTTGCATTCATTGTGAGCAATTGATCTACCAATGAAAACATTAAAAAAGCAAATGAACCACAGTGCTTTCATTCCCATGCACATCAGGAAACAGGTTCTAATTTCGTAGTTTTTACAAAGGACCCTCCAGATCTTTATGGGGCATTCTGAATTATCTACACGAAAAGATTATACTTTGTATAGACGTGGAGGGTTCATTTTTCAGAGTATCAGCATATGGCAAATTATGTTGTTGTTATAAGCTGCTATTGAGTTAACTGATTATTGCTGGTGACCCCATGTAGAACAGAACTGGACCACTGTGATCCATTGGGTTTTCAATGGCTGATTTTTGGAACTAGATCACCAGACTTTCTTCGTAGTCTGCCTTAGTCTGGAAGCTCTGATGAGACATCAAGGCACAGACAGATGAGTTGTGACTGTATTTAAAGTACAGGTGGTAACAATAATAACTGCATATCCAGATCAGTCATGAGGTACAACGCTGTCTGTGAAAGGATAATATCCATGCACCTACAGGGAAACCCAGTTAATACCACTATTATTCAAATGTATGCACCAACCATTAAAGCCAGTGAGGATGAAATAGAAGAATTCTACCAACTTCTTCAATCTGAAATTGATCAAACATGCAATCAAGATGTATTGATCATTA
>NW_006408882.1:1211535-1214718 GCF_000296735.1 Chrysochloris asiatica
CATACTTATTCAACCTGTATGCTGAGCAAATAATACGAGAAGCTGGGTTCTATGAAGAAAAACGTGGCATCAGGATTGGAGGAAGACTCATTAACTTCTCCTGACAGAGATCATTTTCAAAATCTTTAACCAATTTGTTGTTGTTGACTTCACTGAACGCTCTCCAAGAGGAATAACTCAAAGAAGGAAGTCTGAAAACTATGACTATCAGGATTTTGACAATAGTTAAGTCTGATATAAATACCTTGGAAATGGTTGATAAGTTTTCCTGTTTCTTAGATCAAGGTGATCTAAAACAATCAGTCCTGTTGTTTAATGCACTTAGCTGCAAAGTTGGTTTGAATTGCAAGTTCAAGCTAGGCAGTCAAGCTCACCAGCTGCTCTTCGGAAAACCCTACGCAGGGTCACTATGGATGAGAACCAACTTGACAGAACTTAGCAATAATTATCGCATGTTGTTGCTAAGTCCCCTATATAGGGTTTCCAAGGCTATAAGTCTTTGCAGAAGCATCTTTCTCCCAAGGAGTGGCTAGTGGGCTTGAATGATTGACATTGTGGTACACAGTCTAAATGCTTATCTTACAGAGCCGCCACGCTCCTCTAATGTCACATAAAGTCATATAATTTATAATTACTGAGTAAGATTCAATATTTTCTCAGAATTTTAAAATTTAGAACCACAGTTAGCAAAAAACCCATAAGTTAAAAACCTAATTGTTGTTGTTAAGTACCGTGGAGTTGGTTCCGACTCATAGTGACTCTACACAGGGTTTCCGAGGATGTAAATCTTTACGGGCTCTCCCACGGAACAGCTGGTAGTTTCGAACTGTCGACCTTGAGGTTAAAAGCCTGATTTGTAACCACTACGCTACCAGAGCTCCCTTTGGGGGGTCCTACTATTTAAGAATCGGGCTGTGAACCTCAGGGACAGCAATTCGAAACTACCAGCTGTTCCGCGGGAGAAAGATGAGGCTTTCTGCTCCCGTAAAGATTTACAGTCTTGGAAACCCTGTACAGGGTCGCTATGAGTCGGAACCGACTCCACGGCACATAACAACAACAACACTATTTCAAGCCCAAATAACACCAAAAGAGTCATTTTGAACAGGATTATGTAAACATTAGATGCAGCATTTCTAAACTATCAGCTAGAGATGAGACATTGTGACAAAAGATTTTATTATTATAAATTAATGTAAAATAATATAACTTCCCGTTTTTAAGTCTGCAGCTACAGAACTAGGACAATTCAAAGAACTGAGCGTTTCCTCATAAAGCAAAAAACAAACAAACAAAAAACGTCCTGCAACTGCTTCTGACATCACTACAGTGGACACACTGAAAACTAGGAGCAGCGTGTCCATCATTGGGCTGCTAACGGTAAGGTCAGTGGTTCAAACTCAGCAGCCGCTCCACGGTAGAAAGATGAGGCTTCAGTGGAGATTCTCCTCTTTCCTATGGGGTCACTATGAGCCACTGGATGGCAGAGTTAAAAGGGAATAGGAAAGAGGGTAAGCTAGGTGGCGCAGTTGCATAACACATTTTCCTGCAGGGCCCAGCATTTACTTGGGTGCACAGGTGAAAAGAATTTCCAACACTCAAGCAAAGGAACTAGGTCTCCGCCCACAGTAGGTACATTGAGTGCAACGACTACGCGAGTGGAGATGAGTGGTTTAGACGAAGGGTGGTAGCGGAGATCCCAATCACCTCAGGAAAAGAGAGGTAAGCCGTGGAGTACCTACAACCGCGCTTTAATTGAACTCTGTGTAGCCATCGGGGTGAAGGCGAGTATGTGGAACTTTCCTGGGAATCGTCATCACAGTAGCGTCGCCTCCTTCTCATCTGTCTCCGAAAGGACGGGGCAGTGTACACTCTTAGATTCAAAGACTAAGGCCTGAGCTGTTGTGGTGGTTGTTAAGTGCCGTGGAGTCGGTTCCTACTTCTGCCGACCTTTTATGGTTTGCAGTCCAGTGCTGATCCTACAGAGCCACACTAGGAGTCCAATGCCAGAGCTAAGGAGAACGGGAAAGCCCCAAATACACAGAAAAGTGGTTGTTGTGTTGTTTAAGAGATGTTGTTGTTATTATGTGCCGTCAAGTCGGTTCTAACCCTCAGCGATAACTGAGATAAGGAACACAAATTTATTTGCGTTTATTTATCCCCACACTTAAAGTCCCAAACCTCAAAAAGCTCCCGACTCTCTACTTCGCGGGCATCAAAAAGTTTCCTACTACCTGCTGGCGGCTTGTCGTGCAACCTGGGCGCTAGTCCTCGACGCCCAGTCTCTGGACATTGGCTTTTTGCATCTGGATTGCTAGCGGAGCTTCGCGGGAGTCTAGCGTCGCCGCGCGCTCCGGGAGCCACGGGAGCAGCCTTGGTACCGCTTCGGCGGCGCGCGGGCGCGGCTGTGGGGGCCGCAGGTAAAGGGTTAGGTGGGCCGGGGAGGCTTGCAGGCGACCCGGCCACGTGACCCGCCGGCCCAATGACGGCGCGAGACTGGCTGCACAGAGCACCGCGGGCTCCGGGAGGCGCAGAGCCGCTGGTACTTTCCGCTGTGGCCGCCCGAGGCACCGCAGCCATGGGCGTCGCGACCCCGCCGCCGCCGCCGCCCGGCCCCAGGTAGGAACGGTCTCCCGCCCCGGGCTTAGGGCCCCGACGCCATCAGAACCTGACTTAGTGGCAATTTTTTCCCCGACTTTTCTTGTAGGTCACTTTTACTTAGGTTTGCCTGGGAAGGAGGGGAGAAATGGGGTGAAGTGGTTGTCAGTGTGATCACTTGGGGGAAAGTCTCGTCCTCCAACAAAGGGACGGTTAAGTAAGGCAATCGCTGATCGCGGGGAGACTTACACACTCCCCAAACGAACGATCTAGACAGTTGGTGAGACCTTGGAATCTACTGAGTGGTATGTTCTTAAATCCCTACATAATGAATTTTCAACAGCGCCTGCCTGCGAACTTGAATTGGAAAAGCCATAAAGAGTATTTCCTTATTTGTGAGCTTCTCTAGCCCCCACTCGTTACCCCATTTTAAAGCATCTGTGAATGTTTTTAGTAAAGGGAAAATGGGCCGTGGGCCCCGCTGCTTCTCTGAAATGTCTTTGAGTCCAGAATTTGCCCCCTTGGATGACAGCTCCCTGGACTACTGGACAGCGCGGGCTTGGCGGGAGGAGGGGAGGAGAGAGG
>NW_006408882.1:1214818-1218011 GCF_000296735.1 Chrysochloris asiatica
GGTAGAAGGTTAAGGGAGGAGGTAGAGGCTAGGGTGCTAGGAAACAGCACGTGTGGACAGAGAGTGCCAGATGTGACTGGGCAGAAACTTGTTTGCTTAACATTTGATAATTAGGCAGGCATTTCACAGGGCCATCTCTTTGGTCTCATTGACCTTGGCAGATTTGATGAGGTGAGATTTTCAAAAACCACCACTGACGAATTTTTTTCTGATAATGATGTTGTTATGTGTCTTCTAGCCAGTTTGGACGCACAGCAACCCTATGTGACAGATTAGAGCGGTGTAGAACTGCCCATATAGGGTTTTCTAGGCTGTAAACTTGGTGGGAGCTCTGGTAGCATAGTAGTTATAAATCAGGCTGCGAACCACAAGGTCAGCAGTTTGAAACTACCAGCTGTTCCGCGGGAGAAAGATGAGACTTTCTGCTCCCATAAGTATTTACAGCCTTGGAAACCCTGTACAGGGTCACTATGAGTCGGAACCGACTCCACGGCATATAACAACAACAACAAACCTGGTGGGAAGAGTGTTGTGGTTCTCTAGGATAAGCACTGACTGCTAACCACCAAGTCCACAGTTTGAGCCCAATATCATCTCTGAGGGAGGAAGATGAAACTTTCTGCTCCAGCAGAGATTGACAGCCTCTGAAACCCTATACAGGGTCATTAAGATTCGCACTTAACAAAAAACAATCTTTATAGGAGCATCTGCATGGGTTTGAACCACCAACCTTTGACCTCCTTTTTCCAATGATGATTGTTCTGTGCCATGGAGTCAGTTCCAACTCTAGCGACCCTGTATAGGTTTTCCAAGGAGCAACTAGAGGATTTGAACCGCTCATCATATGGTTAGCAGCCTAGTGCTTATCCTACAACGCCACACCAGGGCTCCATTTCCCAATGATTGTTGTTAAATGCTGTTGACACACAGCAACCCTGTATGGGGTTTCCAAAGAGCGAACCACTGACCCTTACAGTTCAAGCCGACCTGGCCGTCCAGTACCTTATCCTACAGCACCACACAAGGACTCCATAGAAGGCAGAAATCATGTTCTCCCTTCAGTACTATAATTAACCTTAAAAACAAAGCAAAATTCTTAAGTGACATTACATTTTCTTTCCATTTATTATGGTGAATTAAAGAAGTCAGTGTTCCATGAGATGGTTAAATCATTAAAGAATGGAGTGGTTTTTTGTTTTGTTTTCCTGTCACCACTTATGGGAGACAATTACAGATGGCTTGTTTCACTGTGTCTTGTGATGTCCTGTGTGATTGTAATTAAGTTATGAAGACTAATAACTGAAGCAGCGATAGAAACATTTGAGAGCTGAATGAGAGAGAAATGGGAAGTGGTCGTCTCTTTTAAAGACAGTAGATCTTCTATTTGCCAGTTGCTATTTCATTTAATGCTCTGGTAGCATAGTGGTTTCAAATTGGGCTACTAACCTCAAAGTCGGCAGTGCGAAACTACCAGCTGTTCTGTGGGAGAAAGATGAGGCTTTCTGCTCCCGTAAAGATTTACAGCCTCGGAAACCCTGTGTAGGGTCACTATGAGTCGGAACCAACTCCACGATACTTAACAACAACAATGCTATTTTAAGGAGATCTGTAAAAGCCTTCCAAATCTAGTCATCACTGGTCACCACTATAAAAACCTCACTGGTCACCACTATAAAAACATTGTCATAAAGATGATCATTGTTTTTTAAAAACTGAAGCTCTAAAAGTCAAGCTGAGTACTTGGGTCATTTTATCAAGCTTGGAGTCAGAGTGACTGCCTTGGTCACTTAGCAGAAGGGGCTGCAGTGGTTTATTTTTCTTTGTTCACTCTATGTCTGTCTTCTCTTATCCTAATCATTCATTCATTCAGTGTGTGATTGTTGTTGTTAAGTGCCGTCGAGTCAGTTCCGACCCATAGTGACCTTGTATAGTGTTTCCAAGGAGCAGAGGGTGAGCTTGAACCACCGACCTTGCAGTTCAAACAACTTCTTGTCTGACGCATTAGCTCACAGCCCCACACCTGGACTCTTATTTAAGGCCACCTGTCCCAGGGACTGGTCCTCAGTCATACTAAAGCTACTAAGTGTGATCAACTTAAGTATAGATAGTATCAGTGTTTTGGTGCATCTGAAATTTAACAAGACAACAACTTGCAAATTAACTAAACATGTTTTACTATCCTGAAAATGGAATGTTTCCCTTGACTTCCCTCCTAGTGTTTCTCTGACCCTAGAAACATAAAATGGCTCAGCTCTGGCCAGAAACCAGTCCCTGCCCAAGGGCAGGACAGTACTGCCCTCTTTGTTTCTGAGCCTACCCTGCCCTTGGTGCCCCAAAAGCCCACTGACCGCACTTCTTGGAATGGACTCCAATTTCTAAATAATTGAATACCAAACTCTCAGTAACTGGGTTTCTATTTTCCTGGACTGCATTTTACATTCCCCCAGTGGATGGCACCTAACAACAACAACAAAACCCAGCTGCCTTGAAGTCACTATTGATTCCTGGTGACCCCATGGGTGTCAGAGTAGAACTGTGTTCCATAGGGTTTTCAGTGGCTGATTTTTCAGAAGGAGATTGCCAGCCCTTTCTTCCAAGATACCTCTGGGTGGACTTCAAACTCCAACTTTCTGATTAGCAGCTCAGCCTTTTAATTGTTTGCATCACCCAGAAACTCTCATATTTCCCTAAGTTTACAGTTTTCCCCCAAAGACTCTGAATCTTGAGTCTTAGACCTTTTTGAGTCTCGGGAAAAAACAGCGGTTATAAATTTTAGGCAAGAAAGCCACATGAGCCAATCTATATTGTTGAAAGTTCACTCTTAACTGCAGTGAAGAAGAAAGACACGGCACGTGCAAGCAAGACTGAGGACAGCTGCTACCACCGTCCACCTGAGAGGTACAAGAAGAGTAAGTTCCTTCCGAAGATATTTTGCATTGTAACTCTAAGCAATGCTAGTTAGGTGACTCGATTCTCTGAAATTAAATGTCATTTCAAAATATCTTTTCCCAGGTTAACAAGCATAAGTGTCTCATTATCATATGCTCCATACTGATCATAGTTATTCTAGGAACTTTTTAGTTTGTTTCTATTACAGAAAGAAAGAAAAAGTTTACCGGTAAAGAACGGGCCAATTATACTTCACATTTTTAACAACTTCACGATGCTTTATATAGACTTATATATATAATAT
>NW_006408882.1:1218316-1240104 GCF_000296735.1 Chrysochloris asiatica
GTATTGCGTATAGATTCTCTGATTTGATTTACCTCCTGGGAGCAAAATAGACTCACAATTGCTTGTGTACCACTAGTGGAAGTGGATAGTAGGACAGCTGTTTTTTGTTTTTTTGTAAAGTTAGTCACAACATGGCTGTTGTATATCACAAAGGAGGACAGTTTTCGAGTATGTATCAGTGGTATGTGAGAGACGCATACTGTCTGTGAGTGAAGAAGTCACCTTATTAACCTGCTGCCCAATGCACAGCCACACACTACAAGCATATGCCTAGATATTTGCAGTTCATTAGCCCCGGTAGCAATCATGGAGTCCTGCTACGGTGCTGTAGGATACGCACTAGACCACGAGGTCCATTTGAATCACAAGGTTGGCAGTTCGAACTCACCAGTGGCTCCTCAAAAACCCTGTACAGGGTCACTGTGAGTCAGAACCGACTCGATGACACTCAACAACAGCAGTAGCAATCACACACAGGAGTTTTGAGTTGTTGTTGTGTGTGGGGGGTATCAAATCTTTTCTTCCTCATATGCTAATTAAAATGGGTAACTCTTATGCATGGCATGCAAAGATGGGAATGTTGTTACTCTGTAGGATAAACACTGGACTGCTGATTACAAGGTCAGCAGTTGGAATCTACACTCCATAGGAGAAAGATGAGGTTTTCTGCCTCCATAAAGATTTCTAGCCTCAGAAACCTACAGAGGGTCTCTATGAGTTGGATGGCTCTATGGCACTTAACAACAACGTGTGAAGATATGATTCATAGTTTATGTTATAGGCATAACCCTTTCATTGGTGCTCAGGCTGCCAACAGCTTAAATATCCCTCCAGAATATTTAGTGAAAGTTAAAAACAAAAGAAGTCCACTTGCATCTGCCAATAGTCATTGTGAGCCACCCACGTAGATTCTCGGAGTCCTGATATGCAGCTGTAGGGTAAGAACTAGACTGCTAACTTCAAGGTCAGAGGTTCAAATCCACCAGCCGCTCCTTGGAAATCTTGTACAGGATCATTATGAGTCAGAACTAACTTGAAGACACTCAAAAAACAACAACTTTGATTCCCACTAAGAATTGTTGTTAGGTACCGTCAAATCTGTTATGACTCAAAGCACTATGCGCAACAAAATGAAACGTGCCTGGTTTTGTGCCATCCTCACAATTGTTACGCTTGAGCCCATTACTGATGTCACTAAGAATTACATGGCATGATTTAACTTCTAATTCCCAGTGTAGTTGGTATTTGGATTCCCAGCCCACAGCACGTAAAGGAAGACCATCTCAGAAGTTCACTGAGTGCATTTGTACGAGTGGAATGTGATCACAATCACTGCTAGACAACAGACGATACTTATATAGTGAAGATTATGCTTTCCTAACCTACACAAAGCAACCAACTGCCGTCAAGGTGATGTCAACTCATAGCAAGTTTACAAGAAAACAGACGGAGTTTGGAATAATCTGTTAGCAAGGAAAGCATTACTGTGCTTTGGAAGACTGTACCTTCAGTCATTTTCAGAGTAGGAGAAAAAAGCAACAACAACTTCAATCAGGTGGTCCCACTATCTTGATTTATAGATTAGAAAACTGAGGCTTCCAAAGAGGTTAAATGATTTGAAAAGCTACCAGAACCAGAATCCAAGCATCTCTATTCCCAGTTCAACCAGCTTCCAACTTCTGACAGAAAAGTACCAATTTTAGTTGTATGGAACATCCATTTTGTGTTAAATACATTTTCCTCAAAATGTGGTGGTGCTGGTGGCAGTGGTGGTGTGCTGTCCCGTCAATTCTGACTCATAGTGACCAGTATAGGGTTTCCAAGACTGTAAGTCTTTACAGGAGCAGAAAGCTCTATTTTCTATGGAGTGCCCGATGGACTTGAACTCCTGAGCTTGTGGCTAGCAGCACAAGACATAACCCACGATTCTACCAGTACTGCTTCCAAAACATAGTGTTGTATTCTTAAGAGCTGTCTAGTCCTTCCGACTGATAGTAACCCTGTATAGTTTCTGAGGAGCAGCTAGTGGGTTTGAACAGGTGACTTTGTGGTTTGCAGTCCAGTGCTGATCCTTCAGCACCACTTAGTGGTTACTGTTTATTATATATACAATATCAGTTATCTATTGCTGTGTAACAAACCACCCCAACAACCACGATTGATTTAGCTTATGATTCTGTGGAGTAACAATTTGGCCTGTGTTCAGCTAGGCCAGTTTTCTTGCTGCATCCAGTTTCCCTCATTCATCAGTGGTCAGTGAGATCTCTCTGCCTCTAGAGAATGGCTGACCATCTACTAATTCAACTAGGGAACAGTTGAGGCTCATGTCATCCTCCAACAGGTCAGTCAGGTTGCGTTCAAATGTAGGCTTAGCATGATTGCTACAAGGAAAGTGGAATCAAGGCCTTTTGAGGCGTTGGCTCAAACTGATACAAGCCAAGCAAGTCCAGAGACCAGCTCACAGTGAAGAGGGGGAGAAACAGAAGAGTTCATCCTGTCCTTGGGAACCCCATGTGTTCAGAGTACACTGCACTCTGTAGAGTTTTCAAGTCTGTGACCTTTTGGAAGCAGATTGCTCTACCGTACCTTCCAATGCACCTCTGGGTGGGTTTGAACTGCCAACTTTTCAGTTAGTAATCTTGGCGTTGTGCTGTAGACTAAGCCCTAGACTCTTAACCACAAGGTCAGTGGTTCAAACCCATCAGCCACTCCTCAGAAACCTTATACAAGGTGGCTCTGAGTCGAAGCCAACTCAACGACAGTTAACAACAGTCCAACATTCAACTGTTTGTGCCAATGTTGAACCATGGTGGGAGGAAAGAAATGGCATCTGACCTTCTCTGACTTCACAAAGGGGAAGGAGACTGAAGCCATCAACTCAAGGCCAATTTGTATAAGGTAGACGTTAGATTTGCCTCAACCCTCCAACCATTGTTACCAATTCTGACACAAGCAGTCCCTGCCACCACACATTCTGCTTTTTTGGCAGGGTTTGATGACCCATTGCAGAAGCCACACAGAACTCACAGACACTACTCACTATAACGGGATGTGTTAGGGAAGTTAAACAGGTTACAATTCAGGATCAGAAATGCACAGAATGCACTTCTTTCATCAGGATGTTCTGGTATGCTTTCTCTAGTTCTGGGCCTCTCAGCCACACAACACTTTGGCCTCTGCCCTGCTCAGAAAAGTGTTACAAAGTTCCCTTAGTGCTACCGATAAATGTCCAACGGATACGCCACTCCACCATAAGCCTCAGCCTGAAGCCTGTTGACTTCCTCAATTTTGTCGAAACTGACTTCCTCCATTATGTGCCTGAAAGCACCCCACTCCTCAAGTGGACTTCCTACCCAGAGGGGATCAGCTTTACTTGCTCTGTAGGCCGGAAAGCCTGCTCTCTGCTCGGTCTCCTGCTCTTGGTTCTGCCCCATCTGCCATGTCACAGCCCTCTGTCTCCTGACCTGAAGAGATTCAACACACATGGCCCAAAGGACACAGTCTGCTCTTGACTCTTTTTTCTTGATGATAGTGAGGTATCCCCCTTTTCTGCCTCTGAGATGGCTCATTTGAAACCCGGTGGGATGGCAAAACTAACCAATCTCCCCTATTAGAGTTTCATACACCCTAGTTGCATGATCTCACCCAGTCATTTGGTGAGAGTTTCAAAGCCTATGGCTAGAAAGGCCATATCAAGTAATCCAACTTGTACCACAACCGCCCAGGGTGTAGAAGCGACTTTGTGAAGCTGATGGAGTTCCCATGAATCCTGCTGAAGGCTGACTTTTAGCAAGGTGAATTGGGCAGCCCTGGAGAGGAGAGATGCTGTGGGCAGTGAGGAGGTGGTGAGGGGTTGTAGTCATCTAGATGTGCCTGAGAGGAATGAAGCGAATGAGAGCAATCCCCACAGGTCTTGATGACAGATTGGATTGCTAAGGGAAAAACAATAGGGCAGCTGAACATGACTCTGAATTGCTTTTCAAGCTTCAGGTTGGGATGCTATCTTGGAATGTTTTTGCTAGTGAAAAGGGAGATTTCTTGGTAGTAATTTGATTGGTTGGTTTGTCTTAAGATAGTGGCTCCCATTCCTTTGAATGGTGTGCTCGCTTTTAAGATCAAACATTAAAAAATCAGAGATAATTCAAACATTAAAATTAAAATTCCAAGTTGGTGTGCCCATGTAAATTTTTTACTTCTTGTTAAGTGCTGTCGAGTCAGTTTCAACCCATAGCGACCCTGTATAGGGTTTCCGAGGAGCAGCTGGTGAGCTTGAACCATTGACCTTGAGGCTCAAATGACTTTGCAGTCCAGTGCGTTAACCCTCAGTACCATACCAAGACTCCTTTTACTTCTTAGTGGAATAATTTTTGTGGTTGGCAATTATTTGTAATGAACTTTTTCTGTTTCTAGTTCTTGAGTTGAGTATACCTTCCCAGCTACTCTGTAACAAAGGGTGGTTGTTAGGCCCCTTTCAAGGTTAGGGACTTGGAGACTTGGAAATATAACTCACCCAAAGTCATTGTGACTCCTGGTTTGGCTCTAGAAGATGAGCACTGGACTGTGAACTGCAAGGTCGGTGGTTCAAACCTACCAGCTGCTCCCTAGAAACTCTGTTCAGAGCCACTATAAGTCAGAACTGACTCGACAACACTTAACAACAAGGTCAGTGTGGGTTATAGAGCCAAGATTTGAACCCAGGTTTACTTACCACCAGCCCAATCCTCTATTGTCTAATTAAGGAAGCACTCTGCAGGTTTTGTGTATGGTCTTGAGGACATTATCAAACTAATCACTTTTGATATTGTTGTTGTTTTCTTATCTTTTCCATATTCACTGTGCCAAACTCACAAAGATACTTGAAACTTTATATTGCTGATTTGGACGTAATTATTTCATGCAAACCTGAAAATGCCTCATAAAGACTGATTTCCTCCCTCCACTAATTTTCTGTCTTTGGATCCTTAAGTTGATCACAACAGCAACAAACCACACTTAGTTGCCAGTAATGCGATGCTAGTTTGGAGCCCTTTCCTTTGATTCCTGGAGTGTGGGGCAGGAATAAAAAATGGAAATTTCTCAAATAAAATTTTCTTAAGCCTATTTATTAAGTAAGCTGAAGTTTTAAAACCTGCCCAGAGGAGTCTTGCTGTGGTGCTGCAGGTGAATGCACTGTACTACAAAGTCAGTTTGAAACACAAAGTCCATGGTTAAAGCTCACCAGCTACTCCTCAGTAACCCTATACAGTTTCCTAAACCTATGGGTCGGAACTGACTCAAAGCCACTAAACCGCAACAACATGTTGTATAGAATCATGATGTGCAGGAGTCTTCACTGGTCCAAACCGTGCATTTTATGGATAAGAAAAGTGAAGTCTGAAGAGAGGAAGAGACTTCACAAGTCAGAGGCCACAATGGGAAGAGCCCTGGGTTTCTGATCAGAAGCTGCTTTAGTCTTTAGTTAGGAAAGCAATTCCTTTCCCTGTGTGAGCCTAGAGACAGTTGACAGACATGGGTGGCCTTTGAGAGAACTCACATATAAAGCCAACGTGACCTGGGCTTGACCTCTGCTTGCTAGCTATTTGGTGAGCAACAAAATGCATTTAGTATGACAGTCGCTTCCAGCCCTTCCTAAAGAGAATCATAAAGCAGAGTTCATTGGCTGGCCGGTCAAGATTTGGTCTACTGAAATGTTACCCACATTCCCCTTTAAACTTGATCGGACAGGTTTTATGATCCACCCTGGGATCTGGGTTTGGTGAAGGAAGCCAAGCAATCTAGGAGTGGACTTAATAAAAGCTGCCAAGATTTGCTACAGCCAGGCCAAGGCCCGGCCTCAGGGAACCATTGGTGCTCTCCCCCCACCCAACCCCCACCCCCACCCCCATGTTGTGAGGCTCTGCTACTCTGTGATACTTTCTGTCTTCAGAGGTTAAAGGTCAGAGTCTTCTGATGCTGAAGCCCAGGACTGAGTGGTTTCTATGGAAATGGAAATTTGGAAAAGGAAGGTAGAAAAGCCACAGCCCTCTGGTGTGGAAAGAGCTAGCAGATTTTTTTTCTTTTTTAATACCCTGCCTTGATCTAAGGATTTAATGAGAATTTGATGATTCGATTCAATTTGCTTTTAAGGAACCCCCCAAAATTTAAGGTGCTCTAGAAAAAGTAAAATTACTGAAATTGCAACATGGTTAATTAGGCTGTAAGAGTTCATTACAAACAAAACAAAGGAAAACTGCAGAAATTGCAGCCCTAGCACTTTGTAAGGCAGGTGTCAGTGGGCGAGGCCAATCTGTAAGTGGCTCATGCTGGTAAATCAGAAAGCACCAGGCTTAGCCTCCCAAACACAGACTAAGGCATCACCAGCACACTTGTCCCCATTAAATCCCTTTACTCACATCTGTTGGTACTTAGGTGCCTAACCTCTACTTCATTTACGTGAGCCATATGAAGAGCTAATGGGGGCAAGGGTTCTATTTTATCTCCATCACTGAGACATTTAGCCAACTGCACTTCTTAAACAAGGAGCTCAGACTAGACTGGCTTTCCCCTGAAGAGACTGGGATGAGGGCTGGATTCCTGACTGCCATTTGATGAGGAATCCCAGGAATTTTAGTGTCTCTCAGTTTGTTTCTTTATCTGTAAAACTGGGACACACACTGCTTCCTTTTTCTCGCCTGCCTGGCAGACTACACTTAGTAAATGTTTAATAAATCTGACCCTGAGCTTCTTTGGCCTGCAGTTTTCTCCAGGAGGGATTTAGACCAGAGTAGTGTCCTGAGCTACAGAGAACAGGAGGGAATTGAGGAGGGGTTGTTCATACTACAAGGTCTCCCCACAGTTTATTTCATTGTTACCTTAGATAAAAGTCACACAAAATAAAAGGAAATGCCCAAATTAAATATGTGGGATTTCCCCTTGAATTTTTTGTTAGGTACCTGACTTTCCATATTATGAAATGTCTACTTAAACATCTGTCCAGGCATAGTTTTCAGTGCCTCCTGACTATAACTTTATGCAAGTACAGGAAGTACATTAGGACAAAACGCAGTAACAGTTCCATGTTTGCATTTAGCATGAAGTCGAGAAGGTGCCAAGAACTTAGAGTAAACAAAGTAAGAACAGAGTTCTTTGAGAAAGCAGAACTCATTCGCATGCTGAAATGATCGACCTGTGGAAGTTAAAACTAAAGAAAACTATAAAATATGGACAAATGAGAGAAACGGAAGCTGGTGGGAACCATTGTGACTTACCTGGTGGTCATTTCCATGAAAGACTTTCCAAAACAACAGAGTTAATGTGTAGTATATCTGCATGTTGTATACTGTTAATCCTTTGTAAATCTAGTTGGATTTTTTTTTTTAAAGTGTTTTCACAGTGAAAGGCCCCACTCCAAATAGTAGCATGAAAAATGTTGTATTAGAATAAATTTTAAATGATCTTGTATCGAACCAATGTTATAAAAGCCAAGCACTGTTCCAGGTTGTGAGGATGCAATGGTGGACGAATAGACCTAGCCACAGTATCATCAGATCCAATAAGCCTGCAAACATATATCACTCCTCATTCCTATCGTACTGCAGGGGGAGGATGCTGGGAGCTGTGATCTGCACCGAGAGGCAGGAACGGTTTCCCTAAGGAAGGGTTGTCTAGTGAGATCTGGACGATGAGTAGAGCTAACTAGGTGAAGAGAGTTGCAGAGTGGAAAGAGAACAGCGTACCCAAACATAGAATGATATTGCAGGATATGTCTTGAGCAGAATAAGAGAGTACCAGGAGAGGAAGGCAAAATCTAGGTTGTGCAGAGCCCTGTAGACAATGTGCTGTAGACTGACCTCAACCCATGTGGATGTTCACATTACTGTTGTTGTTGTTGTTAAGTGCCATCGAGTAGGTTCTGACCCACAGCGACCCTGTACAGGGTTTCCGAGGCTATAAATCTTTACGGGAGCAGAAAGCCTCATCTTTCTTCCCATGGAGCGGCTGGTAGTTTCAAACTGCTGACCTTGTAGTTCGCAGCCGATTCATAACCACTACACTACCAGTAGGTGCCTTTTATTAGCTATTAAAGCCCCCCGTAATTAGAAGCGGCAGGGTCTCCTTCTGCATGACTTCACCCTTGGTACAGTAATGTATCTCAGACTCGATTCAGTCTCACATTCCAACATTGTTGTTGTGGTTGTTAGGTGCGGTCAAGTCAATTCCAACTCATAGCAGCCTTGTGTAACACAACAGAACTGCTGCATAGGATTGTTGTTGTTGTTATGTGCCGTCAAGTCGGTTCCGACCCATAGCGACCCTGTACAGGGTTTCTGAGGGTGTAAAGCTTTACGGGAGTAGAAAGCCTCATCTTTCTCCCGCGGAGCAGCTGGTAGTTTCGAACGACTGACCTTAAGATTCACAGCCCGATTCATAACCACTATGCTACCAGAGCTCCTTGTCCTTAATCTTTATGGAATTTGTCACAGGATGTGTTCCCGCAGCCCGATTCGTAACCACTCATATCAAAACTTTAGGACAGAGCAGAGCTAACTGCCCCTTTAGGGTTTCTACGATTATAAATCTATATACAAACAGACAATCTCAACTTTTCTCCAGAGGAATGGCTGGTGGGTTGAACCACTCACCTTACAATTAGCAGCTCAGTGCTTAACCCACACATCACCAGCACTTCTTTAACTCACTACTGTGCACTTCTGTTTCCTTTTTTTCCCCAGAAACACTATGTGTCCATGGGAAACGATATAGCCTAGTGGGTTGCTACTTTCTATCATGCTGATACAAAAGCAGGAATGCCGCTACAATATATCAAGCCATTTAGCACATCTTGTACTGCATTTAATTTACCAAGGGGGGGAAAAAAACCTTTTCAAACATTCATCTTGCTGATTAATAAATTGAGTTGATGAGAGATAAAGAAACAAACATGCCTTCTTTGGATGGTAGCCTTCTCATAATCTGAGGGAGCAGAGGGCTTCAGAAAGTTCATGGACCAGTTTCATTATCTTTCCATTCCATTTTCCACAAACTTCTAATTCAGTCTGCATCCTCCTGGGGTAAGTTATCGTCCAGTCAGTCCCAACACATGGCAGCCTCTTGTTTGTCAGAGTAGAACTGTGCTCCATAGCATTTTTAATGATTGATTTTTTTCAGAAGCAGATCTCCAGGCCTTTTTTCTGAGGTACCAATGGATGGACTCATACCTCCAGCCTTCCCATTAGCTGAGCGGGCTAACTATGTGCGCCATACTGAGACTCTAGTCTATACCCTACGGTGCAGATTATCACAGACTGCCTCTGCTGAAACCAACAAAATGATAGACAATGCAACTATTATAGGATAGTTGGTCGTCTCTATTTTAGGAATTATGAGAAGCTAATGATGCAAGTTTTAAAGTGAGGAGTAATAGAGTTTGCATCTCAGGCTACTGTGTGAGAAACTGGGGAAGAGAAGAGTCCAATTAAGGCTCTATTGTATGAGGTGAAGTAAAAAAGTGGAGGCAGTTTGATGGAGGGAAGTGAATAGGTTCCTGATGTTGTTAGGAAAAATCGTTAGGACTGGCAAACGATTGAAATGGGAAATGAGCAGAGGAGGAAGTGTGAAGATTATAAGATGTTTTGTTGCAATATTGCTCATTCTCAAAGAAATTGAAACCATATGTCATTAATATACATTCATTAAATGAAGTACAGTTTTTTAGTGCAGTGTTCTGCAATGATTGAAAAATAATGAGATGCATACAAATGACATGAAAGATGTCTAGGATATAGTGTCACATGTAAAAAAAAAATTATTGATGATATTTACACTTAGTGTTCCATTGTAATAGCAAATAGCACGTGACAGAAAATACCTGGAAGAATAAATTTCAAACCAATAACTGTGGTGTCCTCTGAGAAGGAGATTACCAGGGACCTTTGCAGTCTACAATGGACCTTGCTGTTCCCTTTAGATTTCTCACGAAGCTCGTGTATATGTTTGTAAACAGAGAAAGCAAACTTTGCAGAATAGGAGCAAATTATCTAACTTCCTGATGTGGTGCTGTGGGTTAATGCACCAGATTGCAGAGCCGTTTGAACTGCAAGGTTGGCAGTTCAAGCTCACCAGCTGCTCCTTGGAAACCCTATACAGGGTCACTATGGATCAGCACCTACTCAACAGCACTTCACAACAACAACAACATCATGAAAAATATCTGATCATTCCATCACACAATGATTGCTACCTCTTCTGATCACATTTATACCAGATTGTGAGATCCCAGAAGGGTCTTAGAAATCATATAGTTTAGGATTCACATTTCACAGATGAGAAACCGAAGGCCCAGAGTGCTGAGTGACTTTACCAAAGTCATATATCCCTGAATTAGGAGCAGGGGCTAGCACCCAGAATTCAAGCACTAGAATTCCCGCTCCTGTAACAAGCTAAATCCTGTAGCACTCAAGGGGTAGCTCAGTTGCTATGGAGTCACTTCCGTTTCCTGGTATGACACCACATGTGCCGAGTATAACTGCTCCACAGTTCTCAAACCCATGGCCTTTCTGAAGCAGATTGTCAGGTTGTCATCTTCCTTCTGGGTGGGTTGGAACTACCAACCTTCAACTAGTGGTTGAGCACTTAACCATTTGTGTCACCTAGGACTCTCAAGAAAATCTAACATCGTTCAGTTATGTGCTCAAACGCGAGTTCATCGGTGACTGGCACCATTCTCAGCAACCCCTGTAAACCACTGACAGTCTTTGGTTACAGTTCAGATGTAAGAGACAGGGAGACTACAGTGTGGAGAAGAGGAAGACTGCCTTGCATGGAGTGCTCAGTCAGTGTCTCTTGCTCTCTCCTTCGAGCTCTCCCCACCCCATGCCCCCATCTATCTCACAGACACACAGTAAGATCAAGCAGGGCACTCCTGGGCACCTAGTTACATTACCTAATTGGTTACTCAGGGGAAACGGACTTTGGATTTAAAGGTCATTGGGTAGTGTACTCACTGCAACAATCCACCCATGTTCTGAGCTTCCAAAAGGAAATGGCATTGCCTTTCAAGGAATACTTTTGATTACTTAATAAATTCAGGGATAATCCCACAAGTGTATCTAGAACACGCTCTTCTTCTGACTCTCATAAACCCTTTTCACAGAATGCTATCTTCCAAGAAACACAGCCAACCTGGACCTAATTGTGGGCCCAGAGCAGTGTTCCAGGTTGTCAGGTCCATGTGGTGGCTCCATGCAGTGGATGCTTCTAGATGAGTATTCACTGACATAACCCACCTTCTCAGTAAACTGAGGACCCTGAGCTGTTTGACCCTGAGACCAGTAGTTACCCAGGGTGCTGAACAGAGGTGCTCAAGTTGCTTGAAAGACTGTTTGGCTGTCTCCCCTCATTATTTTCTCCTTCTCCCTGAAGCTACATAGAATACTTTTGTCTGTAATAAACAACACTGGCATCTGGTGCTCATCACCTAAATGGGCCACTATCTTTTGGAAACTATTCTGTTCTCTCTGCCTGGCATTTTGTAATTCCGTGCATTTGTTTTCAGTGTTTTATTAATTTATTTCAACTGAACATTTTCCATACCCTAAACATTTCCATTTGCAAAAAATTACCATCATCTGCTTGAATATTTTACACTTATACGTGTCTTTAGTTTTCAAGCCAGTTTTTTTATCTTCAGTTGTGAATCCTGTATGGGTTCACAAAAATGTTGGAAGTACACTTTAACTTAACCTTTGGAAAAAACAGAGACACTTAAGTTATCATGAATGTGAATATGTCTTTAAATTGTGTTAAGCAAACTAGTATTTTGCTGTAGTAATGAAAATCAGGATAAATGTGAAATACTAATATCCATTTTCCTCAGTAACTGTCATCGGCCATACTAGAAGCTAACCTTATTCTTTTCACACATGCAGAAATGTTCTTCAGAAGCTTCTTGAATCCTGACCTCATGCAGAGGTTGAAAGTGTGGATGAGACAAGGGCTGCAAACAAGGATGTATGATCTTAAATAGGGGAGTAGTCAGTAGGTCTTCACTGCAAATGAGACAGACATATGATTGAACAAATTTGTTGTTGTTGTTGTTAAGTGCCACTGAGTTGGTTTCAACTCATAGCAACCCTGTATTGGATTTTCAAGGAGTGACTAGTGGGTTTGAACTGCCAAGCTTATAGTTCAAACTGACCTTGTCATCCAGTGTTTATCCTACAGCACCACACCAAGACTCAGAACCGATGTTAGAAACAGAGAAAAGTCTAAGATGACAGAATTATTAAGCCTGTAGGTGTTATTTATAAGTTTGGTAGTATCTCTATATAATCCAAGCCTGGAGTAATGTGTGAACCTTTGGAAACTGTTGGACAAGGCTATATTTCTCTTTGTTCTTTCAGCTGTGGCCAGACTGAGCAATTTCTGTCACTGGTAGTAATTTCAGTGGTAGTGTTTTACTTTTCTAAGTAAAAAGCAAGTATGTTGGACAGATAACAGGATAGACCACTTGAAATCATCTACCCTGAAAAGTCAAAGAGTTGGTATTCCCTGTAACCTTGTCTTTCTTTATCTGGACCTAGGTGCAATATTTGCTTTGCCACAAGAATTATGATCACCCCCTTTAAGCCTGAAACTCAAAGGGAACACATAAGCAGGCATGTAAGCTTGCTGGTGACCACATTGGTCTACTGGTGAGTGGAAGAGGGGGAAAGGCAGCAATGAAGAAATGGGCTGCATTCAGCCACAGTCTATTGACTCCCATTGACCTGGAGATCAGAGAGAGAAGAGAAAGGGATGGTTGGTGCAAAGTGCGGTGAGACCTGGACAGAGCCACAGGGCTAGAGCTGAGAGTGAAGCATCCAGCTGATATGAAGTGAGGCGAGATGCACAAGAACACCCAAGCTTGCATATAAGTACCCTTTTGACCTAACCTTGATGGCTTGATAATCAGAATTTGACTAGCGGAAGATTAAAAAAAAAAATTTTTTTTGATAAAGGAAACAAGTGCAAAATGCTGCGGTTTGATGAACTTGACCAATACTCATGCAGCCAGTAATTCTAAATACCAACAGAGAGGGAAGAAGTCTTCATATCAAGTATCAGTTCTATCCCCTCTGTATACAGGGTAGATAGGGGTGGGCAACTTAGACATTGGCTACCAAAAATGAGGGGGTGATAAAGGCACACAGTGACTGGCTTACAAGGTTTCAAGAGGGAGTTTAGTTTAAGAGTATGTGGTGGAAGAAAGAGTCCCCACTGAATAGTTTTCATCTTGTCTAGATGGGTCTGGTAAAAAGAGATGGGGATAAGATTCTTATGATTCAATAGTGAATAATTGTTCTCATGACTAATTATGACTGTCGCAATTATAAAGGTAGAAGTTTTATATTAAAAACGGGGGAGTAGTCAATCTTACATTCCAGCAACAGAGGACCCTAGGGCCCTCAAGGGAGAATAGCACAAGCGGAATGCAAGACCTTATCCAGAGAAGCAGTGACACCAGAGATGGAGACAGAAATGGGGACATGGAGAGAGGGAGCGGCTGAGGACTCTAGAGAAGAGAGGAACTAAGAACTGGCAACCAGGAGGCAGACTTGCAGAATGTGCCCTTTGTAGGTGTAAATTATTATATGTGCCTGAGTGTTTACAAAAAAAAAAAGAGCTAAAATGAATAGAGAGAAATACCGTTAACTGATGGTACATAGAGGGGATTATAATCATTGTAATGAAACAAGGTGTGTGATTTGTTGAATGTAAAACTAATGATCTGCCCTGTAAACTTTCACTCAATTCACAATAAAGACTTTAAAAAAAAAAAAAAACAAGAATTATGATCATATTATCTACCAAATAAGTAGACCCTTGTGGCAAAGCATTTCCATGCTCTCATTGGAACAGCTGGGGAAATATAGTTTGTAGGCCTAAACCAGGGGTGGGGAACATCCTGCCCATGGGTTTTGGTCTGGACCTGCTAAGGCAACTGCAGTTCCAGCCATCACATTTGTTACTGGTAAGTGGTGTCGAGTCGGTTCCAACTCATAGCAACCCTGTATAGGGTTTCCTAGTGAGCTTAAACCACCAACCTTTCGTCCAAACCGATTCTGCAGTCCAGTCATCATATTGTAGTTCTTAAGTGTCCTTGAATTGGTTCTGACCCCTTTGGTCAATCCATCTTGCTGGGGGTCTTCCTCTTTTTCTCTGACCCTCCACCGTATGTGATGGCTGGAGTCCTGGTGTGGCACTGTGAGTTAATGCGCTAGACTGCCAAGTCGCTTTGAACTGCAAGGTTGGTGGCTCAAGCTCACCAGCTGCTCCTTGGAAACCCTATATGGGGTCGCTATGGGTCAGAATTGACTTGATGGCACTTAACAACAACAACAACATGAAGGATGCTATAAATTTTGGCATTGAGAGGTTTCCTACACCTGGCCTAAACCTTGGAAAATTTTGGTTGTTAATGTGGATATGGAAGCCTGGTGTGACGATGTAGGATAAACACTGGGCTGTGAGCCATAGGTCAATGGTTCAAACCCACCAGCTGCTCCTTGGAAACCCTGTACAAGGTCACGATGAGTCAAAACTGACTCAAAAGCACTTAACAACAATGTAAATAATAACTTCTATTGGAAATTAAAGTGTCTCTGAAAGAATTGGCTATAAGAGTCTTTAGGTAGAGTCCTGGAATAGCACTATAAGATAAGCACTGGACTGCAAAGCCACGAGGTCAGTGGTTCAAGTGCACCAGCCGCTCCTCAGGCACCCTATACAGGGTTGCTATGAGTCACAACCAACTCCACAGCACTTAACAACACCAACAGGAATATTCCAAGTGGTCTCACTGATACTACTTACTATCCATAATCAACAAATATATTTGAGTGTCTTGTTTCCCTGTTTGTTATTACTTGCCATCAAGTGGACGCCAACAAGTCATGGCTGCCCTATGCGTTAGAGAGTAGAACTCGGTGGGATTTTCTTGACTGTCCTCTTAACTAAAGCAGGTCCCCAGGCCTTCTCTTTTGGTATACCACCGGGAGGGTTCAAACTGCCAACCTTTATGTTAGCAGTACATGTTGAGAAAAAATAATGAATTAATAGTTGAAAAACCAGAAATGTCTTTCTACTATGGCTTCTCAGTTGAGACTGATTAAGGATTGCATGTTTCTGATGAAAAGCACAGAGACAAGATATGATGAAGGAAAGAAGCCAAAGGAGGAAAAGATGCTGTGCCTTTCAACACAAAGGTGTTTTTTTTTAAGGATTTCAGTGATGTGTGTGTGGGGGTGTGTGTGTGAACTGAGTGGTAGTTTACATGGGAGAACATTGTCTTTACACCATCGTTTCATTGCAATGACACAATCTCCTCTGTGTATCATCATTCAACAGTATTTGCTTCCATTCCCTGTTTTTTGTTTGTTTGTTTTTTTCTCTTTTGAGGCGGGGTGCAGAGGGCGATGTACACAAAAACACTCAGGAATATATAATAATTTAAACAACCAAAGGGCACATTCTGCAAGCCTGCCTCCTGACCACCAGTGTTCAGTCTTTCTCTTTCCATGAGTCCAGAGTCCTCAGCTGCTCCCTCTCTCTGTGTCCTCATCTCTGCCTCCATCTCTGATGTTGCTGCTTCTCTGGATAGGGTTCTGCACTCTGCTTGTGCTCTAACGTGAAGACGTTTTGAAATTGCCATTGAAGGATCTACTTTGTTTTGTTTGCTTTTGTTGAGTCAATTCCAACTCATAGCGACGTGTGTAGGGTTTCCGAGGAGCAGCTAGTGGGTTTGAGTCTCTGACCTCATGACTCAAAGTCCAGTGCATATCCTACAGCACCATACCTGGAACAAACATTTGTGTAATGTAAGGTCTTAACCTTCATTCGGGAAACACCAGCAGGAAATTCATTGGTGATGCCTTTTCTTTTAAAATGTTTGTAAGCATATGGCTTTTTTTCACCAAACACCAGCAAGACCATTTTGTATCAAAGGGTCAGATCTAAATGGATATGTCTCTGAGAACACCTCAAGTGTGAAACTTCAGGAATTAAACATTGGGCTTTCTAGTTATTTATTATCCCAGAAACTACCTTAGGTATGTGATTAGTATTTTCACTATAAATTAGTTATTTACAAAGTACCAGTGAACCCTAATATTTATTTCAAACAGTCTTTGGAAAATCGTAATTTGCTCATTTAAATAGTTTTTTGAGGATTAAGTAATGCCTTTAAGTTATTTTGAGTGGCTTGCAGCCAGGATCGTTTTGTTGTGCTTTCTCTTAAAGGAATTAAAATTCCAGTCGTTCAAACATTCTTATTTATTCAACAGGTACTGAGCATTTCCCATATGCCAGGACTACAGAGAAAGTATATCAACCTTCCCCAAACTCCACAGTATAGTAGTGAGCATATGACAACTAACTACATGCTGGGCAGTGTGCTGTTTGCAAACTAGGATCCTGAAGCAGACAAGTAAGAGTTCTTGGGCTTAACATAGTCCCCAAACATGATGGCCTACATTCTACTTCAGTGGGTAGTGACTGGAATGTTAAAAGCTGGTGGGCCTCCATCTAAGGTACAACTGTAGGTCATTCCATGTCCAGAACCAAGTGGAAAAAAACAAAGATGCATGGAGACAGTTAGTCCAAAGAACTAATGGTCTGCCTGGACCAGAACCTCCACAACCCTGAGATCAAAAGAACTAGATGGTGCCCAGATACAACTGCTGGCTGCTCCAAAAGGTACCACATTCGGAGGTCCTAGATGGAAGAAAAATGTGGAACAGAACTCAAAATCATAAAAAAGACCAGGCTGACTGGTCTAATGGAGTGCTGGTGTGTGCTATAAGATCAGAAAGGAACTGAACTACTAGCCATAAGGTTAGCAGTTCAAACTCACCAGCTGCTCCTCAAAAACCCTATATGGGGTGACTATGAGTCAGAAATGACTCGATGCCACTGGACAACAACAACATGGAACCCCCGCGACATGGTCCCTAGTCACCCTTCGATTCTGGAACTGAACGCACCCCCAACGTACAGCTTTATAAAGTGAAGAGTAACACCAGGGATGTGCACACTCTTTAGAACAATCAACCGTTGCAGATCAAAAGGGCAGCATTTACCCAGGGATAAAGCTCAGAAGGCCGGGAGGGATAGAATAGAAGAAAACATAGAAGAGGTAGAGAGAATTCATTATATGTATCATGTTTTTATAAAATAGGTCTTCCAGGGGTCAAGAAAGCTGATTAAGAGACGCTAGTAACTGATCTTGAGTATGCCCCCTTTGGTCTCCTTTTCTCTGAGAAGTCAGCGTTGAATAGAATCCTTTAGGATACCTTTTCTTTTCTCGGACCTGTGATCAGTGTGAACCCCTGCCTTGTTCTCTGATGGCTCCCTTTGGGCCATTTCTGAGACTGTCATCAATCATCCCAGTAGAAGCTTGCTTTTTCTCAGAAATTGAATGCTCCAGCCCTACCGGGTACTTCCTGGGTGTGCCAGACCCTGCAGGGTGTGCCACAGCCAGGCCATTAAGCCTGAGTTACCTCAACTTCCTGCCCCCGCCCAGATCCACAAATATATCTACATGGATATCAACCCTTTCCTCATTCCCTCCATTCACAGAGGATAAAGGTGTTCGTTTTCCTGTTCAAGGTCAAACATTTCATGTGGACTCTTGCACTTTTATTCCACAGTCCTCTGAGACAGTTCTTCACCAATTAGTTCTGTCTTTCCTCTGAACCTTCAAGTTCTTGTTGTTGTTAGGTGCTGTGCAGTCGGTTGTGACTCACAACAGAATGGAACATTGCCTTGTCTTGCACTGTTCTCACAAGTTTAGTTAGGTTGAGCCCAGTGTTCCTGCCACTGTGTCAATCCATCTTGTTGGGAGTCTTCCTCTTTTTCCTTGACTTTCCATTGTACTAAGTATGATGTCTTCTCCATGGACTGGTCCCTCCTGGTAACATGCTCAAAGTCTTGCTATCCCCCACTCTAAGGAGTATTCTGGCTGTACTTCTTCCAACATATATTTGTTTGTTCTTCTGGCAAGCCAAGCAATTTCCAATATTCTCCACCAACACCATAATTCAAATGCATGAGTTCTTCCATGGTTTTTGTTTTCCAACTTTTACATGCATATGTTGTTGTTGTTAAGTGCCATCCAGTCAGTTCCAATTCATGGCAATCCTGTATAGGGTTTCTGAGGAGCAGCTGGTGGATTTGAACTGCTAACCTTGTGGTTCACAGTCCAGTGCTGATCCTACTGCACCACACCAGGAATCCATATAAGGCTATAGAATATACCCTGGCTTGGGGCAGACATACCTTAGTTCTCAAGGTGACATCTTTACTATTTTAAGAGGTCTCCTGTAGCAGATTTGCCTGATGTAATACGTCGTCTGATTTCTTGACGGCTGCTCCCATAAGCATTGATTGTGAATTCAAGCAAAATGAAGTCTTAGAAAATATCAATCTTTTCTCTGTTTATCATAATGTTATTTAATGGTCCAGTTGTGAGGATTTTGGTTTTCTTTACATTGAGATGCAATGCATTCTGAAGACTGTAGTCTTAGATGCTCATAAGTATTTTAGGTCCTCTTCACTTCCTATACAACTGTAATCTGTATAGTAAGCTCTTACCAAAAAAATAAATAAGCGGGAGGAGAAGGGTTTCTATTTCTTCTCAGTAAACCATGATTAAATCTCTTTTACTAATTAAAACATATATGTGTGTGTTATAAATATATATAACAAATATCTCTTGCCTTGGACTCTTTAAGAGTCCTTAAGTAATTGCTCCCCTACTTGTCTGTCAGTATGCCGTACTGAAGTGGCTTGCATGTTGCTGTGATTCTGGAAGCTATGCCACGGGTATTTTAAAAACCACCAAGGTCACACATGGTAGGCAGGTAGTCTAGGAAGAAGGAAAGACAGACTACTTTTGAATACTTAGTCTTTGAAAACCTTCTGAATAGCCATGGAACACTGTCAGCACCATAATATTGAATATTGAAACGTGATGAAGAGCACCAGAATATTGTCAGATATAGTGCCAGAAATGAGCCCCTCAGGTTGGAAGTCATTCAAAATATGACTGGGGAAGAGCTGCCTCCTCAAAGAGGAGTTGACAGTGATGGCACAAATAGAGTAAAACCTTTATTTGCTGATGGAGCACAACTCGAAATGAAGAGAAATAGCTGTAAGCATCTAATAATAATCGGAACTGGAATGTATGCAGTATGAATATAGGGAAATTGGAAATTGTCAAAAATGAACTGGGACACATAAACATTAGTGAGCTGAAATGGACTGCACTGGCCATTTTGAATCTGACAATCACATGGTTTACTATGACTGGAATGACAGATTGAAGAGGAAGGGCATCACATTGATCGTCAAGAAGAACATATCAAGATCTGTCTGTGATGGGATAATATCCATACACCGACAAGGAAGACCAGTTAATACTGCTGTTATTCAAGTTTATGCACCAACCACTAAAGCCGGTAGTGATGAAATGAAAGAATTCTGCCAA
This sequence comes from Chrysochloris asiatica, assembly GCF_000296735.1. Classification (NCBI taxonomy): domain Eukaryota; kingdom Metazoa; phylum Chordata; class Mammalia; order Afrosoricida; family Chrysochloridae; genus Chrysochloris; species Chrysochloris asiatica. The sequence continues at coordinate 1,237,821 of NW_006408882.1, forward strand.
CTTCTTCAGTCTGAAATTAATCAAACATGCAATCAAGATGTATTGATTATTACTGGTGATAGAAATGCAAAGTTTGGAAACAGAGAGGGAGGATCAGTAGTTGGAAAATATGACCTTGGTGAAAGAAACAATGCTGGAGATCGCTTGATGGAATTTGAAGGACCAATGACTTCATTGCAAATACCATTTTTTAACAACATGAAAGACAGCTATACACATGGACCTTGACAGATGGAATTCATGTAAATCAAACTGGTTACATCTGTGGAAAGAGACAGTGGAAAAGCTCCACATCATCAGGCAAAACAAGAGCAGGGGCAAACTGTGGAACAGACCGTCAATTACTCATATGCAAGTTCAGACTGAAGCTGAAGAAAAATTTTTGAAGTCCACAAGAGCCAAAATATGACCGTGAACATATCCCACTGAATTTAGAAAACATCTGAAGTACATATTTGATACATTAGACACTAAAGACCAGAACAGTTGTGGGATGACATCAAGAACATCATACAGGACAAAACTAAAAGGACATTAAGAAGGCAAGAAAGAAGGAAACGGTTTAATGATTGTCAGAAGAGACTCTGAAACTTGGTCTCCATCAGAGAGATGCTAAAGCAAATGGAAGAAATGAGGAAGTAAAAGAATGGAATAGAAATTTTCAAAGGTCAGCTCGAGAAGACAAAGTCAAATATTATAATGCAATATGCAATTTGTCAATAAATTGATGCAGCACTGGAGACACTCACTCATCTATGCCGACAAATTTGGAAGACAGCTACCTACCTGGCCAACTGACTGGAAGAGATCCATATTTGTTCCCATTCTAAAGGCAGGTGACCCAACGGAACAAGAACATTGTCCAACAATATCATTCATATCACATGCAAGTAAAATTTTTCTAAAGATAATTCAAAAATGGCTACAACCATACATTGAAAGAGAAGTTCCAGAGGTTCAAGCCGCATTCAGAAGAGGACACGGAGCGAGGCATATCATTGTTGACAGCAGGTGGATCTTGGTGGAAAACAGTGAATACCAAAAAGATATTTACCTGTGCTTTTATTGACTATGCAAAGGCTTTCCATTGTGTGGATCATGACAAGCTATGGACAACATTACAGAGAATGAGTATTCTGGGACACTGAATTGTGGTCATGAGAAACCTGTACATAGGCCAGGAGGCAGTTGTTAAACAGAAACAAGGAAACACCTAATGGTTTAGAACGAGGAAAAGTGTATGCCAGGGTTGTCTTCTTTCACCATAATTATTCAACCTGTATGCTGAGCAAAGAATCCAAGTAGCTGGATTGGAGGAAGGAGCACTGACAACCTGCATTATGCAGCTGACATAATCTTGCTTGTTGAAGAGGAATTAAAGCATTGCTTATGATGATTAAAAACTACAGCCTTCAGTATGGATTACAACTCAATATAAAGAAAGAAAAAAAAAATCTTTACAGCTGGACCACTAAACAACATTAAGATAAATGGAAGAAAGATAGAAGTTGTCAAGGATTTGATTTTACGTGGATCCAGAATGCTCACAGAAACAGTAGTCAAGAACTCAAATCACGTATTGTATTGGGAAAATCTGCTGCAAAGGAGCAAACATGTCAGTTTGAGGACTAAGGTATGTCCAACCAAGTCATGGCATTTTCAGCCACCTCATATGTGTGTGAAAGCTGAACAAAGAATAAGGAAGACTGGAGAACAGTTGATTCATTTGAATTGTAGTGTTGGGAAAGAATACTGAAAGTACCATGGATTGCCAGAGAACAAATAAATCTGTGTTGAAAGTACAGTCAGAATACAGTGAGAATTCCCTAGAAGTCTCACATACTTTAGACAATTTGTCAGAAAAACCTAAACCCTAGAAAATGGTATCATGCTTGGTAAAGTATAAGGTCATGGAAAAAGAGGAAGAGCCCCAATGAGATGGATTGACAAAGTGGCTGCAGTAATGGACCAGACAGAACAGCAATTGCGAGGGTGGTTCAGGACCAGGCAGTGTTTCATTGTGTTGTGCTTGGGGCTGCTATGAGTCAGCACCTACTGGACAGCCCCTAACAACATCAACATGATGGGCCAAATAAAACCTCAAAGTATTGATATCTTTAGATAAGTCTGGGGGAAATCTGTATCTAGTATTTAAATATTCACAGTGCTTAAGATAATTAATTAGCATGATTAGCCCTGTGATTCCAATTTAAAATATGTCATTTGACAATTGATTTAGACTTAGTGTTTTACAGATAATTTCTAAATTCAGGTGGGATATATT
>NW_006408882.1:1241084-1255118 GCF_000296735.1 Chrysochloris asiatica
TCACAAGCCACCACAGTACGACACACTGACAGATGAGTGCAATAAAATATTAAAGAACACTGAAAATTTTAAAGTTAAACTTACTAATTTTATAAAATGACTAAGGTCCTAGAGAGAGATTTGTTTATTGTTCAGAAATATGGAATGGAAAGATCATGGAATTTTTCCACAGAGATTTTTAATTATCTTCATACTTAAAAAGATCAATCATATTATATGGTATGTGGAGTATTTAAATGTTTGTTACTATAATTAACCAAATTAGAAAGTCACCCTGAAAAAGACCAAGGACTTCTTCATTACAGATATCTTTTTCAAACAACATAAAAGACAACTATATAAATGGGCCTTACCGGATGGAATACACAGAAATCAAATTGACTACATTTTCTGAAAGCGATTGTGAAAAGCTCCATATCATCAACCAAAACAAGGCCCGGGGGAATCAGACCATTAATTGCTCATATGCAAATTCAGGCTGAAGTTGAAAGAAATTAAAACAAGTCCACAAGAGCCAACATATGACTTTGAACATATCCCACCTGAATTTAGAGATAATCTGAAGAACAGATTTGATGCCTTAGACACTAAAGACCAAAGCCCAGAAGAGCTGTGTGATGACATTAAGAACATCATACAGGAAGAAAGCAAAAGGTCATTAAGAAGACAAGAAAAAAGGAACAGGCCAAAATGGATGTCAGAAGATACTCAGAAACTTGCTCTCCAGCATAAATATGCTAAAGTGAATGGAAGAAATGAGGAGGCACAAGAGCTGAACAAAAAATTTCAAAGGGCAACTCAAGAAGACAAAGTCAAATATTATAACAAAATGTGAAAAGACCTAGAGTTAGAAATCCAAATGGTAAGAACACGCTCAGCATTTCACAAGCTGAAAACACTGAGGAAAAAATTCAAGCCTTGACTTACAACACTGGAGGATTCTCTGAGCAAAATATTGAATGATGCAGAAACCATTAACAGAAGATGGAAGGAAACCATAGAGTCACTGTACTAAAAAGATCTGGTCGATGTTCAACCATCTCAAAAGAGAGTATATGATGACGAACCAATGGTACTGAAGGAAGAAGTCCAAGATACATGGAAGGCATTGGCAAAGAACAAGGCTCTGGGAATTGATGAGATACAAATTGAAATCTTTCCAACAAACTAATGTAGCACTGGAGGCACTCACTCACCTATGCCAAGGAGTTTGGAAGATAGCTACCTGGCCAACTGATTGGAAGAGATCCATTGGTGCCCATTCCAAAGACAGGTGACCCAAAGGAATTCAGACATCCTCCAACAATATGATTAATATCACATGCAAGTAAAATTTTGCTAAAGATTATTCCAAAACTGCTGCAATGGTACACTGACAGGAAAATGCCAGAGGTTCAAGCAAGATTCAGACAAGCACGTGAAATGAGGGAAAACAGGTAAATAAATTTTGGCTGAAAGCAGAGAATACAAGAAAGTTGTTTTCCTGTTCTTTTTTGACTAGCAAAGACTTTCCACTGTGTGGATCATGACAAGCTATGGACAGCATTGGGAAGAATGAGTATTCCAGAACACTTAATTGTGTTCATGAGAAACCTGTGCATAGTCCAAAAGGTAATCTTCGGAACAGAACAAGGGGACACTACTGAATGGTTTAAAATTAGGAAATATGTGTGACAATGTTACATTTTCACCATGGTTATTCAATCGGTATGCCAAACAAATAATCCAGGAAACTGGATTATACGAAGTAGAATGTGGCATCAGGATTGACAGAAAACTCATTAACGATCTCTGTGATATGCAGAGATACAACCTTGCTTGCTGAAAATGCTTACTGATAAAGATCAAAGACCACAACTCTCAGTGTAGGTTGCACCTCAATGTGAAGAAAATAAAAATCCTTAGCCCTGGACCAAAAACTAACATCATGATAAATGGAGAAAAGATCAAAGTTGTCACCTTTTGTTTGTATCCACAGCAGTCAAGAAATCAAATGGCATACAGCATTAGGCAAATCTGTTGCACAGAACCTCTTTAAAGTGTTCCAGAGCAAAGATGTCAGTTTGAGGATTAAGGTGCGCCTGACCCAAGCCATAATATTCTCAATAACCTCCCATGCATGTGAAAGTTGGACATTGAATAAGGAAGACTATAGAAGAACTGATGCATTTACGTTATGGTGTTGCAAAAGTATATTGAAAGTACCATGGACTGACAGAAGAACAAATCAATCTGTGTGGAAGGAGTACAGCCAGGATGCTCCTTAGAAGCCAGGATGGGCAGACTTCGTCTGTCGTAGTGTGGACATATTATCAGGAGGGGCCAGTCCCTAGAGAAGGACATCATGCTTGGTCATGTAGAGTGTCAGTGAAAAAGAGGGAGACACCCTCAATAAGGTGGATTGACCCCGTGGCAGCAGCAATGGGCTCAAGCATACTGAGTGCGAGATTGACACAGGCCCAAACAATGTTTCTTTCTGTTGTGCATAAGGGCTGGTATGAGTCAGAACCACCTCGATGCCACCGAACAACAATTTCAACAACAATTTCCAAATAGGTTCATATTTATAAACATTGGGAATTATGACTTCAACATGCCTTTTTGTGGGACACAAATCAATTGACAATACCCACCTCACCTCAGATTGACTGCTTTCACATTGGGTGCTATTTTTCCTGACAGATTTTCCTGTTGTAGTATTTCTGATGAAGAACAAATGAATGTATCTGGAAGAAGGACAACCAGAATGCTTCTTAGAAGTGAACATAGCAGGAGTTCATCTCTTATACTTGGGACATGTTATCAGGAAGGAGCAGACTTAGAGAAGGAAATCATGTTTGGGAAAGTGGAGGGTCAGCATAAAAGAGGAAGACCCCCCAATAAGATGTACTGACACACTGGCAGCAACAATGGGCACAAACATCACAGCAATTGTGAGGATGGCACAGGGCTGGGTACTGTTTTTCCTTCTGTTGTACGTATATAGGGTCATTATGAGTCGGAACCTACTCAATGGCACGTGACAACAGCAGCATTATTGATGTGACTCTGATGATCAAGCAATATTCAGAAACTGGAGTATTTATAAAAAATTTGGTAGGTATTTTTTGCATTTCCTTAACAAGCACACTTCACTTATTAGACAGCTCAAAATACCAAGGCTTAATCATTTCAAAGATCAATACTGTCACTCACAAAATACAACAGCAAACTAATTTCTCCCTGCTTTGCTGCTCTGCTAGCTCAGGAGAAATTCTTTCTCATCTTTCCATTTACTGCTAGGCCAAGATAGATATGTTTCAGTCAAACTGGATACAAAAGGTGGGGTTTGGAGGACATGTGGCCACAACAGCACCTTTGAAGAAGTAAAATTGAGAAATCATCTTTCTAACGTTTCCTCCTTCCTTCAAGCTTAGACTATTCATACAAACAATGCTCCTTTTTTTCCACTGAATATTTCAACCCTAGGACAAAATGAATTAAGAGTGGTAAAACTAGAATTGCCATCTTATCCATACCCACCACACCCACAACCCCCCTCTCCTGGCCTCCCCATGAGAATAAACCTTCACATACAAGCTGCCAAGTACTGGCTAAAGATTAAGATAGCAAGGATTCTTTGCTCAAAATAAACATTTTTTTTTTTTAATAACGAGTATTCTAGTCTATATTTCTTATTTCTGAATTAACTCTGGCCTAGTCAAAAATACACCCTCGGAAACCCTATACAGGGTCGCTATGGGTCGGAACTGACTCGATGGCACATAACAACAAGTCAAAAATAACCTGCTGTTTTTGTTAAGGTTCTTAAAGTTAATGGAAATGTTGTTCCTCTTCAGGGAATTAAGTATAACAATAGACCACTTTTAGCGATATTTGTGAATCAGCTCTTCTATTTGATTGGGTCTCACATACAAATTTGAAGATTGGAAAGAGCCAAGAGAAAGCTCTCATAATCCTAAGCATGCAGGGAGGGCAGTTTTTCTGAGGATGAGCACTAAACTACAAACCACATGGTCAGCAGTTTGAGCCCACCAGCCTCTCCTCAGGAGAAAGATGAGGCTTTCCGCTTCTGCCGAGACTTACAGCCTCGGAAACTCTGTACAGACTTTCTATGAGTCAGTACCAAGTAGACAACATTTAAAGTCAGTGGTTCAAACCCACCAGCTGCTCTTTGGAAACGTTCTACACGGTTGCCATGAGTCTGAACCGACTGATAGCTCGCTGTTGTAAATGCTGTCAGTCAGCTCCAACTCATAAACAACCCTGTAGAGGGTTGCTGAGAAGTGGCTTATTATGGGTTTGAACTGTTGACTTGGTGGTTTGCATTCCAGTGCTTTTCCAATGCGCCACACCAGGACTCCAACAACTCTCTGTCTCTCTCCCTAGATATATATGGACCCGTGGTGTGGCACTAGGATCAGTACTGGACTGCTAGCCACAAGGGCAGTGGTTCAAACCCACCAGTTACTCTTTGGAAACCCTATACAGTGTTGCTATGACTTGAGCAGACTCAATGGCACTTCATAACAACAACACCATTATACATGTATATATGTATTACCTGGAGTATAGGCATATATATAATATATGTGGAGTCCTGGTGTGGCATTGTAGGATAAGCCCTGGACCACAAGATCGATAGGAACTGCAAGGTGGTGGGTAAAACCCACCAGCCATTCTTTAGAAACCCTATACAGGCACTTAACAGCAACAACATAATATATATGCATACACATACACACACAAAGGTGCTTCAGAAAGTGCATGAGAAAATAGAATGAAAAGATAATTAATTTTTTACAGGAAATTTTTAAGTTCCCCTGTGTATGCATATGTTACCTCAGCAGTTATACGTGTGTGTGTGTGTGTGTATACAAACATACATGCATACACAAGAGGGGGGCTTCAAAAGGTACATGGAAAAACATTATCATTTCATTCCATTTGTCCACAAACTCTTGAAGGTCCCTTGTATGTGTGTATGTATTGAAGGTCCCTTGTATGTGTGTATGTATTGCCACAGAATAGATTTTTGGAAAGATCTTACAATGAACAGTAACTTTTTACCAATAATATTTACCCAGAGCATGAGGGATTTGATTTTGATTTATGTAATTGTTTGTAATTATGGCCAAAACTCAAAATGATTTTTACTAATTTTTTTCTTATCCACAGGAGAAAAATAAGCGAGCATTTTCATATAAGATGTAAAATAAAAAAACACAGAAATAATATAGTTGGCTGCAGAGATTGTAGTTATTCAAAAGAAACTGGGACTATAGTGTTCTTTCAAGTGCATGGACTAGAAGATAACACACATCACATATGTTTATTGTTGGTGGTATTAAGTGCTATCGAGTCACTTCTGTCTCACAGCGACCCTGTATAGGGTTACCAAGGCTATAAACCTTTATGGAAACAGAAAACTTCATCTTTTCCCTGAGGAATGGCTAGTGGGCTCAAACTGCCTACCTTGTGATTTGTAGTCTAGTGCTATCCTATCAGACTGTCACACACATATGTGTAGACATTCTTTGTCACCATAACCCTGGAAAGATTAATGTTCTCATTTTCCAAATGGGGGGATTAGGATAACAGTTTACCTAAAGTGATGTGGAATTGCTTAATCTGAATCTTAAATCTTCCTTGAAATCACAAAAAATCACTTCTCTGTTCTTTAATCTCTTAATAGATAACACGTTACCTGTTCTTTTAAACCAGGGGTGGGGAATGTCCAGCGAAATCATTTGGTCTGGCCTGCCAAGGCAACCACACAGTTCCAGCCATCATATTAGGGGTGAGTTAATTAAATGTTTGACCAAATATAGCAGGCTAATTTTTAAGTTGATAATTTTGGATGGCCCGTGAATGAAGTTATAAATTTGGGAAGAAAAAGGGTTCCCCATCCCTTTTTTAAACAAAAACCATATCCCTGCAGCATCTTCATCATCATTAGGAAGAAAAATAGTTTGCCACCAAGTCACCTCAAACTCATAGCAACCACATGTGTGTCAGAAAAACAAAACAAAACTGTGCTCCTTACTCTGGGTAGCCTTGAACCATTAATATTTTTGTTAGCTACCAAGTGCAAGATGTTTAAATTCATAATCTTCATTATCCCTTTTGATCCTCACATGTTTACATGTGCATACAGTAGGCACTGATACAAGATAATTCTGTGGTTAAAAGTACAGGCTTTTAGTCACACCTGGGTTCCAATCCCAGCACTAAATCTGCTGTGAGACACCATTTCTTTATCTATCAAATGGTGATCATTTGCAGACCACATAGGTAGCATTATTGTTGGCACAAAATTAGGAATTTTTGTATCCACGTGTATCCATGTGAAGAAATGTTGCATGTTAACTTCTATAACCTCTATAATCAGAGGAAAAAAATGTTAAACACATGTGAAAAATAATATGCCACTTTATACCCACTAAGATGGCTGTTACAAAAAAGATGGGCAGTAAGTATTAGCAAGGAAGCAGAGATGTGAAATGGTGGTAGGAAATGTGAAATGGTGCAACTTTGGGAGACATTGTGGCCCTGAAATAGACACCAGCCAGTGGAGGCTTGTGATGTAAGCAGATAGTGGAATATTGTTTAGCCATAAAAAGGGATGAACTTATGACACATGCTGTTATCCTGAATAAACTAAGTTATGCTAAATGGAAGAAGCCAGTCACGGGGCCCAAATATAATATTCCATTTACATGAAATGTCCAGAATATACCAGTGCATAGAGTAGATATGTAGATGGGGATAGAAAGTAGATAGGGATCAGCTTGGCCTGAGGAGGGTGGAGGGAGAGGGAGAGTTCCTGGCTAAAGGGTGCAACATTTCTTAAGAATTTGATTGATTGCATCACTATATGACTATACTAAAAATCACTGATTTCACTTTAAATGAGTATACTGTTGTTAAGTACTGTGGAGGTGGTTCCAACTCATAGTGACCCTGCACAGGGTTTCCAAGGCTGTAAATCTTTACGGAAGCGGAAAACCTCATCTTTCTCCCACGGAATGGCTGGTAGTTTCGAACTGCTGACCTTGAGGTTAGCAGCCCACTTCGTAACCACTACGCTAGGCTATGTGAATTATGTCTCAATAGTTTAAATAATAATAATCTTATTAGAAATTAATAATAATGTGACAGACTTCTTAGTAAGTTCAGTAGCCCCCTAAGCTTAAGTATTTTTAGATGAAAGGCCAGTTGTTGTTGTTCTTAAATGCCGTCGAGTCAATTCCAACCCATAACGACCCCATATAGGGTTTCCAAGGAGCAGCTGGTGAGCTTGAACCACTGACCTTATAGTTCTAACGGCTTTGCAGTCTGATGCATTAGTCCACAGCACCACACAAGATATACGTTAAAGAGCCCTAGTAGCACAGTAGTTAAGCACCCAGCATCTAACGGAAAGGTTGATGATTTAAACCCACCAGTCATTCCAGGGCAAAGATAAGGCAGTCTGCTTCTATGAAGATGTTGTTAGAGGCTGTTGAGTGTTGTCTGACTCATACCGATCTAATATATACAACACAAATCATTGCCCAGGCCTGCACCATCCTCATATTTGTGGCTGTGTTTGAGCCCATTGTTGGAAGTCATTGTGTCAGTCCATCTTAAGAGTCTTCCTCTTTTCACTGGCCCTCTATTTTACCAAGCATGATGTATGAAACAAGTCGCTCCTAACAACATGTCCAAAATACCTGAGACTAAATCTCGCCATCAGCTCTTCCTTCTAAGAGCATTTTAACTTCTTCCAAGACAGAGTTCATCACTCTTCTGGTGGTGGTGGTGGTGGTGGCGAACTGCCTTTGAGTCAATTCCAACTCATAGCTACCCTGTATAGGATTTCTGAGAAGCAGCTAGTGGGTTTGAACCATTAACCTTGCTGTTAGCAGTGCAGTCCTTATCCTGCAGTACCACACCAGGAGTCTATTTTTCTGATGGTGGTTATGTGCCATGGAGTCAGTTCCAACTCATAGCAACCCTGTACAGGGTTTCTGAGGCTGTAAATCTTTACAGGAGCAGAAAGCCACATCTTTCTCCTGTGGAACAGCTGGTAGTTTCAACCTTTGACGCTGAGGTTCTCAGCCTGATTTGTAACCACTACTCCTTGATATATTCAATATTTTAAAATACAATTCAAAGGCATCAATCATCCTCTGGTCTTCTTATTTATTGTCCAAATTTCAAATGCCTACAAGGTGATTTGAAAATATCAGGGCTTTGTACAGGCAAAGCTTGGTCCTCAAAGTGACATGTTTGTTCTTTCACACTTAAAAAGTCTTTTGCTATAAGACTATAGGTGGAATCTTGAACAGCATCCAGAATCTTCAAAGGTGGGAAATTTCCACTTGAAAGACCAGCCTGGAGAGGCTAGAAAAACAGAAGATACTTCTTCAAAGAAAGACCAACAGGAAAAATACAAAACAATATAGGCAGACCAACTGATTTACTACAAGAACAAGCAAGTTGCTCACCCAGAAGACATCAAGGCAAACTCCCTTCAAAGACTAAAACTCAATGGGAATACACGCTCTGATTGGTGACCATGTTCATCACTGATAAGGGGAAGTGAGGGAAAAACAGCAATGAAGCTGTGAGCTAAGCCCTACAACGTTCAAGAGACTCCTATGAACCTGGGTGGAGACCTGGTTGGCCAGCAGTGTGGCAAGACCTGGGGAATCTTGGGCCCAGAGTCAGTGATGTAGCCACAGAGGACTAGAGTGGAGAGTGAAGCATCCAGCTCATAAGAGAGAGGGCATATGCACAAGAACACCCACACTTGCAGATAATACCCACTTGACCTGGCTTCAATGACTGGATGATCAGAGCTCAACTAGAAGAAGAAAGAAGAGGGGGAAAAAGAGTAATCTGATACAATTTGATGAACTTGACCTACACCTATGGATGCAGTAGCTCAAAAGAGGGAACAAATCTTTACAGTGAGGATCATTCCCACCCCCTCCATACACAGAGTAGACAGGGATGGGCAACTTGGACATTGGCTACCCAAAATGGGTGGGGGGGAGGGGAGGCTTCAAAGGCAAGAGGTGACTGGCTTACAAGCTTTCAAGAGGGAACCTAGATCCAGAGGGCATGGATCTCCACTGAGTAGTATCCAATCTGTCTAGGCAGGGCTGATGAAAGGAAATGCTGATAGGTCTCTTGTGAGACAATAGTGAGTAATTGTTATCTGAACTGATTGTGAGGGTTGGAAATGTAAAGGTGGATGTTTTGTAGCAAGGAGGAGAGTGATTAACTTTGTAGTCTAGGAACAGAGATTCCTGAGACCATCAAGGGAGAAGAGCAGAGAGCGGGACCCTACCCAGAGAAGCAGTGACGCCAGAGATGGAGGCAGAGACGGTGACGTGGAGAGATGGAGCAGCTGGGGACTTTAGACACAGAGAGGCAAAGGGGCTGTGTGCTGACGACTAGGGGGCAGGGGAGCAGGCCTGCAGGGTATACCCTTTGGTTGGTTGATGATGCATGGAGGGGATTGTAACCATGGCAATGAAATTATATACGATAGAATGAATGTAAAACTAATGTTCTCCCATGTAAACCATCACATAATTCACAATAAAAGATTTTTTTTTAAAAAACGGTCTTTTGCAGCAGATTTGCCCCGTGCAATATGTCGTTTGATTTCCTAAATACTAGAACATCGATTGTAGATCCAAGTAAAATGAAATCCTTGACAACCTCAGTCTTTTCTCCATTTGTTGTGATGTTCGAGGGAGAAAGATGGCATTCTGCTTCTCTAAAGAATTACAGCCTTGCAAACCTTATGGGTCAGTTCTCCTCTATCTTGTAAGATCACCATGAGTCAGAATTTGACTGCATAGTAATGGGTTTGGGGGGATATCATGATGTTATTTATTAATCCAGTTATAAGGATGTTTGTTTTCTTTGTTAATGTACAATCCATATTGAAGACTGTAATTGTTGATCTTCATTAGTAAATACTTCAAGTCCTCTTCACTTTCATTAAGCAAGGTTGTATTATCTGCATTGATGCTTACTCCAGTTGGGACTTACTCCAATCCTGATGCCTCATTCTTCTTCATATAGTTCAGCTTCTTGGATTATTTACCCGGGTGACATATTAAATAAGTATGGTGAAAAGATGCAGCCCTGACACACACATTTCCTAATTTTAAACTACATAGTATCCCCTTGTTGTGTTCAAATGAATACGTCTGTGTACAAGTTCCTCATGAGCACAATTAAGTGCTCTGGAATCCCCATTCTTTGCATGTTATCCAGAGTTTGTTAAGATCTGCTTAGTTGAATCCTTTTTCATAGTTAAAAAATACAGATAGACATCTTTCTGATTTTCAAGATCCATCTGACATCAGCAATGATATCCCTCATTCCATGTCCTCTTCTGAATCCTGCTTGATTTCTGGAAGTTCCCCCCATTAATGTTCCGCTACAACTACTTTTGAATTATCTTTAGCAAAGCTTTACGTATCTGTGATATTAATGTGATTGTTGAATGATTTCCATATTTTGTTTGGCCACCTTTTTTTAGAATGGACACAAATATGGATCTCTTCCAGTTGGTTGGCCACATAGCTGAATTTCAAATTTCTTGTCATATACAAATGAGCAGTTTCATTGTTGCATTCATTTGCTGAAACATCTCAATTGGTATTCAATCACTGCCTGGAGCCTAATGTATTGCCAGTGCCTTCAGTGCAGCTTGGTTTCTTACTTCATTAGCATCTGTCTTACTTAAGTCTAGTGCTGCTATCACAGAAGTACCACATGTGGATTACTTTAAAAAGCAAATTCATTCTCTCACAGTTGGGAAGACTGAAAGTCCAAATCAGAGCACCTACTCTGAGAAAGGATCTTTGTCTCCTACCAGCATCTGTAAGCTCAGTATTCCTTGAAGCTCTCTGTGTGTTTTGGCATCAGTCTTTCCCCGGATCTAGGAGCTTCATAGGTGCAGGGATCTCAGGTCAAAAGACACACTTCACTCTGGCCTCTTGTTTCTAGGTGGTACTCTTATCTCTCTCGCTCACTTCTCTCTCCTTTTATATCTCAAAAGAGATTGACTTAAGATGGTGCCTAATCTTCTAGATTGCATCTGGTCTCATTTACATCACAGGACTGAGGATTTACAACATGTAGGGTAATTACATCAGATCAGAGCTGATTGCATGAGTCACATCTCGGAATGATGGCTCCATATAAGAGCTCCTCATGGAAGTGAGAACTACATCTTAATTGTTAAACCATTGAGAATTCTGGCCCAGCCAACTTGACACAAAACCTTAACTATCACAGTCCTCTGCTGGTCTTCTTGGCACCTGTACATATCTCATTACACCATACATAATCTCTAAGTAACGACAATTATAAATTCACACCTGTTCCTGACATGATACAACTAACATTCCTACAACTGAAAACACCCTAATTCCATTATATTATCCTGAAAATCTTCCACATCCAAATTCCAATTTGGGACAAAATTTCTTTTCAGCTGTGAATCTAGAATACAAGTGACTGGCTTCCAAATACAGTAGTGGAATAATATAAAGGGAGACATTTCCATTACACATGGGAACAATTGGAAGAAAAGAAGGGATAATAGACATCAAGAAGTAAAAATCCAGCAGTACAATTGACATTAGCTATCAAGTTTTGAAAATATTCCCCTGTTCTTTCAGAAAGAACAATGGTTCTTTTCTCCAGACTTTGAGTGTTGGTCATGCATTCTGGATTCTGGATAGAGGCCCCTCAACCCAGGGCTTCAGCTCTGCTTTCCAGGCCCACTAGGATAGCAAATCTGCTCCTTTGGACAGCCCCATTCTCCTAGTCCATCTGAGTGGTGGCCCTACACCCTGGCCCCTGGCAGGCCCAGTTCATCTGCCCTCTTAGGCGTGGCAGACCTACTCTCTTTTTTTTTTAGTTTTTTTTTTTTTTTTTTTTTTTTTGCATGAGAGAACATCAGCTTTACACTCACCATATTTCATTTCATTGCAATGATTACAATCCCCTCCATGCATCATCATATAACCCAAAGGGTACACCACACAGGCTCGCCCCACCCCGCCGGCCGCCAGCACACAGCCCTTCTCCCTCCCTGAGTCCAGTGTCCCCAGCTGATCCATCTGTCCACATCATCTTCTCTGTCTCCATCCCTGGCCTCACTGCCTCTCTGGGTAGGGTCCTGCTCTCCACTCTTCACACTTGATGGTCCCAGGGACATCCACTCCTGGGCTGCAAAATCAATCACTCTCCTTTTGTCAAAAAACATCTACCTCTACATTTCCTAGCCTCACAGTCAGACCTGATGGCAATTACTCACTATTGTACAACAAGAGTCTTATCCCAATTTCCTTTCACCAGCCCAGTCCCAACAGATTGGAAGTCATTCAGTGGTGATTTACCTTCCCCACCCCATCTGGAACTAGGCTCCTTCTTGAAAACTTGTAAGCCAGTCACTTCTTGCCTCTATAGGCCCCCGCATTTTGGGTATGTTGCCCATCCCTGTCAGCCCTGTGTACCGAGGGGAGGGGAGTGATCCTTGCTGTAAAGCTTTGTTCCCTTTTTTGAGCTACTACATCCATAAGTATAGGTAAAGTTCCTCAAATTGTAGAAGGTTACTCTTTTTTCATTTTTTCCCTCTTCTTCTAGTCGAGTTCTGATAATCCAGCCATCGAAGCCAGGTCAAGTGGGTACTTACTATCTGCACGTATGGGTGTTCTTGTGCATCTCCCCTCACTTCATATCAGCTGGACTCTCCACTCTAGTCCTCTGTGGCCATGTCACTGCCTTTGGGCCCAGGAGTCCCCAAGTCTTGCTATACTGGTGGCCATCCAGGTCTCCATCCGGGTTCACAGGGGTCTATTGAATGTGGTCAGGATCAGCTCACAACTTCATTGCTGTTTTGTCCCCCTCTTCCCTTATCAGTGACCAACGTGGTCACCAGCCAGAACACATGCTTGCTCATGTATTCCCCTTTAGTATCAGTCTTGGAAGGAGGTTTGCTCTGATGGGTCCCAACCACTTTCCTTGATGGCTCTCCGGCAAACGGCTTACTTGTTCTTGTAGTAATCAATCAGACTGCCGTTATTGTTTCGGATTTTTCCTGCCAGTCTTTCTTTCACAAAGTATCTTCTGTTTTTCTAGCCACTTCAGGCTGGTCTACTTGTCCTTTCCATTGGAAATTTCATACCTCGGTTGGTTCTGGATGGGGTTCTGGATTCCACCTATGGTCTTGTGCAATGTAAAGGCTCCAAAGGAAGCCTCTTTCACTGGGCAACTTCTAGCCCCCTTTATTCCAATCAGTTATAGGCTGAAGACTGACTTACAAACTTTCTCTAGTGATGATTCTGGTTATTCCTTTCCCCCCGCCTCAAGTATCTATTTTACAATGGTAGGCAAGGAAAACCAAGATTCAAAAGACAGCCGAGCATCTTAACACTATTCCCGTCTTTTACCCCTTCAAACCATGACTCAATCCCTGTATCCCAGAGCCCTGTTGCTCCAAGGTTGTGTATACATCGTCATTTACTCTGTCCCACTCAGCCCATACAAACCTGCCTAACTGTTCTCCCATCAGCCTTGTTCTTCCATTCCCCTCCCCCTTCTTGTGTGTAGCCCCGCCGAACAACCCCCACACTCAAGCTATCCTGTGTCTATTCCTTACCCTGTGCTCTATATTCCCCTCCCTCCCCTCCTGTCATCCCATCCATCCTGATGATCAGCAAATATATATATAATATTTCACCCCCTTTTAGTGTGGGTTCTTTTTCTTACTCTTTTACAATAATGGTCCTATGTGGTATTTCTCCTATTGTGACTTACTAATTTCACTCAGCATAATGTCCTCAAGGTTCATCTTTGTTATGCAGTGGCTTGCAGCTTCCATGCTGTTCTTCAAGGTGGCATAGTATTACATTGTCCGTATGTACCAAAGTTTGTTTGTCCATTTTTCAATTTATGGGCATTTAGGCTGTCTCCATCTTTTTGCTATTGTAAATAGTGCTGCTATGAACATTT
>NW_006408882.1:1258266-1259305 GCF_000296735.1 Chrysochloris asiatica
GTTTGTTGTGTTTGAGATCTTTTGTTTGTCATTTCCAGTAGTTATGTGGTTTTTTTCAATGTTTAAATGGATGTTTGTTGTTGTGTTATTAAGCTTGCTGGGTGTCTCCTTGTGGATATGATCAGGAGATAGGTTTCCCTTTTCACATGTAATGCTTAGCTGCTGTTGTTGGCGCTTATCTCAATGGTGGAATATTATGGGGTATGCTTGTATCTTGGCTATATGGCCACAATTGCTGTTTCTTCTTCGGTAATGTAAGGAGAAAAAGCTCCCATCTCCAGGAAAGATGTGTGATCAAAAGAACTAAAAGCAGAAGCAATATAAATGCAGAGACAAAAACCACCACTATGAAACAAAAATAAAACTGTGGCCAACTGTCCTGTGCTACACAAGCAGTGTGTGTGCACAGTAGAAGCCTCCAGCAGTGGGTGGGGGTGTCCGCTCACTCAGGCTCCTCCTCTAGTGCACCACTGTAGAGGTGCACGGATAGATATTGAGAAGTTAATGGGAGACAGGTTGTCCACTATGTTCGTCTCTGAAGGTCAGTTAGGTATCTGCATGTGCACAGCATAATTCTCAAGATAGTTGAGTCCTTTTATGTTGGGGTTTTACAGATTGTTCTGTGGTTTGTCTGTCAGGACTGAAGTGCCTGCTTTTTTCTTGCTATATAGGCCTGCTTAAGGGTCCTGCACAAGGAGCTCCGGTAGCATAGTGGTCATGAATCACACTGCGAACCACAAGGTCAGCAGTTCTAAATCACCAGCCATTCCGTGGGAGAAAGACGAGGCACTCTACTCCCACAAAGACTCACAACCTTGGGTCATCACTAGTTGGAACCAACTCCATGGCACACAGCCACCAAGGGTCCTGCACAAGTCAATTTTAGGGTTGTGACCCCGAGACTGACATCACAAGTAGCTGCCAAGCACCTTCTCTTCTTACAATGGGAAAACTGTGGGGTCAGCACTGGATGTTTTTTTTGGGGGGGTGAGTGCTCACTCAACCACCTGAAGGCATCTGGGCTGGGCAAAGAAGGTGC
>NW_006408882.1:1261665-1269934 GCF_000296735.1 Chrysochloris asiatica
TCCTGGACCTTATGGTAGATCTACAGCTCTGGTTTTGTTCTGTGAGTGCAGCTTCTGTGGGTTTTCAATCTCCTCCTCCATGGAGACTTTCCTACCTAGCATTCTCTCCTGCCACCCAAACTGGAAATCCCTACTCTCTGTTTTAAGCCAAGGCCCCATCTTAAAGGCAGCCCCACACTCCAGAATTGAGTGGGTAAAGAAGATTCCACTCTTTGAAATTTATGAAACTGTAGCCCCATACTTAGAAACTCCAGAAGTCACAGCTCCACACTTTGAGAGCCTAGAGGTCATGGCCTTAAATTTTGAGAGTGAGGTAACTTTGCTTCCCATTTGCCTTGTCTTTCAGCTTCTGCTTCCTGGTTCCTTGATCTCTAGAAGAGGCCAAGCTGGTCTCTGCTCTGCTAAACAAGTCTCACAGAGCTCCATGTGTTAGAGAGCCTAACTTGAGCAACAAGTATCTAGAGTCACCCCACTCCTCCAGGAAGTCTCATGCATGAATGCACTCACCTCTCTCACTCTGTGGGTCGGCTTCCATGCCATCTTGTGTTGGTCTTCTGGTTCTACCGTTAGAGTTTCCCTGCCTGTGCTTCTGACCATCTGTGCAGTCTCTGGTGTTACAGCATTCCTCACTTCCTTTTGTGCCCTCATTGAAATTGCCTTTGGCATCCATAATTCCACCAACAAGGTCTTACAAGGCAATCTAGGCTTTTATAATTTGGCACTTTAGTACTCTTCCAGGCCCTGCTCGTTATCCAATTCCAAAACTACTTTCACACTTTAGGTATCTGTTAGAGCAGCACCCCACTCCTGGTATACAATTCTTAGTTGTCTAATGCTGCTACAAGAGAAACGTTACAAGTGAAAGGCTTTAACAAACAGAAAATGTATCCTCCCATAGTTTGGACCTAGTGGTGGTGGTTATGTGCCATGGAGTCAGTTCTGACTCATAGTGACCCTGCACAGGGTTTCTGAGGCTGTAAATCTTTATGAGAGCAGAAAGCCTTATCTTTCTCCCACGGAACTGCTGGTAGTTTCGAACTGCTGACCCAGAGGTTAGCAGCCCAATTCATAATCACTAAGCTACCAGAGTTCCGTAGTTTGGAATTAGAAGTCCAAATTCAGAGCACTAGGTCTGGAAAAGGATCTTTGTCTCCTTTTACCATCTGTAGGCCCAGTATTCTTTGGAGATCTTTTTGTGTCTTGGCATCAGTCTTCCCTGGATCTAGGAGCTTCACAGTGCAAAGGATGCACTCCTCTCCTGGTTCTTTTTTCTTGGTAGCAATAGGCCTTTCTCTCTCTGCTTACTTGTCTCTCTTTTTATATCTCAAAAGAGATGGCCTCAAGATACAACCTAATCCTGTAGCTTGCATTTGGCCTCATTACTATCATAGGAGTGAGGATTTACAACACAGAGGATAATCACAACAGATCAGAGCTGATCACATCAGATCACATCATGGGGTGATGGCATCATATTGGGTCTCATCACGGAGGTGATAACTACATCTCAATCACTAAACCACTGAGAATCCTGGCCTAACCAAGTTGACATGAAACCTTAATTATGACACCATTGTTTCTTGATCATGAGCTAACTCCTGAAATGGCTGAACATCAGCCTATTATTTTTGTACAGTGATTTCTGTGTCTTCTTTCCATCATCTTAAGAAGCTTTCTTCATTGTTCAGTATTTTGTCCATTTTGCTGTCATGGTTGTTAGATGCCATTGAGTTGGTCCCAACTCATAGCGACCCCTCTGCACAACAGAACAAAACACTGCCTGGTCCTGCACCACCTTCACAGTAGTTAGGTTTCAGCCTAATTTTGTTGTCACTGTCTCAGTCCATATTGTTGGCGGGGGAGGTCTTCCTCCTTTTTGTTGACCCTCTACTTCACCAAGCATGATGATCACTCCTGACAACATGTCCCCAAAATGTAAGACAAATTCTAACCATCCTTGTTTCTAAGGAGCATTCTAGTTGCACATCTTCCAGCAAAGATCTGTTTCTTCTGTGTCCATCCATGGTACTTTCAATATGGTCTTCATTATTCATCTTCCAACTTTTACATGCATATGAGACAATTGTAAATATAAGGGCTTGGGTCAAGTGCACCTTAGTCCTCAAACTGACATCTTTGCTCTTGAACACTTTAAAGAGATCTTTTGCAGCAGATATGCCTGGTGTGGCACTGTGGGTTAATGTGCTGGACTGCAAAGTTGTTTGAACAGCAAGATCAGCAGTTCAAGCTCACCAGCTGCTCCTCGGAAACCCTATACAGGGTCGTTGTGGGTTGAAATTGACTCAAAAGCACTTAAAGTAGCAACAACATGCCTAATGTAATACATCATTTGATTTCTTGACTGCTGTTTCTAAAAGTTGATTGTGGATCCAAGCAAAATGAAGTCTTATATAATCTCAATCTTTTCTCTCTTTATCATGTTATTTATTGGTCCAGTTTTAATTTTCTTATCATTGAAGTGCAGCCCATACTAAAGGCTGTAGCCTTTGCTCTTCTTCAACAGTATTTTAAGTCATCTTCATTTCCAAAAAATTAGGTTGTTTCATCAGCTTATCATAGGTTGTTAATGAGTTTTCCCCCAATGCTGATGCCACATTCTTCTTCATAGAATCCAGCTTCTCAGATTATTGCTTAGCATACAGATTGAATAAGTATGGAGATAGAGTTCTGGCCCACATCTTTCTTATTTTAAACCATTCACTATCCTCTTGTTCTGTTTGAATGACTGCCTCTTGGTCTGTGTACGGGTTCCTCATGAGCACAATTAAATATTCTGGAATACCCATTCTTTTCAGTGTTATCCATAGTTTGTTATGATCTACACAGTTTAATGCCTTTGCCTAGTCCTGGTTTGGCACTGTGGACTAATGCGTCAGATACAGAGTCGTTTGAACTTCAAGGCTGGTGGTTCAAGCTCACCAGCTGCTCCTCGGAAACACTATACAGTGTGGCTATGGGTCAGAATTGACTCAACAACACTTAACAACAACATAGTCAATAAAGTACAGGTAAACATTTTTCTAGTATTCTCTGCTTATAGCCATGATCCATCTGACATCAGGAATGACATTCCTCATTCCATATCCTCTTCTGAATCCAGCTTGAATTTCTGGCATGAAATTTTTCCTGTGGAATCCTTCAGTATTGCAACTCGAGGCTTATATTTTTTTTTTCCCCAACTTGAGAAATGTTGAGTGTGTTCTTCTTTTTTTGGTTTTCTAATCCCAAATCTTTGCATGTTTCATTATACTCTGTCTTCTCGAACCACCCTTGAAATCTCCTTTTCAGCCCTTTTACTTCATCCTTTCTTCCTTTTGCTTCTGCTGCTCTATGTTCAAGAACAAGTTTTAGAATCTCTTCTGATATCCATTATAGTCCTTTCTTTCCTGCCTTTTTAATGATCTTTTGCTTTGTTCATGTTTGAAGTTATTGGTGTCATCCTACAGCTCATCTCGTCTTCAATCATCAATGTGCAGTGTGTTAAACCTATTCTTCAGATGGTCTCTAAACTCAGGTGGGATGTGTAGATACTTGACTCTTGTGGATTTATTTTAAGTTATTCAACTTCAAGTTGACCTTGCATATGAGCAATTGATGGTGTGTTCATCACAGGTAATAGTCAATCTGATTCTTGTGCATCCCACTTGGTGAAGTCCACATGAATAGTTATCTTTTATGTTGTTGAAATAGGGCTATTTCCAATGGATATGTCATTGTTTATGTTGTTGTTAAGTACCATCAAGTCAAGTCAGTTCAGTTTTGATTTTTAGCAACCTTGCATAGGGTTTTCAAGGAGCAGCTGGTGGGTTTGTACCAACAACCTTATGATTAGCAGTTCAGTGCTGGTCCTACAGTGCCGTACCAGGACTCCTGAATAGGTCACTGACCGTGCAAATTTTTATCATGTAATCTCTGGCATTATTTCTGTGACCAAGGCCATATTTTCAAACTACTGATCCTTCTTTGTTTCCAATGTTCACATTCTAGTCACCAGTAATTATAACTGCATCTTGACTGCATGTTTGATCAATTTCAGACAGCAGAAGTTGATAACAATTTTCTCTAAAGATGCAGTCTTGGGAACCCAATGGGGCATTTCTACTATGTCCTGTATGGTCACTCTGACTCATAATCAACTCAATGGCTGGACAGTACCGACATGAAGTAATAGTATTATTTTATAAATACTCTGAGTCACCGTTAGTGGCCTCTACCACTCAAACCCACATTTGCATAATTTGTTTCTTCCTATGGTAATAATTTATTTTACCAGATTTTGATCTCATTAATCATTTACCTGCTTCTGATTCCTCTAGCCTAGATTCAGGCTTCTGAAATAATGGGTTAAAAGGAAAGTGGAACCCTGATGTTCAGGCCTAGGAGCTGGAGCATTGTGACCCGTAGATTCCCAGGGCAGGCTGTCACTGTGGGTCTGCCGTAATCCATCAATTGAATATATTGGCTATTCTTTATTAGGGGGAAAAAGATGAATTATTTGACTGAATTTCACCAAATTAAGATTGACCCTTAAAGGAAATAATACCTTCCCTACATTTGAATTTCCTTCCAATAAGGAGCTGAAATTATTACAAATATGACTTAGACAAGGATTCAGGTTCCTAACCCCTTTGTTTGTTGCAGTTTAAATATTTATTTATAATTGTTGTTGTTAAGTACCATGGAGTTGGTTCCAACTCATAGTGACCCTGTACAGGGTTTCTAAAGCTGTAAATCTTTACGGGAGCAGAAAGCCTCATCTTTCTCCTGCAGAACAGCAGGTAGTTTCAAACTGCCAACCTTGAAGTTAGCAGCCTGCTATGTAACCACCATGCTACCAGAGCTTCTTATTTATAAGCCTATTTATAATTAGGCTTATAAAATTATTACATTGCGCTGACCTTTTAATGCTAGGAAATTAATCGATGATGGATTGTACTGTTTTCCAGAAAGAATTCATTAAAATGCTCCCTTTTCTTAGAAGAAGCATGTGTTGTCGTTAGCTGCCCTAAAGTCGATTCCTACCAATGGTGACACCACATGTGCAGACTAGAGCTGCTGCATAGGGTTTTCAAGGCTGTGGAATTTTAGAAGCAGATCTCCAGGCCTGTCTTCCAAAGTACTTCTGGGTGGGTTCCAGTTGTTTGTACCACACAGGCGCTTCTATTAAGAAACAACTAGAAATGATCTTGACTTCCTTTTAACTTCCTAAACACTTTCTGTTTCCCCTGTACTCACATTTCTTGGCGGTTCCATACAATAAGCACTGGACTGCAAACCACAAGGTCTGTGGTTCGAGCCTGCCAGCCATTCCGTGGGAGAAAGATGAGGCTTTCTGCTCTTGTGAAAATGTAAAACCTCGGAAACCCAATATAGGGCTTTATGAGTCAGAAATGACTAGATGACACTTAACAACAACAAAAACAACAACATTCTTTGATGTGGAAGTATCTTAGTTTCTCAAAAGGATGCAAATATTTGGAAAGTATGCCCCATTAAGTTGTCCATATTCCCCAGAACACCTTATGTAAAGTAGTTGTTGCTAGTTGCCATGGAGTCGGTTCTGACTCAGAGCAGCCCCAAGCACAACTGAAGCAGCACCGCCTGGTCCTCCATCCGCCTCACTGTTGTTATGCTTGAGCGTATCGCTGTTTCCCCTGTACATCTTGTTGGGTGTCTTTCTCTTTTTCAGTGACCCTCCACTTTACAAAGCATGATAACCTTCTCCTGGGAGTGTTGTTAATGTTAGGTACCATCGAATTGACCCTGATTCATAATGACCCTGTGCATAACAAGAGAACAAACTTGGTACTTTTCAATAATCTTCTCTTATGCCATAACTCATAGGCAATAATTCTTCTGTGGTCTTTTGTATTCACTGTCCAACTTTCACATGCATATGAGACTACAGAAAATACCATACCATGGGTCAGGTGCACCTTAGTCTTCAAACTGATACCTTTGCTCCAGAACATTTTAAAGAGGTTTCGTGCAGATTTGCCTAATGCAGTACATTGTTGGATTTCTTGACTGCTGCTTCCATGAGTGTTGATTGTGGATCCAAGCAAAATGAAGTCTTTGACAACTACAATCTTTTCTCCATTTATCATGATGTTATTTGTTGATCCAGTTGTAAGGAGTTTTGTTTTCTTTACATTGAGATGCAACCCATACTTAAGGCTGGGGTCTTCTCTGATTTTCATCAGTAAGTATTTTAAAACTCAGTAAAACTAGACCCTGCTAATAACATGACCGAAGTGTAAGAGATGAAGTCTCACCATCCTGGCTTCTCAGGAACATTCTGGCTGTACTTTGTGCCACACAGATTTGTTTGTTTTCCTGACAGTCCATGGCACATTTAATAATCATCTCCAAGACTAATTGAAATGCATGTACAGTGGTGGTGATGGCTGTGTGCTATCGAGTCAGCTCTGACTCGTGGAGAAGCTGTATAGGGTTTCTAAACCTGAAAATCTTTAGGGGAGTACAAAACCTCATCTTTATCTTGCAGAGCAGCTGGTAGATTTGAAGTGCTGACCTTGTAGTTAGCAGCCCAACACATAACCCACTATGCTACTGGAGCTCCTTGCATGTAAAGTAGAGCCCTAAATGTCTCTTGAGTAATTATTTACCAGTAGGCATGTCTGGCCTTTATTCCTAAAATATGTAAGTTTGTGATCCAGTTGTTACTAGGTGCTGTTCTGACACTTTCAACTCACAGCAACCCCATGTGACAGAGCAGAACTGTCCCTTCGGGTCCCCAGTGTGCTCATCTTTGAGAAGTTGTGCTCCATATGGCTTTCAGGCTGGGCCTTTAGGAAACACATGACCAGGTTCTGCTTTTGAGGTACCTCTGCATGGTGAAATCAAACTGCCAAACTTTCAATTGATACTCAAGCATTTAACTGTTTACACTGCCCAGGGACTTAGGGTCTTCCATAACAATTAACCCATTGTTGTTGTTGTTAGGTGCCATCTAGTCAGTACTGACTTATAGTGACCTTAAGCACAACACAACAAGACACTATCCAATCCTGGGCCAACTTCACTACTGTTGACACACTTGAGTCCATCGATGCTGCCACTTGGCCAGTCCATCTCGTTGGAGGTCTTCCTCTTTTTCTCTGACCCTCCACCTTACCAAACATGGTATCCTTCTGCAGCGACTGGTCCCTCCTGACAATATGTCCAAAGTATGAGAGACGATGTTTGGCCATCTTTGCCTCAATGGAGCACTCTGGTTGCACTTCTTCCAATACAGATCTGTTGGTTATGTGGCAGCCCATGGCACTTTCAATATTCTCCTCCAATACCATAACTGAAATGCACAGAGATTTGGCCAAGAGAAATAAAGGAAGGCTTCTCTGAGGAGGATAGTGAGAAGTAACAAGTAAGAAGGTATACCATGAGCAAAGGCCCTGTGGTAGGCTGGAACAGACCAGTGACAACCTGTGAAGCTGACTCCCTGAGAGGAAGAAAGTTCAAGCTAAGTTTTCAAGATGTGGGTAAGAATTTTGTCTTCCCCTGAGAGATCTTAAATAGGAACCTGACATATTCTTGGAAAAGATTACTCAGGTTGTGTTAATGGAGAACTAACTGAAGAATTTGCCCAGTGGGTGGGAACATACGGGTTAGAAAGATTTTACAGTTGATCAAACAAGGAAGATGTAGGTAGATTGGTCTAGGTTGCATTGTCAGTTTCGATGGAGAGAAACAAACTAATCCAAAGAGTTATTTGAAAGTAAAATTGTCAAACAGTGCTAGTATAGTCCAAGTTTTCATGGGATTTCAGATAGAGTAAGTGAATTAAGAAAATATTTGAAAGAATTGTCAGAGATTGGTGATAAATTGGACAGAAAGTATCAAGGTTCTTAACACCCAGATTATCCTAATCATACTAATATATGACCATCAATACATTAAATATTCCGAAAAGTCCAACAGGAAAGCAAACAGTCCTGGCTAACTGTTCAGGGCAGTATTTCCCAAATTTGTTTTAACTCAGAATTCCTTATTTCCTTTTCTGGTAACAGTTTACTAATTTCCCAGAGAACTTACTTTGTTCTTGTTAGATGCTATCAAGTCAGTTCTGATTCATAGTAATCCTGTGTCCAACAGAACAAAACACTGGCCAATCCTGTGTCATCCTCATGATTGGTGTTACGCTTGAGCCCCTTGCTGCTGCCACTGTGTTAATCCGTCTTGTTGGGATCCTTCCTCTTTGTCATTGACCAAGTGTGACTTCCTTCTC
>NW_006408882.1:1276544-1283814 GCF_000296735.1 Chrysochloris asiatica
GGGACATGTGTTGATATTTTTAACTATGTTTTCTTGGACAGTTTCAACAGTTAGGTAAGTTTTTAATGCTTAGGTGGATGTGTGTTGCTTTGTTGTTAAGCTTGCTGAGCATCTCCTGGTGGGTATGATCTGGAGATAGGCTTCCCTCTTCATGTGTAATGCCTAGCAGCTGGTTTTGGCTCTTGTCCAGATGGTGGGGTACTATGGGGGTATGCTTGTAGCTTGGGTATATGGGCACAGTTGCAGTATCTTCTTGGGTAAGGTAGGGGGAGAAAGCTCCAACCCCTGGGAGAAAAGTGAGGCCAAAAGAACCAAAGACAGAAACAATATAAAAGCAGAGACAGAAACCACCAATCAAAAACAAATAATAAAATTGTGATTGACACTGTTCACTGGCCTTTGTTGTGCAAAGGGTCCTGCCTAGTTTATCTTTGGGGCTTGTTCCCAGGGTCAAAACGTCATAAGAAGCAGCCTGCAGGTTTCCTTTCTGGCCGTTGGATAACTATGGGTGCACTATGGGTGCAATGCTGGACCCTTTTGGAGGTTTGCGCCTGCCCGCCTGAAGGCATCTGGGCTGTGCATTTAGGGCAAAATCAGGGTGAAGAGAAGAGATACATGAAAAATGAGAAGTGAAAGATGAATCGGTCATATCTCTCCCTTCCGACATGCCACTCGCAGCTTCTAGCGCTAGACTGCTGCCTCCGCTTGGCTTTGGCCCTGCTTTCTGGCCTGAGGACTTCTGGCTGCCGGCTGCCATGGCTGAATCAATTCAGAAATCACCGTATTTTTCTTCCACAGGCAGATTTCTACTCAATGCGTGCAAGAAACTGGCACCCAGAACCTTAAACAAGATCCAAAGTTCTGCAGTATCTCTGTGGACCGCTCTTTCTCTGCTTTTTGAGAGGGTTTGGCAGAGGAGTTTTCACTGTCTGTCTCTGCTCTCCCTGCCTCCAAACCAGAAGTCTCTGTTTGTTCTTTTAGCAGTCCATGGTACTTTCAATATTCATCTACAACACCATAACTCAAATGTATCAATTCTTGGTTGGCAGTTTTGTTTTGTTTTTTTCTTTTAGGGTTTTATATATGTCTCCCCATTGCCTTCTTGCCTGAATGGTTTCTGCTGAGAAGTCAGAGCTTAATCTGATTTGCTTGCCTTTGTAAATACACTTCTCTTTTCCCTGGCTGCTTTTAGGATTCTCTCCTTGTCTTTGAATTTGGAGAGCTTGTTATGATATGGCTCGGTGATTTTCTTTTGGGGTCTGTCCTTCCTGGGATTTGTTCAGTTTCTTGAATGCTTATCTTCTCATCCTTCAAGATGTTAGGTAAATTTTATTCCAGAAGCCCCTCAACTATCTCCTCTGTGGACTTCTGTGATTCCTCCTGTTCTGGAATGCCAATAATTCTTAAGTTATTCCTCTTCATGTTATCCAGCATGAATCTTAGACTATCTTCAGAATTTTTTGTTCTTTTGAGAGATTTGTCTTCCAGCTCACTGGTTCTGGCTTCCATCTCTTCCATTCTGCTTCTTTGCCCTTTCAGTGTATTGTCCATTTCTGATATTTTATTATTAATCACCTGGACATCTTTTTGCAGGTTTTGAATTGTTTCCAATGCTGAATCTATCTTGTTTGATGGCTCCTGTAGCACTTTCCTGACTTCTTCCTTATTTTCCTCCACCCCTCTGTGGAGCATTTGGATTTGTCTCCATGTCATTCTTTTGAATTTCTTCTCAGGTAGATCCAAAGTTTGTTCTTTTTCTAATGGGAAGTCTATGTCTTCCTCCAGCTCATTTGTCTCAGTTACTCGTTTCTGGTTTTGGACATGTGCTTAGATCTTTTGTTGTTTTTTATTGGACATTTTCAATAGTTAGATGCGTTTTCAATGATTAAATGAATGTATGTTGCTGTGCTGTTAAGCTTACTGAGTGTCTCCTGGTGGATGTGATCTGGAGATAGGCTTCCCTTTTCACATATAATGCCTAGCACTGGTATTGGCTCCTGTCCATATGGTGGGATTTTATGGGGTATGCATGTAGCTTGGCTATATGGCCACAATTGCTGTATTTTCTTGGGTAAGGTATGGAGAGAAAGCTCCCACCCCCAGGAAAAAAGTGAGACCAAAAGAACCAAAAGCAGAAACAATATAAAAGCAGAGACAAAAACTACCACTCAAAAACAAAAATAAAACTGTAGCCAACTGTCCAGTAGCCTTTACTGCACAGGTCAGTGTTTGTGCACAGTAGACACTTCCAGCAGTAGGTGTGGGTGTCCATTCACTCAGGCCCCTCCTGTAGTCACCACCATGAAGGTGCACAGATAGATACTGATAAATTAATGCAAGAAAGATTGTCCACTATTTTTATCTCTGAAAGTCAGTTAAGTATCTGCATATGCACAGTATAGTTCTCAAAATAGCTGCATCCTTGTATATATATATGGTTTGGCTGTATGGCCAGACCTGCTGCCTCTTGTTAGGTATGAAAGGAATGAAGGGTCCCTCCTAGGTCAACTGTTGGGCTGAGTCCCAAAGTCAGATGTCATAAGAAACAGCCAAAGGATTAGCTTGTGGGACCACTGGGGCTCCCAGGGATTTCCTCCCTGTGCCATGGGTAAAACTGTGGGTGAAATACTGGACCCTTTTGGGGGTGCCCTCCCACCTGCCTGAAGGTGTCCGGCTAGGGCAGAGAGGGTGTGACAGGAGAGGAGGAAAGAGAAGTGAAAAATCCATCACACCTCTTTTTCCAGATGCCGCTCTGTGGTTTTTAGCGCTGTATCAGCCTGGCTGTGGCCCCACCCTCTGGCTTCAGCCCAGGCCAAGGATGCCCCACACACAGCATCCCGATTGATTCAGATATTGCTGTGCTTTCCCTGCACAGTCAGATTTCTCCACCAGTTGGCATGGGAAACTAATGCCCCTTACCTTATATTGGTTCCAAAGCTCTGGAGATGCTCCTGGAAAACACCTTCTCTGGTTTTTCCATGCCTCTGCTGAGGAGCCTCCCCTACCTGTCTCTGCTTCTCCCGACCCAAAACCCAAATGCACCAATTCTTATGTGATCATCCTGAGTTATCCTAAATGGCCTTCCCTTTGAACAAGTCTAAACGTTCCTCCAGTTTATTAAAACCCCAGACACATATACTTCTCTTTTAGTGCTAGTGGCACACTGTCCATCCACACCCTACTTTCCATCTGAGGTCTACTTGCTCTGTGCCATGAGGCTTCATCCAAAAAAGTCTCAGTCCTCAGCACTCACCATGGCTTAGCCCCAGTATGTGCTCTAACAAGATCTCTGTTACTTAATCGATGCTTAATTAGTAACCCTTTACCATATTAAAAAGTATGCAAAAATACAATTTAAAACATGCCTCTAATCAACCCCACACTCAGATCTCCAAAGATGACGATGCTAGTGGAGGGGAGTGTTTCTTGGATTTTTCTTCTAAGCCGGGTGAGAGCAGAATTTCACTATGAAGGAATAGGCCACCTAAGCCCAGGCAATCTCCAGTCTTCTCTGTTCCACTCTCCCATGGGTCTAGTGTCCACATGTCTCTCAGTGTGAGGACAATGGAGTAGGGAGGGGTGTAGTTTCTAAGATATATGGAAACCAAAGGTCAAGTTCTTACTTGACTGCTTGCCCAGAATACAAATCTTTCAACTTTTCCGATTCCTATCCTGGGAAGAATAAGAAGAGTTTGTCCTGGTGGTACAAGCACTCTACTGTTAAATGAAAGGTCAGTGGTTTAAAGCCACCGGCCACTCTATGGGAGAAAGCTGTAGTAGTCTTCTTCCATAAAGATTTGCAGGCTTGGAAATCTTATGGGGACAGTTATGCTCTGTCCTATGGGTTCTCTATGAGTCAGAATTGACATGATGGTGGTGGATTGGGCTGGGCTGTATTTAGATCCTGGGAAGAGGATGGAGAGGCATATATTGACAGATGATTGTATCTTAAACAAAACAAACCACTCTCCTTGTGCCAAAGTAAGACCTCTCATAACTCATCACCAGTGAATTTGGTAATGGATATCTACTGATAAATGGTCAGGTGGTCAAACCAGTAGGGATGTATTTTCAAAATGCCTCAAATGAAAGGGGATTGCCCTCTCCCCTCCTAAAACAACCATTTTATTATTTTGCTTTCTATTTTATATTCCATATTCTGCACCAGTCCCAAAGTCACCTTCACTGTACCCATGCTTCTTGTTTTAGCCAACCTCGTAAATGTCATCGCATCATCTTTATTGGAATTAACTCCCCAATGAATCACAAAGCAATGTAAACTGCCTACTTCTTTGCTATTAGATTCTATTTACATTAAGCAAGGAGCCAGAAGATTTTCCTAAATCCTATTAAGTCTCAAAATTGGCTGCTTTTTGGAGCCTTGGTGCAACTAATTGAGTCATTTTATGAACTGTGTCCACTATTTTATTGCAACATACTAGGGAAAAGATGCTTGGTTTGCACATCCATCAGCAACTTCCTGAGAAGAGATTGTTTGGCCTGCCTTTCCAAACCCCACCCCCTGTCCCCAAACACACACACACACACACAGTATCCTAATAACAGAACAAAGGCGCATGAAAATGAAAATAAAATGAAGAGATCACCCTAAACTTTTCAACCTGGGTTTCCTATCACTAATCCAGCCTTAATATGTTTTGTCCATACACGGCAGTACTGCTAGGCAGTTTCCTGACTCTCCTGAATCATGATTTCTACCCGTAGCACAGAATGCCATTAATCAGATGTCTTTGTGCAGAACTGGCTTTATTTGTTTCCTGGTAGGTACTGACTAGCTCCTATGTTCTTGCTAGTCTGGCCACTGTTGCACCATTGCTGCTGCGATCTCTAGTTCAGATCCCACTTGTGCCCTCTAGCATTAGGTAGTTTGTCAGTCTAGTGGAAGTTCACAGCCTCCAACTCCTGCTTTTTGAGGTAAATGTCATCTAGTAGAATCAGGACCCAGTTAACATAAAGTTGATTCCTACACAGTGGATATCAGACATCCTCCACTCTCAAACTTTCCTTTTTTTTCTCTTAACCGATTCTGACCCGAGCTGTCCTCCCCACTCACTCTCTGCTTTGTTGCTGGGTTTGATAATTCATTGCAGTGACCGTGTAAAACCTACAGACCCTACTCACAATTGTGTGGTTTATTAGGGACCTAAAAGTTTACAACTCGGGGGGCAAAATCAACTAGGAAGGAACAGGAACATGTTGGGAGAGAGGAGCCTTTTGTCAATCTAGAGAGCGTCCGAACAAGATAATCCTCTGCGTTTTCCCTGGTGTGTCTGCAGGCAGGTCAGCCAGACTCTCTTCTTCTGGACTGGACTAATAGGCCTGTCTCTTGTCTGTGTGAGCCTCCTTGCTCTGCTTGAGAAAGTGGGATAGCTCTTTAGCCCACACAATTGCCCAGAGACATCCTACTCCACCAGCAAGCCTCCTGCCCGAAGGCACTCTGGTCTCTTGATCTGTGTGTGGGTCAGCAAGCCCACTGAGGCCATCTTGCACCCATCTCCTAACCCATCATATTGCACTGTCTTGTGCCATCCCATATTGTATCTGGCTCCATTGCCTGGATCTGGGAGATTTTCAGCACAGGAACCCTGGGTCTAAAGGATGCAGTCTTCTCCAGGATCTTCCTCATGATGGTAATGAGGCCCCCTTTAACCTCAGTCAGTTAGCCCTTTTATAAGTCTATACTTCCCACCAAGACCATAAACTGACCCATCCCCTCAGTAGGCCATTGTTGTTGTTGTTGTTATGTGCCATGGAGTCGGTTCCCACTCATAGCGACCCTGTACAGGGTTTCCGAGGCTGTAAATCTTTATGGGAGCAGACCGCCTCATCTTTCTCCTGCGGAACAGCCGGTAGTTTCCAACCACTGACCTTGCGGCTCACAGCCTGATTCGCAACCACTACGCTACCAGCGCTCCTTAGTAGGCCATAGTTACCTAATTTTCAAAGTAACTGACCAGTCCCTGCAAGGCACATAAATTAATCACAGGGTAAGCTGTGTCCCAAACAATTATTTTGTGGCAGAATTATAAAACAAAAGCAAGAAGCTCATTTATATCTAAAGATAAGCCCATTGCTCTGCAATGAATGTATGTCAGCTGTGCTCTCCTCTCACACCTCTGAGTTGCAGGCTATAGGAATCAGGCGGCCTGGTAATTACATTATAGATTACTGGTCTCACACAAAACCAAAGCCATCCCAGGCACACCACCAAGCACCCTTTACGGAAATATATTCCAGAAAGCTTCACTGAAACCACTTATTTGTTGACATTCAGAAACGTTTAATCATTCTGTGGAGTGTGAAACACTTAGGCCAAACAAGGAAAAGCCCAACCTTCAAACACCTGACCTTTGTCTAAAGGAGAACCACAAAGGAGCTGGAGGGGCCAAATCCACACGGCCTTTGTCACACCCCTGTGCCAGATGACAGTATCATATGGCATCAACTCTAAGCTTTAAAGAAGAAAAAAGGAGAAAGGAACAATATAGAGAGTAATGAGATTAAAGTTACTGTTTTGTGTGTGTGTGACACAGTGTGTATCCTCTTTCTAAAATATATTTCCCTCCTCTCGCTTTAGCTCACCACCCTCAGCACACATACACATTGTCTCCTAATATCACAGCATGTTTGGATAATACATCCTGCTAAAAATACTCCCCACCACAGATGCGATTTTCCTGTAGAACATCTGTTTGGTCTAGGTCCTAGCTGTGTGGGAGTTCTGAAGGTGTGATTCAGCCTGGAGCTTTTTTGGAGAGGGAGGAGTGGAAAGGTAGGGGTCTGAAAATGTCTTTAGTTTGCTTTATATGTATTTGTTTTTGAATACTTTTTGAGTGGTTTGGGTGAAAGTTTACAGAGCAAATTAGTTTCTCACTCAACCATTTATAGAGACTTCATTTAAAGATATTAGGTGCTATCCCCTCAATGGAACAGCACTCTTCCCACGTCCTCCCTGGGTCCCCCATTTTGTATTTGCCCATCTTTCTTGCCCCTCCCTGCTTTCTGAACATTCTTTTTGGGCAAATGCTGCCCCTTTGGTCTCGGATGGTCGATTGTTCTGAGCAGTATGTACCTTAACGGATGTTATTGGCCTTGCTGCTGTCCGGCTGACAGGCGATCTCCAGGTTTAAGAGTGTCTAAAGACAATCAGCTTAAGGAGCTCTGGTAGCGTAGTGGTTACGAATCGGGCTGTGAACCTTAAGGTCAGCGGTTCGAAACTACCAGCCGCTCCGCGGGAGAAAGATGAGGC
>NW_006408882.1:1283914-1284936 GCF_000296735.1 Chrysochloris asiatica
TATTCCATTGTGTGTATGTACCAAAGTCTGTTTATCAATTCTTCCATAGATAGGCACTTAGGGCATCTCCACCTTTTTGCTGTTGTAAATAGTGCTGCTATGAACATTGGTGTGCATATATCTACTTGCGTTATGGCTCGTATTTCTTGTGGATAAATACCAAGTAGAGGAACTGCTGGATCATAAAGTATCTCTATTTCCAACCTTCTGAGGAAGCGCCATATTGTTTTCCAGAGTGGTTTGACCACTTTGTAATCCCACCAGCAATGTAGGAGGGTCCCAGTCTCTCCACATCCTCGCCAACACTTACTGTCCTCTACTTTTTTGATCTTTGCTATTATTGCTGGTGTGAGATGGTATCTCATTGTTGTTTTTATTTCCATCTCTCTAATGGCTAGTGATAATGAACATTTCTTCGTATGTTTGTTGGTTGCCCAGATCTCCCCTTTGGTGAAGTGTCTATTCATGTTGTGTGCCCATTTTTTAATTGGGCTATTTGTCCTTTTCTTGTAGAGGTATTGTAGGTACCTATATATTTTGGAAATGAGTCCCTTGTCTGGTGTATCGTTACAAAAGATTTTTTTCCCATTCTGTGGGCTCCCTTTTTACTCTTTTGATGAAGTCTTTAGATGCACAGAAGTTTTTAATTTTTGCATAGAAAATACTAATGTCCCATTGATCTATTTTGTCTATTTTTGTTTGTATAAGTTTCAAAATGCTTGGTAGTCTGTGTATGTCCTGTATTAGAGCTCTCACATTTTACCCTATTTTTTCACTGATGACCTTTGTAATTCTGGGATTCACATTTAGGTCTTTTAATCTATGCTGCATTGGTTTTTGTATAAATCATGCGGTAAAGGTCTTGTTTCAATCTTTTGCATGTCACTTTCCAGTTCTGCCAGCACCATCTGTTGAAGAGACCATCTCCTCCCCATGCAATATACTTAGGTTGTTGTTGTTGTTAAGTGCCGTGGAGTCAGTTCCGACTCATAGCAACCCTGTACAGGGTTTCTGAGGCTGTA
>NW_006408882.1:1298741-1305898 GCF_000296735.1 Chrysochloris asiatica
CTACTCCCGTAAAGATTTACACCCCTTGGAAACCCTGTACTGGGTCGCTATGGGTCGGAACCGACTCGATGGCACTTAACAACAACAACAACAAAGACAATCAGCTTAGGGATTCCATTAGTCTCTGTCAGACCAGTAAGTCTGGCCTTTTTTATGATTGCGAATTTGGCTCTGCGTTTTTCTCCCACATGGCCCAGGACCTTCTGTTGTGAGCAGAGCAGTCAGTAATGGTAGCCAGGCACCATAGAGTTCTTCTGGTCTCAGTCAACCTAGAGCTTTTAAAAAAACAAACACAAAACCATATTCATTTCTCTGTGTGAGAATCATGCATTAATAAGTATTTAGCTTAACACGGAACACAGCCTAAGTGATGCAGAAATGGTGATGGTGACCATAGTAGTTGTTACCAATGGTTATTATTTCTAGAATGGAAATGACAATTGTGACATTTTAAGATCCATTTATTAAAATAGGACAAGAACTATATGAAATGCTTTGCTTGTTTATAAGTAGTTTTCTTTGCCCAAAGGTTAATGAAATACTTTAAAAAGGCAAAAAGAGATTAATCAACAGAGATATGAAAGAGTTCAAACTACCAAAAAAAAAAGTAAAGAATTGTACCTGAACCACACCAACCACCTCGAATCTACAGTTAACATTGTAAGATATGTTCTTCCTTTTAATCATGTTGTCCGCCCATTTGCCCATCCCTCCATTCATCCATCTAGCTTTGTTACGAATGCATTTCAAAGTGCATTGCAAGTCTCAGTTCATTTCACTGCTATGCATTTCGTTAACTAGAGTTCAACATTCTGTTTAAAATTCTCTGCTTCCTCGATTTTTTTTTCCTTCCTTCCTTATCTTACTTTTTCTTCTTCTCCCCCTCTTTTTTAAGGAATATTTTTTTTAGAATGAAATACACAAATCTAAATGTACTATACGATGAGTTTTGGCAAATGTGTACAACTGTGTAAACGCAACTCCCCCAGGTCTCATCAAGATACAGAACTGTATTATCACCCCCAAAAAGTTCCCCCAGGCCTCTTTCCCAGTCAGTCCTTGACCCAACTCCATGGATTCAGTCACTATTTTGATTTTTTTTTTTTTTTTTGTCATCATAGATTAGTTTTACCTGTTCAAAATGTCATATAAATGTATCATACTGTGTATTCTCTTTTATGTAAAGTGGATTTTACTCAGCATGTTTTTGAGCTTTTTCCATGTTGTTGCAAATATCACTAGTTCATTCTAACTTTTTTTTTTTTTGCTAAGTCATATTTCCTTGTATGACTATAAACCACAGTGTATTTATACTGCTGATGGACATTTGGATTATTTCCAGTTTGGGGCTGTTATGAATAAAATACTGTCAACACTCTTATATAAGTCTTTATGTGGATATGTACTTTCGTTTCTCTTGAGTCAGTATCTAGGAGTTGAATTTCTGGGGCATAGTCAGGCTCCATATTCCTGCTTGCTGGACTCAGATTGTATCCGTGCCCACTCATCCACTGCCATCAGATCAACTCCAACTCTTATTGCCCCCCTGTAGGGCTTCTGAGATGGCAAATCTTTATGGGAGCAGAAAGCTTCCTTTCTCTCCCATGGAGCAGCTGGTGGATTCAAACTGTGGACCTTGTGGTGAGCAGCCCAACGTGTAGGAACACACTGCACCACCAGAGCTTCTTTAGTTAGAGCAGCAACCCAACTCTAAGAAGCTCTGGTAGCGTAGTGGTTATGAATCAGGCTGCGAACCTCAAGGTCAGCAGTTCAAAACTACCAGCCGTTCTGCGGGAGAAAGATGAGGCTTTCTGCTTCCATAAAGATTTATAGCCTTGGAAACCCTGTACAGGGTCACTATGAGTCAGAACCGACTCCACAGCACATAACAACAACAAACCCTCCAACCCATTGAGATCCAGAATTTTTTTTCACATTACAGTAGCAGAACAGGAACAAGAGTTATTTTTGGTCTTAAGTGTTCCCATTTCCATATACAAAGAAGGGGGGGGGCTTCAAAAAGTCTGTGTAAAAACTCCATCATCTTGTAACTGTAATTCCATTCTTCCACAAACTGCTTGAAGCCTTGCTGTATGAATACATACAGTGTGTTTGTTGTGGTTATGTGCCGTGGAGTCGGTTCCGACTCATAGCAATCCTGTACAGGGTTTCCGAGGCCATAACTCTTTATGGGAGCAGAAAGCCTCATCTTTCTCCCGCGGAACAGCTGGTAATTTCGAACTGCTAACCTTGTTGTTCGCAGCCCGATTCGTAACCACTACGCTACCAGAGTTCCTTTACAGTGTGTTTAGACGTGCTGGTATATGGATTGATGAGAGAAACCGTGCTCTGTCCATTTCTCTCCTTCGTAACGCAGCCTCTAAGGACCTGGGAACACAGTCCCAGTGCCCTGCTGCTAACCAAAAGGTTGGCGGTTGGAACCCACCAATGCTAACTGGTAGACAGGTGTGGCAGTCTGCTTCTGGAAAGATCTGCAGCCTCAGAAACCTTGTGAAACAGCTCTCTTCGGTCTTGTGGGCCCACTATGAGTTGAAAGCAACTCAATGGAAGCAGGTTAAAGCAATCTCTGTTACATGAGTTGTATTGGTGGTAAGCTCTCCATCCTTTGATTATCGTTCATCGTGCGTGTCTCAGAAAAAAAAAAAAGTCTTGAGAACCTCTTGCCCTATCCAGGCTGATCCCAAATGATCTCTCAACATTGCTCAAATGCATATGACTTCCGACTTCCATCACCCATTGTATTCATTTCAAACCCTCTGACCAGAAATTGGACCCAGTCACATTCCACACCTCAGTCTCAGCCCTACTTTATAGTAATGGTCCTAGGAGACTTCTAGCAGCAATTAGAGACATTTTAGATTGTCATGACATGGAGGCTGCTAAGTATCCTACAATGTATAGAGCAGGTCCCCCACTGTGACCCCATAACAAAGACTTAACCTTTGGAAAGATGTCAGTAATGCTGAGGTTTAGAAAGCTCACTTTGTGGAGAAAGCAGATGATGTTAGAACATGGCTCCTGACCACATCTTATGCCACAGACTGCTTTATCCATCTGCTGAAGTCTGTGGACTCCTCCACAGAATTTTTTTTTTTTTTGCTTTAATTGTTCATCTGCATTGGAAAGCCCAGTATCCCTGAGATAGGGCCACTGCAATAAGAAGGGAGTGAACCAGATTCTCCCAAAGGAAGATTGTTTGCTTAATTATGCCTCCTGCCCTGGTCATCAGGTATAAACTTTACATTTCCCAACCTAATGCTTGGCAGCACAAAGACGTTTCAGTAATGGTTCCTCATAAACCCAACATTCTCCATCTTCATGAAATAACCTCGTTTCCCATTGAATTTCCTTCTCCTTCCTTTCCCGGGCTTCTGCTCTTTGTCTTTCTTCAAGTCTGTGTTTTGCTTCAGTTGCTGCACCAATGTCTCTGATTTTTAAGTTGACAGTCACATCCTTCCAAAGGCAACGGGACT
Organism: Chrysochloris asiatica; assembly: GCF_000296735.1. Taxonomy (NCBI): domain Eukaryota; kingdom Metazoa; phylum Chordata; class Mammalia; order Afrosoricida; family Chrysochloridae; genus Chrysochloris; species Chrysochloris asiatica. The sequence goes on from NW_006408882.1 coordinate 1,302,236, forward strand.
CATACTCATTCTGATCTTCCAACTTCCTCACTTTCTTCTTGATTATAGGCAATTTCTGGGTATCTATAAAGATTGTGTTTTCCCCAGTTGTATATTTTGCATACATTATGCCATTCCACTCCCCTTCAATTGAGCAAAAAGACTTCTTGTCATTTGGAGAAAAAATCTCAGCGGTAATTCTGTGCTTCTTGCCCCCATAGAATGGTTTAGTGTGGAAGACGATATTCGCACTATAGCCCGTTTTGGAACAATTAATATTGCATTCTCCTCCTAGCTCCACCCAGGGCACTGTGAGGATAGACCTTCCATAACCATTGGGGAAAGTGAGAATGTAATGCTCATCATAGTCTAGACATGAGACACAGCCTTGCCCTATGTTGTGGACCCCAATTGACATGCCAAGGAATTTTGACTTGGTCCATATATGAGCATTGAACTGTATCTTCTTGGTAAAACACTCAGCATAAAAAGCTGAACTGGGTGGATGATGAGAAACCTGTTCCGCCACAAATGTTACACTGTTTTTGGAGACCCAGGGAACTGGTCCTTCTGAAACTAGCTCTGCATTCTCTTCGGTGTCATTTGATAATGTCCAGTGACACTGAAAGATCTCACCCAAAATGGGGTTGTATGGTTTTTTGGCAACTGATCCTTTCCTTCCTGCATGAAAGGCTGAGAGGTACTGCTTCACAACCTGAACCATTCGGTCCCTGGGATCCTTCTGGTCACTAATGCTCACAAACAGGTCCGGATGTGCAAAAAAAGCCTGCATACATTTCTAAAAGTGATCTTCTTTCAAGAATAAATGTTGGAAGAACTACTCCATTAAGCGCTTTGGGGATGAGCCACTTTGATGGAATTCATCTGCATCATAGAATTCATCCTCACTGCTAGAATAAGAGAACTCTGGGACTGTGTTTGGAGACAAGTTGACGTGGCTTGGAGAAGTCAGACTGCTACTAGGTGGTGAGTGCCCACTGCCTGTACTGTTTGGTGTTGGAGTCTGATGATGTCCCAGGGTAGCTATTACAGGTCCCACTGGGAGGGATGATGGACGCTGCTCTGATTTACATAACTGAGCAGGTTCTGGAGGTAAGACAGTCTGAGAAGGCATTGTGCTGATCACAGGTTCCAAGGGACTAGGTTGATATACCGCATCTACAGGACTAATAGTACTTTTAGCAATCTGCAGCAATACAATGCAGTGTTTAATTGATTCTACCATGCTATTTGTTGTCTCTTTGAGAGTTTCAATTTTCTTTCTCTGTTCATCATCTTTGCAGTTTTGAAGCTTGTCATCAAAAAGCTTTAATTGTTCTATCAAGATTTGTAGATAAGCATCAGCTTCTGTAAGTTTCTTATCAAAGTCTTGGACACTAGGAACAAATCCTGAATCCAAACCCTTGAGGGTTAAGGGCCGGCGCCGGGCGACAGCAAGGGGACTAGCTCCTCGGAAAGCCAGAATATTTTTTAACTCATAAAATGTACAATGAATAGAAGAAAATGCTATATTTGCCTTAGAGGCAAGTGAAGATAGAAGTAATAAGGTTTTCTCATCTAAATTCACAGATGCCCTGAATTCTATCCATGTATCCCAGCTTAAAAACTTCTGCATTACGGAAAATTACTGTCACCCTAAAAAATCATTTGCTTGTATCTACATCCATCCTTGGAGTCTTATTCTAGTGCTGTAGAATAAGCTTTGGACTACTAACCTCAAGGTTGGTGATTCAAACCCACCAGACACTTCTTAGAAACCATATACAGGGTAGCTATGAGTCAGAACCAACTTGAGGGCACTTGACTACAACAAAATAATACCCATCCTTAAGGCAAGCCCTGGTAGCATAGTGGGTTCTCCGTAGGCCTACTAACTGCGACATCAGCAGTTCAAATCCACTAGTCATTAAAGCAAGACGAGGCTTTCTGCTCCTGTAACTATTTATATCCTGGGAAATCCTCTGTAGGGTCACTGAGTCAGAACTGACTCGCTGGCACGCAGCACCAGTACACCCATCCTTACGTATGATATGAGAGGAGATGTCCATTTCTTGCTGCCAGGGGTTACTTGCAGAAAACAGAAACTACTTTTTGAGCAAAAGGGAATTTAATTCAGAGATTGAATTATTGCAGTATCCCTTAAAGGACTGAAATAGAGGGCTCAAAGCAGCATCCAGGAATGACACCAAGAATTACACCACAGCATTATCCCTGAACAAAGCCACAGTCAGGAAGGAGGGGGATCAGGAATGATTGTTGCATCCATTGATCAAGGAATGCTGCTTTAGCTGGGATATGCTGGTGAGCAACTACACATGGTGGCCCCTGAGTCACACCAGGCCTGACTGATCTACCCACGTTCTACCTCTTGACCTTCACAAAGTATCTGAACACTAGAACACTGTTTCAGAAAAACTCAGTGTGTCCACATGGACCTACCTGGAGAAACAGCAGAAGTAAAATGCAACCTCTGCCTCACTTCCTTCCACCTGTCTCCTCTTGTCACAGCGTCAGTCCATGTTGGCAGTCTACTGCAAAGGACCCTGGGAAATCCAGTTTTCAGCTTTCTGTTCTCTGAAGAGGAGTCCTGATGACACAGTGGGTTAAGTGTTGGTCTGTTAACTGCAAGGTCAGTGGTTCAAAATCATCAGCCACTTCGCAGGAGAAAGATGAGGCTACCTGCTCCCTAAGGAGGCCCTAAGGAGCAGTATGCTCTGTCCTGTAGAGTTGCCGTGAGTTGAGGTAGACTCGGAGTGAGTGGATCTCAGGTAAAATGAAGTCACAGAATATATCAGTCTGCCTTTTTTCCTCTCCCATATCCTCTATAAAGCTCTCTCATCCTAATAGATCTTAAATGATTATACTATCCCCTGCCTGTCTTCATTCTCTTCCTTTCTTCCAACTGTCTTTTATCAACATAGCCTAGCAACTTAAATACTCTTGCAACTGAAACAAACCTCTCTTTCATCCTATTTCCTTTTTTCTCACAATCTCTCACCTTCCATTCACAGCCAGTTTTCTTCTAAGAGCTGTCTTTGCTTTTAGTGCTCTCCTCCCACTACTGGTTAACTAATTGCATCCTCAGTTCAAATCACCTCTCCACCAAACTGCCATTGCCAAGGTCACAGTCACCTCCTTGGTGCTAAATCTAACAGTTACCGTCCTTTCTTACTTGACCCTTGATCCTCACTTAGCACTCTTGGCCAGCCCCTGCTCCTTGAAGCACTTTCAGCTTCTATCACCACTAGTCTTTAGCTTTGTTTGGTGTTTGATGTTGGTCCGTTTTGTTTGCCGATTCTTCTGGCAGCTCCTTGTAAATCTTGGTTGTAATCTCGTTTTTTAACATTAAGCTGTGTTCTTCGGGAGCCAGTCTTTCCTTTAACACTGCATGCTTGGTACCTCTCCTTTCTGATCCAGTCCCATGACCCCATTTATTATCTACATTATTGGAGACTGTGCTGAAATCTTTATCTCCAGCACAAAACTCTCTCCTGAGTTTCTGAATATCACCCTTTGAATGTCAGCCAAGGACCTTCGATACAAAATACATCAAAATGAAATGTCCTGGAACAAATAAAATGGCGGATCGGGTTGACTTATAGCAGAGAGCTCTGCCAACAACAACACAGATTACCCGACCAAGCAGGCTCAGGGGATGGTCCC
>NW_006408882.1:1308833-1345815 GCF_000296735.1 Chrysochloris asiatica
AAAAAAAAAAAGAAAAAGAAAAAGAAATGTCCTCCTCCCTGCCAACCTACACCTCCTTATAATCCTCTCACCCAGGGGGGCCCGAATCATGCTTGTTATCCTTGCTTAGCCTCAAAAGTGACCCAATTACCACAACAGGTAAAAACCTGAGCTCAAACTTTAGTGGCCAACATTTGTGTAAACTGCATTTTTATTAAAAAAGAGGATAAAAAGATGATACCGTCTGGGTCAAGAGGACTTTTTAAAGCATGGCATATACCTTGCAACTTGCTGGAGACAATGAAAAACAAAGCAAAAATTAAAAGCCCAAGTCTGAAAACAAAAGATAAAAATCATGCAATTTGAAAATGGTAAAATAAAAGAAGGGTGACTCAGGATATAACATAAATGTAAATTGTTTCAATTTCCCTGTTACAAGGCAGAGGTTCATAAAGTTGGACCAGAAAGGAAGATCACTTGTTGTTTATCCAAATGGGACAAAATAAACAATAAATTGAAAGGCAAAGATAGGACAAGCCAATGTAACAAAGAGAAAATGGGCTACATATTTATAATAGACAAAATATATCTAAAGCAATAAAAAATCATACTTTCTTTTTTAAGTGATCAAGGGTATAATTTCCAACAACAAAATAATGATGATTTTATATACAAACACACACACACACACACACACACACACACACACACACATATATGGGAGCTCTGGTAGTGTAGTGGTTACAAATTGGGCTGCTATCCTCAGGGTCAGCAATTCAAAACTACCAGCTGTTTTGTGGAAGAAAGATGAGGCTTTCTGCTCCCATAAAGATTTACAACCTCAGAAACCCTGTACAGGATCCCTATGAGTCGGAACCGACTCCATGGCACATAACAATAACATGTATATATAAAATCAAGTGTCTGCTTCAAATAAAAAGTGTAGGGGGGTAGGTAAAAAGAAAAAAAAAATTTAAAAAGAGCTCAAATGAAACAGGAAATTTTAAGCCAACTCTCACAGTGTTGCAAAATGGTTCCTGAATCTGTGGAATAAACATGTGTTTTTTGCTTTCTTTCTTTTTAAGTTTTTATTGTAAATTGAGTGATAGTTTGCATGGGGCACATCAGCTTTACACCATTGTTTCATTGCAATGATTATAAGCTCCTCTGCATGTCATCATTCAACAGTATTTGCTTCCATTCCCTCTGTTTTTGTTTTCTTTTTTGCAAGGGGATGGGGTGAAAGTACACAAAACACTCAGGAACATATAATAATTTAAATAACCAAAGGGCACATGCTGCAAGTCTGCCTCCTGGCCTCCAGCTCTCAGTCCCTCTCTTTCCATGAGTCTAGAGTCCTCAGCTGCTCCTTCTCTCCATGTCCTCATCTCTGTCTCCTTCTCTGGTATCACTGCTTCTCTGGATAAGGTCCTGCATTCTGCCTGTGCTCGTCTCCCTTGATGGTCCTAGGGTCCTCGGTTTCTGGACTGTAAGATTAACTATTCCCCCGTTTTTGTTGCAAAACTTCTATCTTTACAATTGTGACCGTTGCGATTAGTCATGATAACAATTGCTCACATTGAATCGTAAGAATCTTATCCCCATCTCTTTTCACCAGACCCATCTAGACAAGATGAAAACTACTCAGTGAGGACTCTATCTTCCCCCCCCTCACACACACACACACACACACACACTCTTAAACTGAACTCCCTCTTGAAAACTTGTAAGCCAGTCACTTTGTGCCTTTATCACCCCCTCATTTTAGGTAGCTAATATCTAACTTTGCCTGTCCCTATCTACCCTGTGTATGTACAAAGGGGATTGGATTGATACTTTATGTGAAGACTCCTTCCCTCTCAGTTGGTATTTGAGCTACTGCATCATAAGTATAGGTCAAGTTCATCAAATTATAGCAATTTTTGTTTCTTTTATCAAAAGTTACTTTTTTAATCTTCCTCTAGTCGAGTTCTGATTATCAAGCCATCGAAACTAGGTCAAATATGTACTATCTGCAAGTTTGGACATTCTTGTGCATCTCCCCTCACTTCATATCATCTGGATGCTTCACTCTCAGCTCTACCCCTCTGTGGCTATGTCCTTGTCCATGGGCTCAGGTGTCCTCAGGTCTCACCACACTTCGGATCAACCAGCCCTTCCTCTTGTCTGTCTCATCTCCAGGTCAGTGGGAGTCTATGGAACATGGTTGAACTCAGCCCATTTCTTCATTGCTGCCTTTCCCCCTCTTCCACTCACCAGTAAACCAATGAGGTCACTAGCAATCTTACATGCCTGCTCATGTGCTCCCTTTGAGTTTCAGTCTTGGAGGGGGAGTTTGTCCTGAAGGAACTTGATTGCTTGCCTTGATGGCTGCCCAGTGAGCAACTTGCTTATTCTTGTAGTAGCCAGTCATGCTGACATTTTTGTTTTGGGTTTTTCCTGCTGATCTTTCTTTGAAGATGTATCTTCTGTTGCTCTAGCTGTTCCAGGCTAGTCTGCTTAAACACGTGTTTTTTAAATCATGCTTATTAAATCCAAAATGTTCTTTAGAAGAATATCCTCTATTTCTACCATCATGCATTGCGTACCATTATTCTGTTGCAAATCATGGGAACAAGATCGATAATAGGTCTTAAAGTCTTGCGAGTAGTCATCTAAGGTATAACTGTTGTTCTCTCCCCATCTGGAGCAAAGAAGAGTGAAGCAAATCAAAGACTCAAGGAAATAATTAGTGTAAAGAACTAATGAGCCACATAAACCACAGCCTCCACTACACTGAAACCAGAAGATCTAGATGGCGCCTGCCCATCGTTACTGACCATTGAAATCACATTCACAATTGAAGGTCCTGGATAGGGAGGAGGAAAAAATGAAAAATTTCAAAATCATAAAAAAAGACCACATGTACTAACCTGATGGAAACTGGTGAAAGCCCCAAACTGTGGCCCTTAGACATCCTTCAAGCCTGGACCTGCACCCACCCTAGGGACTGACTTCTAGCTAAATGTTATTGTTATTAAGTACCATCAAGTCAGTTCCAACTCATAGTGACCCTGTGTAGGATTCCGAAACTTTTAAATCTTTGCAGAAGCAGAAACATAAACAATAGACAAGCCTATAAAGTGAACAATGACATCCATAGGGAAATTCCTCCTCCTAACAACCAACCAGAGGAGACCAGATGGACAACTTTTGCCCAGAAACAAAGCTCAGAAGGCAGGGAGAGGCAGGAAAGAAGGGCAAATGAAAATGGTCAACCCAGGAAGGAAGCAGGCAGGCAAAGTGTTGTTACACTGAAGGAACTGCAACCAATGTCACAAAACAAAATGTGTGTAAATTGTTAAATGGAAAATGGATTTGCTCTGTAAACTTTCTCCTAAACTGCAATAAAAAGTGAAAAAAAATCATTATGGAGAGATGGTCAATAAATGCATTTAATAATGAAAAACAAAATAAATGGACCAATTTGGCCCTGCCTGCCCAAGTTATGTGGTTCTGTGGGTAATTGCACTGGACTGAAAAGTTGGTTTGAACTGCAAGGTCAGCGGTTCCAGCTGCTCCTGGGAAACCCTATACAGGGTCGCTATGGATTGGAACCGACTCGAAGACACTTAACAACAACAACAACAAACCCCAAGGTGTGGTGATGTTGGATAAGCACTAGACTGCTAACCGAAGGTAAGGTCTGTTGTTCAGACCTACCAGCCATCCCTCAGAAATCCTCTTATGAGTCTGAGCCAATTTAACGGTGCTTGACAACACCACCCTCAAGATGGCCTTTGTTTTCCTTTTGATATATTCCCTGCAAGTATTTGTGTGTAGCGGTTTCTTTATATAAAAATTGAAATTACATTTTGTATAGTCTTGTACCTTTATTGTTCTGTTTAATAGTGTGTTTTCCCTTTCCCCATTAAACTAATATATCATAATTTATTTAAAGAAGCTTCTATTTTTGTTTATGATGTTCTACAAGAATTAAAGTAAGCTAAGTGGAGTATTTTTCAAAAACCTGTATTCACCTCTCTGATTACATTCTTTGGTTAGCCTCTAAAAACTGGAGCAAAAATTATTGATATTTTAAAGGCTTTTTAACATTCATTGTTGTTAAGTGCCATCAAGTTGGTTCCAACCCATAGCGACTCTGTATAGGTTTTCTGAGGAGCAGCTGGTGAGCTTGAACTGCCGACCTTGTAGTTCAAACAGCTTTTCAGTCTGGCGAATTAACCCATAGCACCATACCAGGACTCCTTTCTAACATTAGGTGTCATAGAAACAAAGCCGATTTATTAGGTGAAAGCGCTAATCCAGTTTTATTTGCATTCATTTTGCCATGGTTGTGTAATTGTTCATGTTTATACATTGTCATGTTTAGTCTTTTATTAGCTACCTGTTCATGACTTTTGTTATTGTTTGTGTGTTTCTCTTTGTGATTAGGATCCCTTTTGACATTGAAGATAGTTTATCTTCATCAATTGTGCCACAAATTGTGCCATTGGAGTTTCTGCCTTTTAGTTGATATATTTTTTAAAGTTTTTTACTTTTTATATACTCTCTTCATCTTTTGGAGTCTTAGTGTGGCACTGTAGGATAAACACTAGACTGCTAGCTACAAGGTTGGAGGTTCAAACCCACCAGATGCTCCTTGGAAACCCATGCAGGGTCACTATGAGTCAGAACCAACTAGATGGTGCTTAACAACAATATTAAACCTATAGGAACTTTGATGATATTGTAGGATAAGCACTTGTGGTCAGCAGTTCAAACTCACCAGCCACACTGCAAAAAAAAAAGGTTTTCTGTCCCCGTAAAGACTTGCAACTTTGGAAACCCTATACAGGATCACACTATGTGTCACTCAATGGCAGTGGGTTTGGGATTATTAATCTTTTAATTTGTGTTTGTTTTTTTCTCAGACCATTGGTACCTGAAAAATCTTCCCTCGTTATTATATAAAATAAATAAGATACTTGTTTATCATTTCCTCCAATTACTCTTTGTTTTCATACAATGATTTCAATATCTTTTTTCCTAATAAATGTGGACCGTTTATCAAATAATTCTAAAATCTATGAGTTATGTATTTTCATACACTGAATTCTTATAGAAACAACTATCTAGCTTTTTTAGTAGAGGAATGCTTGTTTTGTATTGTTATTATGTCGTTCATTTTTATCTTAGCTTTTGGGGAGTTTTTAGGCAAAAAAAAAGCTAGTGTGCCACTTCCCTGGGATGATAAAGTCTTCCTTATTAATCTTCTTAAATTGTAAATTACATTTTCTATAATGTCTTATGTTGTTGTTGTTGTTAAGTGCCGTCGAGTCTATTCTGACCCATAGCGACCCTGTATAGGGTTTCCAAGGAGCAGCTGGTGAGCTTGAACTGCCGACCTTGCAGTTCAAACGGCTTTGCAGTCTGGTGCATTAACCCACAGCGCCACTACAGTAAGGCTCTATTTAGCCTAGTAATCTAACCTATAAAAGTGTTAGCATTAGCAGGAAAATACGAATGAGCAAAGTAAGGTTACCTTCTTAGTATGAGAGAACTGTGGGTGACTTCGAAGTAATGGTTGGGTAACTTTTGACTGTAAGAGGCACCTCAATGTATTTTTCCATCTCCGTTCAACAGACATTCACTGAGCACATTCTCCATGTGCCAGGTATTGTTGACGGCCTGGGATAACAAAAGAGAAGGAAAGCCTGTCCCTGAACCAAACTCGGCTCCTTGACTTGGCGCCAGCATAGAGTTTGTGCAGCATATCCAATGTGCCAAATGAATCTGGCAATGAAAGGGAAGCTTTAATGTCAGATCCAAAATGTTAGTGCAAATGAGCGTAACCTGAGATTTTAGCAAACGGGATTACTACAGTAGATGCACAATATGTTCCTTGAACTTTTGAGATTGAACTGACCGGATTTGTCATGGGAAATTCTCTTCTCTTAGATCATCCATCATTCTTAAGACCTGACCTCTATACCTCCACTTCTGGTTTTTTGTATTTATTTTTAAAGAAATATTGAGGAAATTTTAGTGTTCTCTGGTAGCGTAGTGGTTACAAATCGAGCTGCTAATCTCAGGGTCAGCAGTTCAAAACTACCAGCTGTTCCATTGGAGAAAGATGAGGCTTTCTGCATAAAGATTTACAGCCTCGGAAACCCTATAGAAGGTCACTATGAGTCGGAACCGACTCCATGGCACATAACAACAACAACAGATGTTAATATACATAATGGCACTTTCAATATTCTTTTAGCAACCATATGGAATAGATATTATTTTCCCAAAATTATAAAGAAACTGAGGCATAGTGACTTGCTTAAGGTCAAGAAGTTTATCAGTAATGGAAGATCTGACCAGTTAGTTGTTAAGTGCTGTAGAGTCAGTTCCAACTCATAGCGATCCTGGAGCCCTGGTGTGACACTACAGGATAATGACTACAAGGTCAGTTTGAACTGCAGGATCAGTGGTTCAAATCCACCAGCTGCTTCTCAGAAACACTATACAACTCGACAGTACTTAATAACAGCAACATAGGTTTTCTGAGGAGCAGCTGGTGAGTTTGAACTGGGGACCTTGTGATTCAACCCGACCTTGTGGTCCAGTGCTTTATCCCACAGCACCACACCAGGACTCCTTCAGAGCTCCATTACCTCCTGCCTCCCTCAATTTATCACTGTTATTGCAAAGGACTTCATCACACTTTCCCTTGGACCCGAGGTGATATGATTAACATTGCTGCGCTACCCAGAGTTAACATTGACCTTAGCACAAACCTCTAGCGAAGCTTGTAGTACTTTCCTCCCCCCGCCCCCACCAAGTGTTCAAGCAGAGCTTAAGCCACTGAGATGGATAAATATTAACTTTCAATTCAGCACTCCTGTACGTCACAGTCCAGAGTCTAAACAACATGTCTCCTGTCACATGGACAGCGACCAATAGGGATGCAGTTGCAGGTGTTTCTTCACAAAGCTGTACCTCTAGCTGCAGCTCCTTGTTCTTTATTCAGTGAGGATTGAATTGTGTCTTTTTAAATGTATGCATGATACATATTAAATTGGAGTCCCCAAAAGAATGATAAATTTGACTTCTTGGATCTGTGTGTATGTGCTTTCGCAAGGATTTCTGAGACTATCAATCTTTACAGGATCAGAAAGCCTCATCTTTGTCCCAGGGAGCAGCAGAGGGCTTTAAACTGCCCATCTGTGGCTAGCAGCAGTCCAGTGGTTATCCTATAGAGCCACCCCTTGGCCCTGAAGTTACATGCTAGGCTATAGCTTCAAGAGTGATAATTGGACAAGATTCTTATGAAAAAGTACAGCCCCAGCTCCCCTGCTTCCCATTACCCTTTCCCCTAAAGAAATTATTTTCAGTTCTTTGGCCTGTATTTGCATCCTTAATGGCAAGTCTGCATTGCCACCTCCTGGGTTTTTTGCTTTTTTTCGGTTTGGGTCGTTGCTCCCTGACTTTCCATGGAAGAGGAGGACTTAGCTCTTTCTTCTCTCCATCTACAACACACACACACAAGCAATTGTCACTGTGCCACTGAAGATACCATGACATAAATGGTTAAAATATAAGACTGACTTATAATATGCCTTAAGCAGCTCTGGTAGCATAGTGGTTATGAAACTGGCTGCGAACTGCAAGGTCAGCAGTTCGAAACTACCAGCTGCTCCGCGGGAGAAAGATGAGGATTTCTGCTCCCGTAAAGATTTACAGCCCCAGAAACCCTGTTCAGGGTCGCTATGGATTGGAACCGACTCAACAGCACTTAACAACAACAACATAATATGCCTTAGAAATTTACACATGAAAGAAACTATTCCTTAAACTACAAGTTTGGCAGTTCAAACACACCAGCCACTCCTTGGAAACCCTAAACAGGGCCGCTATGAGTCGGAACCAACTTGACAGCACGTAACAACAACAGTATCAGGAAAATAAATATTGGTCTGTGTGCATTGTCTCTGGAGTTCTGGCATGGCATTGTAGGATAACCACCAGACTGCTAACCACAAGGTTGGTGGTTCAAATACACCAGCTGCTCCTCAGAAATCCTGTACATAGTGTCTATGAGTTGGAACCAACACCATGGCACTTAACAGCAACAATGTATTACCTACCAGACATTTTTGTTTTCCTTCTGTTTGCTCAGTGGAAATATAACTGGCATTTTGAGTACGTGAATTCTTTGCTGTGCTGGACAATCCCTGGCGTTAAAGTTTAGTTATCACTGAGACATTATGTGATGGATTGCTAATGGCAGGGTCAATAGTTCGAATCTACCAGCAGCTATTCTGCAGGAGACAGATAAAGCTTTCTGCTCCCTATGGTTGTGGTGCTTGTGTGCCACTGAGTTGGTTCTGACCAGTAGTGACCCTGTATAGGATTTCTAATGCAATAAATCTTTGCAGGAGCAGAAAGCCTCATCTTTCTCCATAGAATGTCTAGTAGATTCAAACTGCTGACCTTGAATCTGACCTTAGCAGCCCAGTTCATAACTCATTCCCCTAGTTGGGCTCCTTCAGAAACTCTACATGGGGTCGTTATGAGTCAGAACCTGCTTGAAGGCACAGAGCAGCAGCAGCAGCAGCAACGGCCCCTTATCATTGAGACAATTCCAAAGAAAAGTTTCCTCCCACATTTCTAGATGCCCCTCCCACATTTCCAGTTGCCCCCTAGGGGGCAGTAGCTGCCCTACCCAGAAAACCATTGATTCTTAATACACTTTAAAGAGATGCCATCTTCCTTCTAAGGAGCCCTGGCAGTGTAGTGGGTTACAAGCTGGGCTGCTATCCCACAAGGTCAGTAGTTTGAATCAGACAATCATTCCATGGGAGAAAGATGAGGCTTTCTGCTCCCATAAAAGATTTACAGCCTCAGAAACCCTGTACAGGGTCGCTGAACCGACTTGGTGGTACACAACCACCACCACTACATTCACCCTCATTTTACAACAGAAATCAGAGACTGAGGGCGCTAAATGGGCTACTGAAAGACATTGAGGAGGGTGAGGACTGTGAGCAAGTCATTGGATTTGATGACTGAACTCACTGCTGACTTCCGTATCATTTGGTACAGTGGTAGGACAAGCAGTGACACTGTGACTGATGGAGGGATTAAACACTTAAGGAAAACGTAGTTGCTGACACGTCTATGGGTGATGAAGGGTGGAGAAAAGTGGGAGAATCATTGAGCGACCATCCAGAGTAATCTGGTCATCAAAAAATGGTGTACTTACAAAAGAACATGGACTTTGTGGCCTCATGTATATTAAAATTACACAAAAAAAAAAAAAACAAGAAAAGGCAAATGTATACCACTGTCCACTGTCATCACTCAATTTCAACTTACAGTAACCCTCTATAAAGTTTCCAAGTTGGTAAGTTGTATGGGAGAGTGGCTGGTGGGTTTGAACTGATGACCTTGTGGTTAGCAGTCCAGTTACTTATCCTACAGCATCACCCGGGCTCCTTAGACAAATATACAGAAACAAGTTTATCAGAGGTGGGGAGTGGGGGGAGAGGGGCAGGAAGGGAAGGGGACTAACAGTGATGGAAAAATGATAGCTCTTAAGGGTAAGGTTGGACAGTAAATAAGAAAGACCATAGAAGAAGTGATGCCTTTGAGTTATGGTGTTGGAGGAGAATATTGAAAGTGCCATGGGCTGTTCATAGAACCAACAGATCTGTGTTGGAAGTGCAGTCAGTGTGCTCCATGGAGGCCAAGATAGCCAAACTTTGTCTCTCATACTTTGGACATATTGTCAGGAGGGACCAGTCACTGGAAAAGGATATCATGTTTGGTAAGGTAGAGGGTCAGAGAAAAAGAGGAAGACCCCCAGTGAGATGGATGGGCCAAGTGGCAGCATCAATGGGCTCAAGTGTGGCAAGAATAAAGAGGTTGGCCCAGGATCAGGCAGTGTTTCGTTCTGCTGTGCATAAGGTCGCTATGAGTTGGCTCCAACTTGATGGCACCTAACAACAACAACAAGGGTAGGGTTGCACAGCCGAGTATTATAATTGCTGTCATTAAGTTGTATGCCTGTAAGAAGGTAATTGGTACAAGTTGTGGGATAGATATATATACAATGACAAAATAGATAGTAATTGTTGAGACTGCTTATGTACAACCAAATACCTCATTGGATTTAGTTCCTTGTTTTGGAGATTTAGGGTCATGGTTTCGTGGGACATTCTAGTTAATTGGCCTGATAGCATGCTTAATGCTCCTGTTCTACTCTTAGTTCACGCCATCCAAGGCACAACAATTGGTCTCTATTCACCTGAAACAACAGAGGAAGGAGAGTCAGGAACAGGAGGAGGATGTGGACTGTGTGGCTCATTGCCTTCAACAATTGTCTCCTTCACAACTGCCTCCTTTGCAATGACTGCTTGGCTGCCAGTACTAAACATACTGTTCCAAGATTCCATAGAAGAATCATTATCAAAAGGGGAGAAATGCAGAGCAGAATTTAAAATTCTCATGGATTCTATAGATTTTATGGAGTCATGGAAGGCAGCTGAACCCCTGAAACGATTATCCTGAGATATTTTTTAAGCCTTAAACCAAAAATATCCCCTAAAGTCGTCTTTAAACTTTAGTTTAGCTGAACTAATAAAATAGTTTAGCCTAACTAGCAAAAAGAATTTCATTTACCTTAAGAAGTAAAAATAGTTGAGATTATTTAATTTAAAAGGTCTACCTTGAGCATAATACATTTTTAAAAACTATATGTGGGATCAAAGTGACAACAGGAATTCGAAGGATTTGATCGGGACCTTAGGGGCAGTGAAGTCATGCTCCTGAGGGAGGAACAACTCAGAAAAGGAGGCTGAGACTGGTTGCACAGTTTAAAGAATGCAATCAGTGTCACATGTAGGAATTGTGGGACTGCTGTATGTATATTTCACTGTGCATATTCTCATAGGCAATAAAGTAAATAAAACTGAATGGAAAAAAAGTGGTGTGTTTACTAGCTAATAGTTGATATATCTTAAGGAGCTTTGGCAGCATAGTGGTTGCAAGTCAGGCTGCTAACCTCAAGATCCCCCCTTCAAAACTAGCAGGAGAAAGATGAGGCTTTCTGCTCCCGTAAAAATTCGCAGCCTTGGAAACCCTATGCAGGGTCACTAAGATTCCATGGCACACCACCACTGCCAGTTGATGTCGCTTATTAAGTGGAATGTTTACAACTCAAGATATCTGAATTTATTTTAATATTCCATATAAAGGTAAAAAGTAATCCTCACTGACTCTGGATATAATGGTACTCCTGAAATCTTTATTTTGTGGTCCTCTTAACTTGTGACTTCGACCAAGACCTACACTCAAATAATACATTTGACAACAACCCTATGAATACACACCCCTAAAAGAAAGCTATAAAAACTTTAAGTTCTGGTTTCTATAGCTACATAACAGACTACTCCAAAACAAAATGTTTTTGTTTTAAAACCTATAATTCAGGAACCATCTGGTCTCTGAGAACAAATGATCTGGTCTCTGTTCCACGTGGCGTCATCTTGGGAACTGGAGGATCCTTTCTCAAGAGGGCTCCTTCACGTTACTGTCAACTTAGAACTCAGCTGGGACTGTGTAGGCCACGGTCCTCTCCACAGGCTGCTTGGTCTCAATAGCAAGCATCCTAAGATGAGAACATGGAAGGACAGACCCTTTTTATGATCTAAAGTAATGTCGCTTTTGCTATGTTCTTTTGGTTGAGGCAGTCACCAAGTTCCACCCAGATTTGTGGGGCAGAAACAGCATCCTCAGCGCTCATTGGGAGAAATATCAAGGTCATGTTGCTAGAAGAGTATGTGAAGTGGGAAAGTATCTTTAGAAAATACAATTTGTCACATTATCCTAACATGTAGTTCAAGCCGTGCATTCTGATTCATTGTATCTGTATTTTCGAATGCTGATGATTCCTTACTATATTGAGTTAATGACTGGATCACCATCCTCTGTTTGAGAAACACTGTCCAGTGCAATTATAAAATATAGACAATAGTATCAAAAATAATTAAACATTAGGAAAGTGCTTTTAGAACAATAAATAGAAGTCTTACTGAAATAGAGCAAAGATTTTTAAAAAGATTTAAAGGGCAAAATGAAGTTTGTCTTTTTTTTTTATTTCTTGCTAATAGATAACAATTTTTCTAAGCAAGATTTGAGTATTTCATCCGAGTTCATTTTACAACAGAGCCAAAATCTTACATATATCGGTAGGTCACCCAACCAAAATAATGCCTTTGGTTGTTTTGGCAAACCAGGATGCCTCTAAGAATTTCTTTTACACAAAGTTTCTTTTTTAAGAAGTTGTTGGTAGCAACAGAACAATAAGCGAGTGATAATATGCATGATCCTTTCAACATTCATTCATTGTTTATTTACGTGTACAAAGGACATCTTGTGTACGGATTCTGTAGATCTTGGTAACAAGATCTCTTATAGAGTAAGGACATGTAGAGTCCAGAGAAAGTTACCCCAATCTCTGCTCTTCAGAATGGGGTATCACCTGAGAGTTTATCATTAAGCATTTGGGGTCCACCCTAGACTTGCATCTCGCATCAGTGTTTTAGCCAGATGTCCCATTCAGATATTATTGAGCACGTTCTAATTTGTGAAGTACTGATAAAAATCAATGTTTTCCAAAGTTTTTTGAATCTGCTCAGTTAAAATTTTGGCATGGACCATGTGTTTATGTGTATGCTTATATAATGCAAATATGTTATTAATATTGTTGCCATCAAGTTAACTTGAAAGCACACCGAAATGCTGCCAGGCTTGTGGCATTTCCATGGCTGAATCCTTTGTTTTGTTTGAATCCATTGTTTTGGCCACTGTGTCAGTCCATCTCATTAAGAGTTTCTCTTATTTTTGTTGACCCCCCTACTTACCCAAACGTGATCTCCTTCTGCAGTGATTGGTCATTCCTGATGATGTGGCCAAAGTAAACAAAACAGAGTTTCAGCATCCTCACATCTAAGGAATATTCTGTCTGTATTTCTTCTAAGATTTGTTTTTCCTTCTGGCAGTATACTACTGTACTAATATTTATTAAATGGCATTACATACAAAATAGAAAATTTTAAAAGATGAGATAAATATTAGTAGGACTTCTAATATTTTTCTCTCAGTACCCAGTGGTTCGGCTTACTAACTGCCAGAAGTTAGAGCTCCCCATTTGGGAGACCTTTGGCCGAACTCACACAAGGAGGTGATGTATTTCAGTCCTGAGTAGGTACCATCAGCCAAACATTCATGAATATGTTTTTGTCACACTATGAGAAAACAAATGATTCACAAATTTGCATACAGTTGAAATCTTTTCCCCTCATTAAAAGCAAAAACTGGTTGAAATATCTAACAGACCCTTAAAAGTTGTCTTAATAGAAATTAATTGTAGATCTTTAGGAACTTTAACATTCACTGTTGGTTGTGGGAAAATAGGTACATACATACTTGCCTGTAAGATGGTAAATTAAAATGAACTTTGAACAGGATAGTTAAAAATGGCCCAGGTTTTCCAAGATTATAATTCTAAGGATTATAATATAACCATTAAATAATCTAGCCATTAAAAAGTATTAAGTACCTCTGAGTGTTTCTTTTTCTTTTTTAAGTTTTTATTGTGAACTGAGTGATAGTTTACATGGGAGAACATCAGTTTTACCCTCATCGTTTCATTGCAATGATTACAATCTCCTTCATGCATCATCCTTCAACAGTATTTGCTTCTATTCCCTCTGTGTTTTGGGGTTTTGGGGGGGAGGGGAGATGATGTACACAAAAACATTCAGGAATATATAATCATTTAAACATCCAAAGGGCACATTCTGCAAGCCTGCCTCCTGGGCGCCAGCACATAGCATTTCTCTGTCCATTAGTCTAAAAGTCCTCAGCTGCTCTATCACTCCATGTCCTCATCTCTGCCTCTATATGTGGTGTCTCTGCTTCTCTGGTTAGGGTCCCACATTCTGCCAGTGCTCTTCTCCCTTGATGGTCCTAGGGCCTATGAATGTTTTTAACATGGAAAATTTTTCATCATATATTTTTAAGTGAAATAGAATAAAAGGCTAAAAATAATCATAATAATAATGTGTATCTTTGAATGACATTCATAACATTTTGGCTTTGTCTCTATTTTCTCATTCTTCTGTAGTGACCATGTTTGTATTAAACCAGTACCTTCAAGTTGATCCCAACTCGTAGCAAACCTCTACGTGTCAGCGTAGAACTGTGCTCCGCAGAGGTTTTAATGACGCATTCTTCAGAAGTAGATCCTCAGACCTTTCTTTCAAAATGCCTCTGAGTGATCTGACACCTCCCGCCTTTGATTAGCAGACAGCCATGTACTTTACCAGTTTACACCACCCAGAGTCCACATTTTACTGAGTAATTAAATAGTCACAGTGACTTCACCATGAGCTTGTATACAGAGTTCATGGAAGAATGGAACTGAAAGATAATGAAAATTTTCCATAAGCTGTGTGGAGCCCTCTCATAGGCTAACAGAGCTTGAATCCCATTCTTTGATAGAGTTATTGGATTCTCCCAGTCAATCTTTAAATAAAACCAAAAACCTTTATTTTATGTGCTGTCTGAGTTTTCCTTTGAAAGGTAATCAGAAATTAAATCAAATACCAATCTATTTCAACTCATAGCAACCCTATATGTGATTTCTGAGACTAAATCTTTACAGGACCAGACAGCCTATCTTTCTCCTTCGGAACTGCTGGTGGGTTCTAATCACCAATCTGTGGTTAATAACCCAATACTTAACCCACAGTGCCATCAGGGTTCCTTGATAATTGTTGTGATGCATAGTCGAGTCAGTTCCAACTCATAGCAACCCTGTGTAGCATTTCCAAGGAGCGGCTGGTGAACTTGAATTGCTGACCTTGCAGTTCAAACAGACTTTGCGATCAAATGCTTAGCCTACAGCACCACACCAGGACCCCAATAATGTAATCAATAATTAGAAAAAGTATATACTAGTTTACATGATAATATTCCCCCACAGCTAAATTGGTGTGTACATTTCATAAAGAGAAAATGGCAGAGTGACAAGTGAAATATAAAGTGAGTTCTTTCCTGGAGATATTTTTGCGTGCATGAGATAATCTCTATCAGGAGGCCATCCGAGAACAGGAAATGCATTCTTACTGCATGAGCAGATATCTACTGCAGCATAACAAGTTTCCCCTCAAGTCAGTGGTTCAGAACAACAATAAACACCATCTCTGACCATTTCTGTGAGTCAGGAGTTTCGGAGCACCCAGTTGGGCTTTTCTGGCTTAAGTCTCTCATGAGGTTGTAGTCAGATTTTAACTACATATTTAACTTTGTCAAATGACAAAGTTCTGGTCATTTGAGGCTTGACTGTAGCTGGAGGATCTACTTCCAAAGACGCTGAAGCGGGGGCTGGCCAGGTGGTTTCTTCACACGCGGCCCTCTCACATGTCCTCACTGTATGGCAGGTGGCTTCTCAAGAGAGAGCAACCCGAGAGCCCATTGCAGAAGCTGCAATGGCTTTCCTAAGCTAGCCTTGACAAGCACTCCTCATCACTTGTGTCTTATTGTATTGGTCACAAAGGTTAGCCCTGGGTCAGTGTTGTAAGGGGACTACACAAGGATGAGATACAAGCAAGGATCTTGGGAGTCTAGCTTCAAAGCTGAGTAACACAGCTAGTAACCAGTTTTCAATGGCTTCTCGCCTTAGACAACTTAATGAAGAAAGCACTTTTTAAAATAAAATGAGCATTAAGTACCTACCTTCTTCTTCCTAAGTGCATCTAAGGCAAATGAATGAAGTGATACTGACAGATGCCAGTCACTCATGAAGAGCCCAAGAAATGTGAATGGGCATGCTGAGCTCTAGGAGAAACCCTAGGGTACTTAGAGAGGGAAGAAATGGCAAGGTAACCACCAAAGGACTTGAACTTCTCTAATAATACAAGGGGCTTCTGGTGTGGCGCTGCGGGTTACTGCACCGGACTACAAGGTTGGTGTGAACCACACTTCTGAAGATGTTTCCACCTCTCTAACCCTTCCCACAAAGAATTCTGTTCTCTTAGACTTACACCATGGCAACACGGCAGTTGGGGTATTCTCCTGGGACTGAAGTTGTGTGCTTTTTAAATGTTCTTTGAGCTTGAGAACCAAAAAGAAGTCTGAAGGAGCAAAATCAGAGCCTGTAAAATGAAGGAGGTTTCCCAACAAAATTCTTCTAGGACAGCCTTGCTAACCTCAAAGAATGAACAGGTGCATTGTTGTGATGGAAAAAGAAATTCTCAGTACAACCTTCCTGGCCTTTTTCACCAATGCAATTTTCCATTTTCTTGAAACGTCTTCACAATAAGCCCCTGTGGTTTTCCTGTGTCCTTGAAGAAAATCTATCAAGATGGTTGTTAAGTGCCTTCAAGTTGGTTCCAACCCATCGTGACCCTTGTATAGGGTTTCTGAGGAGCAGCTGGTGAGCTTGAACCACCAATCTTGTATCTTAAACTGGCTCTGCAGTCCAGCACTTTAAACTGCAGCACCACACCAGGACTTCCTAACAAGAATAACGCTTCAAGATAAACTCTTTGGAATTCCTGAAAACAGTTGCCATAACCTTTTGAGCTGACCTCGACCTTGGAATTTTACTGGCCCAGCAGATCCCCTCAAAAGCCACTGTTTTGACAGGACTTTTACTCTCTGGGTCTTCTTGGTGAATCAAGATTTATTCATGATTTCGATTTGTTCTATAAAATCTTTCTTAGCTTGAACATGCTTAAAAGTCAGGCGGGAAGATCAGTTCTTTGAACTAGCTGATCTTCATACAACACTTTTGGCACCCATGGAGCGGAAAGGTTACCGAGGCCAAAATGTTTGCTTAAAATTGAAAATGTAAACCATGTCCAATCCCAGTGTTAGTAGGTAGCTCATCAATGGGAGTCCTGCAGTCTTCTTCCACCAGTCTCTGGCCTCCCACCGCAGTTTCTTCATTGGTCGAGGTCAATGGACTTCCCTCTCGTGGTTCGCTTTGCGGTCTTCCCAACCTTCCTTAAAACCCTTGATGTATCTAAAAACTATTATCTTATGTGGGACAATATTCCTGTAAACTTGTTGCAAAACTTCAATTATTTGGGAGTAGGTTCACTTGACTTTTTTATTATTATTATTTGATCGTAGCCTTGACCTCAAAATCATTTTTTTCTTATAACGCAAAAAGTATCCCCTGGATTTTGAGGGGATCCTAATGAGGCTAACGGAGCTCTGATAGCGTAGCAGTTATGAATCGGGCTGTGAACCGCATGGTCAGCCGTTCAAAACTACCAGCTGCTCCGTGGGAGAAGGATGAGGCTTTCTGCTCCCATAAAGATTTACAGCCTCGGAAACCCTGTACTAAGTTGCTATGAGTCAGAACCGACTCCACGGCACATAATCACCAATCACCAATGAGGCTAAGAAAAATATATTACTGAGGAAACTTGTCTGCAGCCACCCAGTGATCTCAGAGACATGTTTAAATACCCGTGGTTTGGAATAAGCCTGTGCATGTAGGAATTGGAGCCCTAGTAGCAATACTTTTTAACTTACCCTAGTAGTCAGCATCTCATAAACTGAAGCCTACACTTACATCACATCGTGGATGCTGAAGTGTTGACACAATTGCAGCTACAATGGGCTCCAATGGAACGCTGTGAGGAGGGCGCAGGACAATAAGGTAATTTTCAAATAAATCGTATACGTCACAGCAGAGGACATCTGTGTATTGTTAGTCCACAATGGATGGATGTGGGACTAATTTGAGGTACCAAGTTACAGTTACCAGGATTGCTGCTGCTGATGTTATTATGTGCTATTGTGTCAGTTCTGAATCATAGTGACTTCGTATAGGGTTTCTAAAGAGCAGCTGGTGGGTCTGAACTGCTGACCTTGTGGTTATCACTCCAGTGCTTATTCCACAGCACCATACCAGGACTCCACTTACCATCATATCAAAGTCCTGTAACATGTTGTTTTGTGTATAATAATTGTAAGATTACATCATGAGTTGGATTTGGCTTCTTGGAATGAGTCTTACAGTTTCATATTCTTCCAAAATGGCTAGCACAGTCGATACATATGGTGGTGGTGGTTATGTGCCGTGGAGTCGGTTCCAACTCATAGCGACCCTGTACAGGGTTTCCGAGGCTGTAAATCTTTACGGGAGCAGAAAGCCTCATCTTTCTTCCACGGACCAGCTGGTAGTTTCGAACTGCTAACCTTGCGGCCCGCAGCCCAATTCATAATCACTACGCTACCAGAGCTCCCAGTATCAAATAAATATTTCTAGATTATTAAGATTTACGGCAACATCTTACAAACTATTTTATACTTCTTGTTGTTGTTGTTAAGTACTGTTGATTCGATTCTGACTCATAGCGCCCCTGTATAGGATTTCCAAGGAGTGACTGGTAGGTTTGAACCACGGGTCTTGAGGTTAGAAGTCTTGTGCTTATCCTACAGTGCCACACTAGGCCACCATTTGATCCTTAGGATTTTGTATTTTCTTGAAAATCCTGAAGTGTCTCAGGTGACTGAGAACCTAGTGACGTTAGAAGTCTGCCTGGCTCACTTGAAATGATCTGGTGCAATTCAGAATTTCACTGAAACAGACAATTATATACATTTTGTATGGTTGCTGGTTAAGTCAGCTCAGAACTCTGATTCCAACATATACAAAGCTTCATCGAGGGAAGCATGAAGTATGAATCATAAAATACAAATGTAAGTAGTGGCAATGGGCTTCCCTTCATAATGTTTCATTCTTTCACGTCCACAGAATTGAACTGTTTTGAGCACCAACTCTACAGGATTGAAGTTAGCGCCAGCCTTGTTTTTATTCCTGGCACTGTTTGACTCCTAACAGATTAAAAACAAACAAACAAAAGAAAAACCGCACTAGTACTGTGTCAATTCCAGCAGCTGAAGACTGTGAGTGTTCTAAAGTACAATTGTTCCATAGGGTTGTCTTGGCTGTCATTCTTACAACAGCACATCATTCGGTCTTTCTGTCATGGCACTGCTGGATGGATTCAAACCACCAACCTTTAGGTTAGTTGTTGTTGTTGTTGTTGAGTGCCCTTGAGTCAGTTCTAACTCATAGCGACCCTGTATAGCAGCTGGTGAATTTGAACTACTGACCTTGCAGTTCAAACTGGCCTCGCGGTCCACTGCATTATACCACAGCGTCACACCAGGACAGAGTCAAAGACAAATGGTGTGTGCCAGCCAGTGACCTTCAGTGAAGAAAAGCGCTAGAATATTTGCCCTGGTCCCTGAAGAGTTGCCTGAGGGGGAAGGTGTGCAGCGCCTTGTGTTTAATTTGTAATTACTGCACCTTGGCAGTAGTTGACAGTTTGGTTTCCTTAAGCCATAGTCAGTGACACATCCAATCTGCAGCCACACCTCACCTAAGTGGTCCCGGGACCGGGTTTTCTGTTTGACTTTTTACTCACTATACAAAGAACCTGCTAGGATTGTAACCTTGGAATGCAAACGTTGAAGGCACATCCTTACACGAGGTGGGGAGGGAGGGTCCTAGGAAAACCTCATGAGGTAAGAAAATCCTTCAAAAACAACAAGAGGGAAAAACCCAACGAAGCTGTTCCTCTTGCGATTGCTCAGAGGGAATAGGAAAGCATGATCTTCTAGACAAGAAGCTTGTAAACTCCTCTGGTGGTTATGTAAAGAAGAGGGAAGGGTCCATCAATTGAATTGGAAAGACTGGCTTCATCAATTTCCTTTTTAGAAAGTCACATAAAGTAATAGGGCAGTGGCACTATGTATTCAAATGAAAAGAGACTGTAGTTTAAGGAACTGTTTTCATGAACTAGTCCTATTATGTAAAATTAACTGAAGGAGAAAAACTTCCTACTTGTTTGAACTTAAGGGTGTGTATGTGTAATCACACATAGCTATATGTTTAAAATTATTTTACAATCTGATTTGTGTAATCTGGTTCTTTGTTCATGGTTTGAGATTTTAATTCTGGCAACTCTGCTTTCAACTCAGGAAGCTAGCTTGAGTTTTTATGAAACATGATGATATAGCAGCTGGAATGCAAATCTCTGAATTTGAGTAATGAAAAATCAGCAATATCTTACTTACCACTTTAATATCTTAAAATATTTCTAGGCTAAATTCTTCTTTCCTCCAAAACACACATCAAATTGTATCCAGTAATGTGTAATATATATGTACATTCATTATAGGTATAGGTACTGTAGATTACAGCCATTAATTGCTGTCTTCTAACACTTTTGCTTTAAGACTCATCATATGTGTTTCTTCCTTTACATTTTCTCCCCAACCATATGATCACGTATTAGTGATACTATATAATATATCTAATATCTCAATACTAGCCTGACTCCTGGTATCTCTGTCATCCTCTTCTCTTGGTGTCTGCTCAAATTGTCTGTGGCTCATCAGTGAATCCTTGGTGTCCCTGAAATCCAGAAAAAAAGAATGTATGTAAATTAAAAGGCTAAGTGATGTTTTAAGAGCCACTCACTTCCATGAGATTTTGAACAGGTTAATAACTATAGCAAAGCGGACAATTCTCTGACTCTTGGCTGAACATACTGTGTTCTGGAGGGGCGAGAAATGGAATCAATTCAGCCTGTTGCTTTCCTACGCAGATGACTGGAGGAAGCTGGCCTCTTCAGCTGAGCTTTGTTTGTGACCTCCCAGCTGAACATGAATTGATGTGAAAGAAGTGAAAACTGCAATGTGCTCCATCCAGCAGTGAGGAGTAGAGTAGTGCTTACCACAGGCACTGTGCTATATGAGTTAAACGGGCTAGATCCCTTAATTCATTTCATACAAGAATCTTGTAAGCTAAATGGTATTGTGTCTACTTCATGTTTTTCTAAAGGTAAAGCTTTTTTGTATTTTTTTATTTTGAGTTTTGAAATGTCTACTTAAAAGAAAGAAGTCATTAAAGGTTGTAATTCGTGTGTGGAAACCCAAAATTAAGGATAATATTCTACAGCAACATACCTTTGAAAGTTTAAAAACTTTTGAAAAAAATAAGTTTTCTAGCAAATGTGTATATATACACACATACATATGCTGTTTGGGTCATTTCTGACCCATAGCAACCCTGTATAGGGTTTCCAAGCAGTGGCTGGTGAGCTTGAACCACCATCCTCGTGGCTCAAATGACTTTGCAGTCCAGCAAATTAGACCACAGCGCTACACCACGCACGACTCCTGTGAAGGGGTATTAGCGCTTATTCTATAGGTGAGGAAACTGAATAACTGGCCTCAACTCAGAGCAATTGCAGTCTCGTTTTCTCCCAGATTCTCTTCACTAAAAGTTAATCCTCTCCTGAGAATTTAATATCAGACAGCCGGTATCCCTTGAGTGATAAACTCACAGCAGGGAAGGGGTGGGTTGTTGGGGTAGGGAATTGCCTAAAGGTTCACACCCTGAGGCCTTAGGTCACTGTTAACTAGAGGTTAGTTGAAGGAAAATTATCTGAGAAATGCTATGCCACTCAGGTTCAGGACTCGGAAACCTTCCACAAGGACCAGCTAGGACTGACTAGGGAATCTGGGGATTTTGGAACATTTGCAAGATAGGTATATTTTAAGGAGCTCTGTTAGCATAGTGGTTACGAATCGGGCTGTAAACCTCAGGGTCAGCAGTTCGAAACTACCGACTGTTCCGTGGGAGAAAGATGAGGCTTTCTGCTCCCGTAAGGATTTACAGCCTCGGAAACCCTATACAGGGTCACTATGAGTCGGAACCGACTCCTCAGCACATTGTTATACACAATTATATTTAAAGAATAATTAAATAAGTTATATTAAAAGCCAAACTAAGAAATAACTCAAATTTGTCACATTTTTTTTTTTTTTTACTGTTTTCTTTGCTTTTGAGGTTTGCTATTGCATTTATGATGGAATTACTAATAATGAAGTCTATTGAATATCTCTTTCAGACTTCTTGGTTCAGTGACTTAACATTGGTAGCTGGAACTAGGCAATGATAGGACTGTTTACACCCAGGAAACTGGTAAATGCTACAAATCAGTCTGGTTTTATGTTTTCTTGCTTGTGTAGATTTAGGAAAATGGTGAAGAAAATGTTAATAACTGCAGATATAAAATGAAAGTATGTTCAGTCGTTACATTAGAAATAGCACAAAAAGTTCCTTGGGGAAATATTTTTCCAGTATTCAAAAACTAGTGTTCAATTCAGCAAAGAATATGTCGTTGTCATGAAGAACCAGTAGGAAAATTTCCACATCATTATAATTTCACTTTTTTGTCTTACTTGTGAATGTAAATGAAAATATCAACCAATACCATTAACCATCACTGATGGAAGAACTACACTTGGCACCTATTGCAATTATAGTTTGACTACAGGTAGAAGGGAGTCCTGGTGTGGCGCGGTGGGCTAATGCATCAGACTTCAAAGCCATTTGATCTACAAGGTCGGTGGTTCAAGTTCACCAGTTGCTCCTTGAAAACCCCATACAGGGTCACTGTGGGTCAGAACCGACTCAATGGCACTTAACAACAACAACATGTAGAAGAGTCTGGCAAAACTCAATGAAAATATTCTGTACAAATCAAATCATGTCTATGGAATGTAGTGTTGTTATTGTTGTGTGCCATGGAGTTGGTTGTGATTCATAGCAACCCTGCATAGGGTTTCCGAGACACTAAATCTCTGTGGGAGTAGAAAACGTCATCTTTCTCCTGCATTATATATTTTATTTGTAAACTGGGCTACACATCCTTCATATGAGTAATATTTATAATAAAGAATCTTTTTCTGTAGAACCACACGTTAAAACGTTTGCAGCACACCAGTGCCTGTAAGGTCCAGCTTGCCTCTGCAAACTTTGCACTTAGTAGATGTCAGAGCATCCTGTTGTTTAATCAGCACTTAGTAGATATCAGCAGCATGCTGACTGCTTCTAGGTGTGACTTTTCTCTCTGCTCTAGTTCACCAACAAGAGGAAGTACCAGCACAAAGTCTTCAACCTACTACCCCAAAGCAGCTTATCCTTAGGCACCTCCTGAAATGTCGCGCATTTTGTCTCTTGCTGGTACCCGTTTTCTTTTGGCTAATGAAAATTATAGGACCCAGTTCTGACTTCCACTGTAAGATTTTCACCGCCAATAAATAAAACTGATTCCCATTACATTTTAGTATATCAAGCTAAGAAAATATTGTCATAGTTGTTGTTGTTAAGTGCTGTTGAGTAGTTTCCAACTTAGAGTTTCCGAGGAGCAGCTGGTGGGCTTGAACCACCGACCTTGTGGTTAGCAGTCCAGTGCTTATCCTACAACACCACACCAGGAACTATGAAGGATTGAAAATTTGGGAATTTAAACCAATACCATATTTACTTATTGAGTGAAGTAAAAGTAGGTCCAGTTTCTGCTGACCTACCCAGTACCACTGGTGTGGCGCTGTGGGATAAGCACTCAACCACAGCGTCAGTTTGAACTGCAAGGTCAGCGACTCAAACTCACCAGCCGCTCCTAGGACACCCGATGCAGGGTGGCTCTGAGTTGGAATTGATTCAACTTCATTGACACTTAAAAACACCACTACTCTAGAAATACTGTTGTGATGTGTACATTGTCACGCATGTTTTTATGTACTCAGTTACTTCAATCTGATTGGTTTTGGACAGTTTCCACAAGCTGTTTCCGCATTTCATTGCACACTGCAAAGTGGTGGGGCTGTTCATTCCCTCAGTTTTAACTTCTGAGTGAGCAAACTTTCTTTGACTTGTAAACTGTTGGAGAACTGTACTCCTTTTCACCATTGTTGTTGTTGTTGTTAAGTGCCATCGAGTCCATTCGACCCATAGTAACCCTGTATAGGGTTTCCAAGGAACAGCTGGAGAGCTTGAACCACCAACCTTGCAGTTCAAAAGACTTTGCAGTCTGACGCATTAGCCCACAGCGCCATACCAGGACTCCTTTTCACCATGCTCTTTTGTAAATCTAATTGTCAAATGTTGTTTAAGTGCTGTTGAGTCGATTCCGACTCATAGCGACCCTGTACAGTGTTTCCGAGGCTGTAAATCTTTACGGGAGCAGAAAGCTTCATCTTTCTCCCGTGGAACAGCTGGTAGTTTTGAACTGCTGACCTTAAGGTTTGCAGCCCGATTCATAACCACTACGCTACCAGAGCTCCTTAATTGTCAAATGAGAGAGAAAGAGAAAATAAATAAATAAATGAAAGCAACAACTATGCTTCCAACATTTTCTGAAAATTTGCTTTCCTTATGTGAATTAGCAAAGGGGATAAAAGTAATAGCTGGACAAGTTGTATTTGACTCAGATCTGAACAGGCAACTAATGAGGACAAATCATGCCTGCAGAGTTCCTGGTCCTCTCAGGACTGCCTAGCGATGATGGGAAATACGCGTACTGTCCATTTTGCCAGTGATTTCAGGCAGAGTTGTTTTTATGGTTTTGATATTCAAAATATACCAGGTTCTTTATTTTTTTTAAGATGTTCATCTTTCCTAATTAATATGAAATAATGCTGAAACAAAACTCTCAGGATGTTTTTGATCTCTAGGGGGAAACAATGTTTTTTGTTTATTTTGTTGTTTTCTGTGGTATTTAAGAAAAGGAGACGTGATATCCTTACAGAAATAGCTTTTTTTTTTTCATTTGGAAAATCAGTGCTCCAAGAAAGGTGACATTTAAATCCAGGGGCATTGGCTACAGTGTAATCAGAATGAACCACTTTTCCAACAAAAAATGACCTTGCAGCATGGATGTTTTGGCATCATGAAGTCCGGGAATTTAAGTCACAAAACCCATTTCCAGGAAGGTTCATGTGAGTTTGTTATGGTTTGGCCAAAACCTTGAAGCAATTTCCTGGACTTTTGTTGATAGGTGCTGTTAAGTGGGTTTCAACTCATAGCCACTGTGAGTTGTGTACAACAGAACTAAACACTGCCCAGACCTGCACGGTCTTCACACTTGTTACTATGTTTGAGCCCACTGTTGGCAACCGCTGTGTCAATCCAGTTCCTTAAGGCTTTTCCTCTTTTTCACTAACCTTCTACTCTACATGATGTCCTTCCCCAGGGACTGGTCCCTCCTGAGAACATATCCAGATCACGTGAATGAAACCTACCCATCCCGGCTTCCAAGTAGCATTCCACTATACTTCTTCCAAGGCAGGTTTATTGGTTCTTGTGGAAGTCTATGATATATTCAATACTCTTGACAAACACCGTAATTCAAAGTCATCTGTGGGGTTGTTGTTGTTTTTGTTTTTTTGATCTTCCTTATATCTTTGTCTAGCTTTCCCATGCACATGACGTGATTGAAAATACCATGGCTTGGATCAGGTGTACCTTAATCCCCGAAAGGACATCTTTTAAAGAAATCTTTTGCAGCAGATTTGTCCAGTGCAAATCATTTAGTTTGCTAATTTGATGGGCATTGAATGATTATAGGTCTAGGTGCAATGAAATCCTTCATAACGTCAATCTCCATTGGTGATGCTGTTGCTTACTGGTTTAGTTGTGAGGATTTGTGTTTTCTCTGTGTTGAGTTGTAATCCATACTGAAGGTCGCAGTCTTTGATTTCATCAGTAAATGCTTCTGTCTTCCTCCAATCCTGATGTCACACTATTCTTCTTTATAGTCCAGTTTCTGGGATGATTTTCTCAGCAGACAGATTGCATAAATATGGCACAACCCTGAAAGGATATAACCCTTATGCACACCTTTTGTGAATTGAAACCGTGCAGCATTCCCTAGTTCTGTCTGAACTCTTGTCTCTGGATCTATGTAAAGGTGCTGCATGAGCCACAATTAAGTGCTCTAGAATGCCCATCCTTTGCAATGTTATCCATAGTTTGTTATGATCTAGAAGTTGGATGCCTTTAAAAAGTCAATAAAATACAGGTAAACATCGTTCTGGTATTCTCTGCTTTCAGCCAAGATCATCTAACGTCAGCATTGATATCCTTCGTTCCATATCCTCTTCTGAATCCAATTTAAAGTGTGGGCAGGATCCTGTCAATGTACAGCTGTGAGCAATTTTAAATTATTTTCAGAAATATTTTACTTATGTGTGATATTAATGTATATTGTTCGATAATGGCTGCATTCTTTTGGACCATCTTTCTGTGGAATGGGAATAAATATGGATCTCTTCCAGTTGTTTGGTCAGGTAACTGTCTTCCATATTTCTTGGTATAGACAAAAATGTGAGCCCTTCCAGCATTACATTCATTTATTGAAACATCTCTATTGGAATTTGCAAAAAATAGCTACACCTTCCCTTCCAGAGTGTTCTCAGCTGAGTTCAATAATTCATTGCAATGGCCACACAGAACTGAAAGGTCTTACTAACAAATTACAAGGATTATGGAAGTTAACAGGTAACAAATTAGGGTCAGAAATGTTCACAGCACACTTCTTCCAGTCAGAACAGACTCTCTTCTGTTGTGTCCACAGGCAGGCCTCTGTCTCTACCTGGACAACAAAGCTCTTTTAGGACTGTTGACAAATGCCCATAGGACACACCACTCCACCCTAAGCACTTGGCTCTACCTCAGTGGGTCAACAAATCTAGCTCCCCAAATTAAGTGCCTGCGGGTACCCAACTCTGCAAACAAGCCTCCTGCCCAAAGTCACTCAGTTTTACTTTATTTTGGAATCCCTCTGCTCTGTCTCATGCTCTGGCTCTTGGTTTTCTTGCTGCTGTTCCTCTGTCATTCCTCCACATTTCTGCCCCTGAGTCAAAGAGGTTCACTGCGCAGGGATATCAGGGTCCAAAGGCTCTTCCAAGCCATTCCTGGCTCTTCTTCTTTGATGGCAGTGAGATTCCCTGCTTCTGCTTCTGGGATGGCTCATAGAGTTCCAAGTTTTTACAATCACAGTGAACGCTATTAACCATCACAACAGAGCCTACTATTCTATGAGCATAATCCCCGCCTTTTCCTACCCAGGCCCGTGAGGAGAAAGTAGTTTGATAGGAGTTACAAAGACTTGACTGAAAGAGACAAATGAAGTCCCCAGGGCCTTGGTTTTCACCAGAGGAGCTTTGGTGGTGCAATGGGTTACATGTTTAGCTGCTAATTGCATGGTCGCAGTTCAAACCCACCAATTGTTCTGCGGGAGAAAGATGAGACTGTATGCTTCCATAAATAAAGATTTATAGTCTCGGTAATCCTTAAAAAGCTGTTATACTTTGCCCTATAGCATCACTGTGGGTCAGAATAGACTCAGTGGCAGTGGGTTTAAGGTTTTTTCATTCATTTTTATCAGTACCTTCAGTGCAGCTTGGAATTCTTCCTTTAATTCTATTGGTTCTAGATTATATGCTACCACCTGACAAGGTTGAACATTAACCATTTCCTTTTGGTACAGTGATTCTGTGTATTCCTTTTCAATATTTTGCCAACAGAATCCTTCAATACTTCAAGTTAGGGCTTGAATTTTTTCTTCAGTTTTTTCAGCTTGAGAGCTAAGTATGTCCTTCCCTTTTGGTTTTCTAACTCTAGGATTTTGCACATTTCATTGTAATATTTGACTTTTTCTTCTTGAGCAGCCCTTTGAAATTTTCTGTTCAGCTATTTTACTTCTTCATTGCTTCAATTTGCTTTAGCTACGTTCCCGTCAACAGCAAGTCTTAGAGTCACATCTGTCATTCATTTTTGTCTATTCTTTCTTTTCTGTTTTTAATGACCTTTAGTTTCCATGAATGATGTCCTTGATGTCATCCCATGATGCATCTGGTTTTCAGTCATTAGTCTTCAGTGCACCAAGTCTACCCTTTATATGATCTCTAAATTCAGGTGGGATATACTCTTAGCCATGTTTTGGCTCTTGGGAGCTTGTCTTAATTTTCTTCAGCTTCAGCTTGCACTTGCATAATGGTAATTGATGATCTGGTCTGCAGTCTGCCTATACCCTTATTCTGATTGATAGCATTGAGCTTCTTCATCATCTTTTTCCATAAATAGAGTTGATTTTCTCTCTGTGTATTTCATCTGGTAAGGTCTATGTGTATAGTGGACAATTATGATGCTGGGAGCAGGGAGAGGATCATTGCAATGAATAAGCCATTGGTCTTACAAAATTGTATCACGTGATCTCCTGCACTGTTTCTGTCATCAGGGCCCTATTATTCCATTACCGATCTTTCTTGCTTTCCAACTTTTGCATCCCACTCACCAGTAATTATCTTATTCTTCTTTGATTGAAATTGATAATAAGCATTACTAAGGGTTTCCTATGGTCTGGTTTGGGAGAAATTCCTCAGGGGAGGGATAACACTGAGTTACTAAAAGATATCAATCCTAGTGATGTCACTGCAGTACGTAACTGAATGGGCAGGGCTGTGTTCCAGTACAGTAATTTACAAAAACAGTGGTTCTGCCCTGGCTCTAGATTTCTACGTAGACACTGTCAAGGTTTAGCAGAAATAATACTGGTCTGGCTACCAAGAGAGCTGGTTTCCAGTTCTGTCTGTCCACTCACTCTGTGAACCTGACAGTCCCTTAGCCTTTCGGGGCTTCAACTCCTAACCTATAGGTTAGATTGTTATCCTCACTGACCTCCATACCACGGGTGCTATGATTCTAAAATTCATCTTTATTTACACCAGTGTAATAGCCATTTATGTGGTCTGCCTGTCTCTGCTAAAACTGGTCATTTAGGGTGTCTAAACATTTTCCAAGCTTCACTGCAGAATGGAAGAAATTTACTTAACCAAGTAATATTAAATGCTTATGTCCAAGTTCATGCTGTTAACACACATGGTCTCAGTCACATATGGCATGGCGACCCAGCTCTGGCCGAAGAGCTAGGGACTCAAGGCAGCAGCATCCCTGCAGAGGAAAGTAGAGTCCAGAAAGCTGGAGGACCTAAAGCATCATCATGTTGTTGTTGTTGTTGTTAATGATATTGAATCAGTTCTGACTCACAGCTACCCTGTAGAGGGCTTGAACCACCAACCTTGAGGTGAGCAGTCCAGTGCTTAGCTCACCAATAATTGATTGGTTGTCATTGTTGTTGCTAGGTGCCTTCAAATTGATTTTCAAATCATAGTGACCCCATGTGACAGAGTAGAACTGCCTCATAGGGATTTCTAGGCTGCAAGGTTTATGAGATTCAAAATGTGGTTTCAAACTACCAGCCATTCAGTTAGCAGCTGAGCACTTAACCACTGCATCATTTCCCCATGCCAATACAAAGTGGTAAACCCAAATTAGATAGGGATTTACCCACTCACCCGCTGCCATTAAGTCGATTTCCAATTCATAGCGACCCTGAATAGGGTTGCCAAGGCTGCACATCTTTATAGGAGCAGAAAGCCTCATATTCTCCATCTACCTCCACAGTTACAATTACATGCAGCCTGCCATATTTAAGACTCCATGATAGAAAATAAAAGCTAAAGCTCGGAATTCTTACTCTACCACTTATTAGTTGTGTAACCTTATGCAAGTTGGATAAACTTGCTAAACCAATTTCCTTATTTGTAAAATAGAGCTAGTAATGCATATTTCGGAGTCCTGGTGTGGCCCTATGGCTTAATGCGCGAGACTGCAAAGTCGTTTGAACTGTAAGGTCAGCGGTTCAAGCTCACCAGCTGCTCCTTGGAAACCCTCTACAGGGTCGCTATGGGTTGGAATCGACGGCACTTAACAACAGCAGCAACAATGCTTATTTCACAGCGTTGGTAGCGATATGAGATGGTGGATGTAAAGGGTCAAGCGCACACTAGATGCTCAAGTGTCAGATACCATCACCCCCACCACCGTAATCCTAGCCACCTCCATTACCATCACTACCAGACTTTGAAACACAAGATTGGTGGTTCAAACCCACCAGCTGCTCCTCAGCAACCTTATACAGGGTTACTATGAATCAGAACCAACTCTATGGAACTTAACAACAACAACCAACAGCAACATTTTTGCCTCTACCTGTATCACTGCTCTGGTGTGGCTCTGAAGGATAAGCACTGGACTCTTAACTTCAAAATCAGAGTTCATACCCACCAGCTAGCTGCCCTTGAAACCTTATACAGGATCCCTATGAGTTATATCCAACTCAGTAGATCTATTTTGGAAGAAGTGCAGCCAGAGTGCTCCTTGGAGGCCAGGATGCCTAAGCTTCGTCTCTCATACTTTGGACATATTGTCAGGAGAGAACAGTCGCTGGAGAAGGATGTCATGCTGGGTAAAATGGAGGGTCAGGGAAAAAGAGGAAGACCCCCAACGAGATGGATCAGCCAGGTGGCATCATTGATGGCGTCAAGTGTGGCAGCGGTAGTGAGGTTGGCCCAGGATCGGACATTGTTTCGTTCTGCTGTGCATGGGGTCACTATGAGTCGGTTCCGAGTCGGTTCCGACTCGATGGCACCTGACAACAACAACCAAGAAGTCCTGGTGTCCTAGTGGGTTAAGCATTAAGCTGGTCACTGTAAGGTAAAAGTGGTTCAAGCCCATCAGCTGCTCCTCACGAGAAAGATGAGGCTATCTGCTTCCATAAAGATTTACAGCTTGGAAGCCCTAAGGAGCAGTTCTCTGTCCTATAGGATTGTCCTATAGGATTGCTGTGAGTCAGAATCCATTTGGCAGCAGTGCATTTGGTGTTTGGTTCGGTGTATCACTACCACCACAGCACTGTACCCTCCTATTCACCACTACCATATTCACCAACATGATTATCTTCACCTTCACCACCAGCACCATTACCACTTTCCGCCTTTATCACCATCACCACCATCCTTCACACACACACACACACACACACACACATTCACACACTCACAAATCAGACCAACAGCCTCAAATTTTGGGTTTGAAAATCTGTTCAGATTCTTCCTTTTCCGGTTAAGCACGAGCAGAGCGAGGCAAAGAACACGGAGGCAGAAGTTCCCATTTACGCGTAGACTACGCCACTGCAAAGATGGTCAATGTCCCTAAAACATGAAGGTCTTTCAGTAAGAAGTGTGGCAAGCATCAGCCTCACAAAGTGACGCAGTATAAGAAGGGTACAGGGAAAGAGGCGCTAGGATCACAAGCAGAGTAGCTATGGTGGGCAGACAAAGCCGAGTTTCCGGAAGAAGGCTAAAACCACGAAGAAGAGTGTGCTGATGCTTGAATGTGTGGCATCGTAAGTGGAGGTCCAAGAGGATGCTGGTTTCCTTTTTAATTTGGGTAAAAAAAAAAAAAAATTTTTTTTAAAAAGTGCTGATGAAACAGAAAAATTACCAGTAGGAAAATAAATAGTGATATTCATAATTTTAAAAAAAAAAAATCTGTTCAATGTGACCGCACTTCCTGCCAGGACCCGGTAAAGTTCTTTGTGACCTTACTGAACTCCGTGCCTAAGAACATCAGAACCAGAGCACCAGTGATGTAGCTGCTAAGCTCTCCCTCACTCCATCCTCTCCCCCGACCCAATATCTTCCTATCACCTTCGTAAATGAACCTGCTCAGGACACTTTGAACATCTGACACAAATCTCTAATGCCGCGTATGTGAAGAAAATTGAAATCAAGTAAGAATTTTAAAAACAGAAAATATTATATTCAAAGGGTTTTGGAGCATCTACAGGTTTGCAGGATGTCAACCACTGCACCTGGCACGCCCGGTGCTAAGCTACTTCCACCTGGGAGAGTTGGGGCCGGCTGCAAAGACCAAGAAAATGATGAACTTAACTAGACTTGAGAGTTCCACTCTGATCCCTGTGGACTGTGTGTCAGGCCTTTAACTATTGGAAAGGAGGGTTTCTGCCTGGGACAGGCAATTACTGAACAGGTTTTCCTTATACTTTCCACATGGAGTTTTTCATTTAAATAGCAGATGCTTGTCTTGGAGAAAACGAGCCCTCTTGGCTGGTCTGTAACTAGCTCCCTGTAAGTCTGCTTTATTTTGTGACTGAGGCGCTCCAGGAATGGGAAGGCAAGGCCAACCAAACCATCTCATACACTGAAATTGTGTAGGGTTTGTAGTCAGCATTCTAACATGGCACTGCATCGTTGTCAGGAAGGTCACTCATGGAATAATTTGGAGCCATTTAAACAACCATTACAAACATATTTTGTCACAGAAAAGGCCAAAGTGGGAAAAGCAGGATGTAGTATTCTTTATGGTGGTGGTGGTTATGTGCCATGGAGTGGGTTCCGACTCATAGCGACCCTGTACAGGGTTTGTTGTTCTTAAGTGCCTTCAAGTTGATTATATCGCATAGCGACCCTGTATGGGGTTTCCAAGAAGCAA
This sequence comes from Chrysochloris asiatica, assembly GCF_000296735.1. Lineage (NCBI taxonomy): Eukaryota > Metazoa > Chordata > Mammalia > Afrosoricida > Chrysochloridae > Chrysochloris > Chrysochloris asiatica. The sequence continues at coordinate 1,341,091 of NW_006408882.1, forward strand.
CTGGTGAGTTAGAACCACTCCACTGACCTTGCAATTCAAATGACTTTGCAGTCTGACGCATTAGCCAGGACTGACGAGGCTGTAAATCTTTAAAGGAGCAGAAAGCCTCATCTTTCTCCTGCGGAACCCTTGGTGGTTTCAAACTGCTGACTTTGAGTTTAGCAGCCTGCCTCATAACCACTATGCTACCAGAGCTCCTTTGCTACTGTTTATTGTGTAAAATTGGTATGCACAAAAAATGGGCATAAATGTAAACAAATTCTAGGAAATAATTTGACCTAAGGTAGTATATAGTGTTAAGTTGCTGTGATTGTGGCTGACCTTTTTTTTTTCTTTTCCTGTTACTTTCTCAAACTTTGTGCATCTATATGTAGGTATCCACATGTGTATTATGTATATATAATATGGACTCCTGGTGTAGTACTGTAGGATTAGCAGTGGACTGTGAACCACATGGTGCGTAGTTCAAACCCACCAGCTGCTCCTTGGAAACCCTATACTGGGTTGCTATGAGTCAGAACGGATTCAACAGCGTTTAACAACAATGTATTATATACAATATATACACACACAGGAAGTCCTTGTGGCATAGTGAGTTACTCACTGGGCTACTAACCACAAGATCAGTGGCTCGAATCCACCAGATGGCACTTAACAACAACAAGAAGAAGGGGATATACTGGATGAGTTAAATTTATGGTGACTGTTTTGAGGCATTTCAGAGGGATAATCTTGACAGATTTTCTTGAAGGACACGGGATAATCATAGCAGTTTATGATGAAGAAATTTCAAGAAAATTGGAAAATGCATTGGTGAGAACAAGGCCAGGATATTTGCCCTGAGGAATTTTTTCCCCCATCATGACAATGCACCTGCTTTTTCCTCAAGGGTAGTACGGATAATCCTAAAAGAATTTCATTGGGAAACATTCCCTCATTTACCCTGTTCTTGTTCAGTGCCGTCGAGTCAGTTCCGACCCATAGCAACCCTGTATAGGATTACCAAGGAGTAGCTGGTGAGCTTGAACCACTGACCTTGTGGTTCAAACGGCCCACAGCACCACACCAGGACTCCCTTGCTGCCCTGATTTTACCCCTTCCTTCAGGTTTCTCTTTGTTCCCCAAACTCAAAGAACATTTAAAAGGAGCACAGTGTGAGTCCCTCAAGAATGCCAAAACTGCCATTTTAATCTGGTGCAAATCAAAGAGGGTAGGATTCTTCCAGAAAGACTTAGACAGAAACACCCCTTCAGAAGTGTTTAGACCTAGAAGGAAGATATGTAGAGAAACAATAGCTTCACATTTTGCTAATTTTGTTTAATAAGGGTTTCTATGATTTTGTAGTAATAGCTTTTTACTTACCCTCACATGTGTAAATACATAAACACACGATTATATATTATTTTAATTTTGAAAAACAGTTTACTGTAGCCCTTGGGAAAGATTGGAAATATTTGTGAACAGAGTGGATATGAAAGGGAAAAAAAGTTTTTAGACTTCAAAAAAATACTTAGAATTTGGCATATCCAAAGGCTGAAACATGGAAATTCCCCCATAGAGGCTTGATTTTTTTTTTTTTTTTACCCTGCAGACTGCAGATGGTTGTGTTTTCCTGGAGTGCCCAGGAACTAACTTTCTGTGGTGATTCTAGATCTAAATCATGGTTTTGTTTTCTTGGTTTAAATGGCTTTCCTCTTTGATCATTACTTCACACAATGAAAAGATATTTCCTTGTGCACAGAAGTAGTGGTTAACTTCTCCTAACCTCTGATAACAAAGAGGCCCCTGTGTGAGGATGTTGAAATTCCTCTTGGAATACAGGGAAGGCCCCCAGCTGAATCCTATCCAAGGAAGACGGTGCAAAGCTTGTTCAGAGAAAGAAACCCAGCGTGAGTTCTTTTCTTTCTATTTAGATATTGGCCCCACTTGGGGGTAGGAACTCTTCAAAGAAACTTAAAAACAAACTTGAATACATTTACAAGTTACAAGGAAATTTTTATTCTTGCAAACCCTGTTGGTGCCAATTCAGGTTTACCGTATTTAGAATTTAACTCCACTTGGAAAGAAACTTTTTTTTCATTCCTGGAGGTTAACAAAGATGGACTGTCCACTCTGTGGTCTAAATTCTGAGTTTTAAAAAGAACTGTGTGTCAGTCACAGGCTGGCTCACTTCACTTTGCCTCTCCATTCTTGTTGCCAGCAGTTGTTAAGATGAAATACAAATCACATTAAGTCAGGGCCTCCCACTGAACCTAAGGTTGCTTCCTTTTCCACCGGCCACAAACCTTCCCCTTCAGCCACCTTGTTCACGTCCTGCAGCTCCACCTAGAGGTTGTTGGGGGGATTTATAGAATGACATAACGTCTCTTTGAGTGAGCTACCTACCATTAACAGTTCAGGAGCTCTGGTAGCGTAGTGGTTACGAATCGGGCTGCTAACCTCAAGGTCGGCAGTTCAAAACTACCAGCTGTTCCGCGGGAGAAAGATGAGGCTTTCTGTTCCCGTCGCTATGGGGGTCAGAACCAACTTGACAGCCCTTAACACCAACCATAATGTATGGGTAGTCCTTACCCGCTATGGGTTAATGTATTCAGACTGCAATCTGTTTGAACTGCAAGGTTGGTGGTGCAAGCTCACCAGTCACTCTTCTGAAAGCCTGTACAGGGTCACTATGGACAGCACTTAACAACAACACTATAACACCATAACATGTGGACGTCTGGTGTGTCGGTGTGGGTTAATGCGCCAGACTGCAAAGCCGTTCGAACTGTAAGGTCGGCGGTTCAAGCTTACCAGCTGCTCCTCGGAAACCCTATACAGGGTCGCTATGGGTCAGAATCGACTCGATGGCACTTAACAACAACAACAACCAGAACATATGGATCTCTGGTAGCGTAGTAGTTACGAATCGGGTCTCAGGGTCAGCAGTTCGAAACTACCAGCTATTCCGCAGGAGAAAGGCAAGGCTTTCTGCTCCCGTAAAAGATTTACACCCTCGGAAACCCTTTACAGGGTCTCTATCAGTCGGGACCAACTCCACGGCACATAACCACCACCACCACCACATCCCAGGCTTTTGGTAAACATTAGCATCCTTTTCCCGTCTCTTCCCCTTCACCCTTTCTTGAACAGAGTTGCTTTCTTCCTGATATAGGTACTTTAGTTCTTGGGCACTGAGAAATCCTTTTAAAAGCCAGAAAACTGGGAAATGAGAGTGAGAGGTGAGGAGGACGAACTACCCTCTTCCCGGAAGAGGGATCCCCCTTCACCTCTGTTTTATTGGTTGCTGGAGATTAACAAGGATGAGCATGGCAGCTGCTGTTTTTTCTGCTTCCACGGTGCGCTCATGCTGAATTGTGCATTGTCTGTACACCTCATAAAGGCCCAGAGAGCCTGAAAAATAGAGGTCACTAAGGATCTCTAGTAGTGCAGTGGTTACAAATCGGGCTCCAAACCTTAAGGTCAGAAGTTCGAAACTACCAGCTGTTCCACGGGAGAAAGATGAGGCTTTCTGCTCCCATAAAGATTTATAGCCTCGGAAACCCTGTTCAGGGTCGCTATGAGTTGGAACCGACTCCATGGCACATAACCACCAACCACGCTAATAAGCAATTGAACTAGGGTTCAAACTCATGATTTTCAGATTCCAGAGCTTATAATACTTATTGATGAAAATCAACAACCACAGCCTTTGGTATGGGTCACACCTAAATCAAGTGGGAATGGAATAAAGAGCATTTCTCGAACATATTGTGTCCTTACATAGTGAATTATTCTAATAGCCTCAGGACAGTTGAAGAAATCTGAACATTTGCTCTGTTTCTCAATTTCTAAACATTGTTTTTTTTCACTATCACCAAATACATTTCACTATCACCGAAGAAGTAGTCTAAGATGGCGGATCAGGTAGACATGCAGTGAGAAACTCCGTCAGCAACAACACAGAATACCAGACCAAGCAGGCTCAGGGGATGGTGCTAGAACTCTGAACCACATATAAAGGAATATTTAGAAGCTTGGAAGACTTACAGCTAGGGGAATTTGTAACAGAATCAAGAAATCCATTGCTTTCTAATTCAAGACACTCAGCTGCTTCCAGAGCCACCATCTTGGGAGAGACCAAGTAGGGGAAGGATCAGAACAGCCACGAACACCTAACAGAATTGCGGAGATACAGGTGTGGACATTCTTTTTTTGGTATCTGTTCATTGGTCTCTCACTGTCTGTGCACCTCCAATCTGGTGACTAGGGGGAATGCCTCAGCGAATAGACACCCCACTACCACCCCTGGAAGTTCTACTATGCATGCACACAGATCTCCTTGAAAATCAAAGTGACAGTTTCCAATTAAAATCAAACGTCCACCACTCATCTGTCAGTTTGTCCTACTGTGGTGGCTTGTGAGTTGCTGTGATGCTGAAAGCTATGCCACTGGTATTTTAAATACAGCAGGGTCACCCATGGTGGACAGGTTTCAGATGAGCTTCCAGACAAAGACAGACTAATAAGGAAGAGTGACGAACTACTTCCGAATACTTAGTCACTGAAAACCTTACGAATAGCAGAGAAACACTGTCAGATATAGTGCCGGAAAATGAGCCCTTCAGGTTGGAAGGCACTCAAAATGCGACTGGGGAAGAGCTGCCACCTCAAAGTAGAGTTGACCGTGATAACACAAATGGAGTAAAGCCTGCGGGAGAAAAGCTTGTGGGACCTTCATTTGCT
>NW_006408882.1:1351539-1354126 GCF_000296735.1 Chrysochloris asiatica
TTGTAAATAGTGCTGCTATGAACATTGGTGTGCATATATCCTCTCATGTTATGGCTCGTATTTCTTGTGGGTAAATACCAAGTAGAGGAATTGCTGGGTCATATGGTATTTCCATTTCCAACCTTCAGAGGAAGCGCCATATTGCTTTCCAGAGTGGTTGAACCATTTTGCAGTCCCACCAACAATATAGGAGGGTCCCAATCTTTCCGCATCCTCGCCAGCATTTGTTTTCTTCTGCTTTTTTGATATTTGCTGTTATTGCTGGTGTCCAAGCCATGGTATTTTCAATAACCTCATATGCATGTGAAAGCTGGACAGTGAATAAGGAAGACCGTAGAAGACTTTCTGCCTTTGAGTTGTGGTGTTGGAGGAGAATACTAAAAGTGCCATGGGCTGCCAAAAGAACCAATAAATCTGTTTTGGAGGAAGTGCAGCCAGAGTGCTCCTTAGAGGTCAAGATGGCCAAAGTTCGTCTCTCATACTTTGGACATATTGTCAGAAGGGACCAGTCGCTGGAGAAGGATGTCATGTTTGGTAAGGTGGAGGGTCAGAGAAAAAGAGGAAGACCCACAGTGAGATGGATTGGCCAAGTGGCAACAGTGGTGAGGTTGGCCCAGGATCGGGCAGTGTTTCGTCCTGCTGTGCATAAGGTCGCTATGGGTCGGTACCAAGTCGATGGCACCTAGCAACAACAACAATGACATTGTCTAAATTATGTACTTTCTGGAAATACTACACATTTATTCATGGAACCCTTTGATCGTTTGATATGTCTCCAAGAAACAGATTTCTTGAAGCTTTTGTTGTTGTTGTTGTTGTTTTCCTCCCACTTTACCTATTGGGAAATTGTCATGTAATGTTTATCAACATTAATATACGCATAAAACAATGACAACTTTTGCCCATGGAACAATTTCAATAAGCCCGATGTGATAACATTTTGTACCATTCAAATCTCACTACAATCTTATTTTTATAGAGGAAAAACTGAAACTTAGGTTAACTGTACATTGATTGCTGAGTGTCAGAGACTGTGCCACAAAGCCAGGTCTGACCAATTTAAAAGCATGTGCATGCCTGGGCTAAGTGTTCCATATCAGGGGCAATCCTATCTCAAAAAATTCCATCCCCTCACATCACTGCCCAGGAACCCTCAGGAAAATGCTTTTGCATCACATTTGTGATGCCACTTGGCCATGAAAAGATAATAATTTGCAGTCTTCAATTTTCAACCTTTTGTTGTTGTAGGAAGAGAAGCTAAACTTCTAGAGAAACTTAATGGACAACCTCTGTAACAGGTAAGCTGTTGTATCTTCTTTAGAGAAAAAAGAAATGATTCCCCTTTCTATTAAATTTTCTATTACTCGGTCTTTTAATACAATTTTTATTACCTAAAAACATTAAAGCCGATAGATAGAGCAGTCCCCAAAGTCTGTTTCTTTCTGTCTGACTAAAGTTTGAGTAGAATCCCTTTTACTTTTGTTGTTTGGGGATGCAATTCTAAAGTGTGTCTGATGAGGCATGGCTCAACTAAATCTTCAAAATAAGATTCCCAGTCAGTCTATTCCCCAGGTAACTTGAGTTTTCTCCAGTCGCTATGGATCCATACCCACTCGACAGCACTTGACAACAACAACAACAACAACAAAGTATGAGTACTTTAAACAGCTCACTTAAGTTCTCATAGATAATAAATACAATAGCCAGGATTTAAATCCAGACAGTGTAGCTCTAGATCCTGAATTCTTAAGATCTAGAATTCCTATGGCTACCATAAAGATAGAATTAAAGTATTTATGCAAAGCATAAACAGAAGTGCTTGGATATGGTGCTGAACCAATAGCTTCAGTCTCCTCTAGGAGCATGTTCGTTGTGATTGTTGTTCTTTGGTGGTGTTGAGACAGTTCCGACTCATAGTGACCCTGTTCACAACAGAACAAGACACTGCCTGGTCCTGTACCATCCTCACAATTGGTGTTAGGTTTGAGTCCATTGCTGCGGCTACTATGCCAGTCCATCTTGTTGAGGGTTTTCCTCATTTTCACTGACCTTTCACTTTGCAGAATCCCTTCTCCAGGGACCGGTCCATCCTGACAACATGTGCAAAGTACAATAGAAAAAATCTCACCATTTTGCTTCTGAGAAGCAATCTAACCTTACTTCTTCCAAAACAGATTTGTTTGTTCTTCCAGCAGTCTGTGGACTTTTAGCTAAATGCATGGATTCTTTTCCAGTCATCCTTATGCATTGGCCAGCTTTCACATGCATATGAGATGATTGAAAATACCCTGGCTAGACACAACTTTGTCCTTAAAGTGACATCTTTGCTCTTTAACACTTTTTAAGGAAGTCTTTTGCAGCAGATTTGCCTAATAATGCAATACATCATTTGATTTATTTGACTGATGCATCTAGGATCATTGATTAGGGCTTCAAATCTTTGATGATTTTGATCTTTTGTTGTGGTTAAGTGGTGTTGAGTCAGTTCAGACTCATAGCAACTTTATATAGGGTTTCCAAGGAGCAACTGGTTGCTTTGAACCACCAACCTTGGGGTTAACAATACAGTGCTTATCCTACAGAGCCA
>NW_006408882.1:1354361-1370235 GCF_000296735.1 Chrysochloris asiatica
GAGCCATGCCAGTGATCCTCCTATGGGAGCCAGGTCCTAGAGTCATTAATTGCCTTCCTTTTCTTTTCCTCTTGGCCTCTTTGACAACCCTCAACCATTTTAATCTCTATCGTCTTTGGAGAGATGACTTACTACTGGTATCTAACTCCAGCAGAACTAGCCCACCTCTCCCTACTGTGTGCATCCTGAAATGAATATGTGCATTTTTCTTGTTTTCCTTGATGAATTCAAATCACCATCACATGTTGTGTCCTTGTGCAAAACCTTCTCCCTTCTTTGAGGTTCATGTCATCTGCCTATATTTCTTCTTTCCTCCTACTCTGTTTCTATGATTTCTGTACCTCCCGAGTGTGGTCATTCAGTACCACAGGCTCAAAGCATTCCTGTCATGCTGCACTCCGCTTATCCTCCCTTCTACCACATTGCAGTCACTTCCTAGACAATGTCATGAACTGTAAACTCTAAAATGCTGATGTCAGAACATCATCTCCTATTTCTTCACATTTCTCATGCAGAAGATATCAGATGATTGACTTTTATTTAACCTCATTAGGCCTCCTCCTAGTCCCCAGGGCTCTCCATCTCCCTCAACCATATACCTTGCCATGCTGCCTAGCCATACTGCCTAACCTGTCTAATGTAGATCCCATGGTCCATTGCTTCAACCATTTTTGCCAGCACTTTCAAGATATAAATTCTCTTGTCTTTTACCTCAACCCGATATTCATCTAATAACCCACATTTCTTTGAACTTCACTCAGATTGCTGGGCACTGCTGGGGAAGGTAATGTAAGAACACACATAATAACATCACTGAAGTTATTTTGTTATCAACTACAGTTAGTTCTCAACACTACTCAACCATCTGTTAATAGTTGTTATTACATGGCATGTCATGACAAACCATTGACTCTTTGAGATTTCACTTATAACCCTCTAGTAAACAACCTTGGCATCCTGGGGTGGCGCTGTATGGTAAACAGTAGACCGCAAGTCAGTTTGAATTGCAAGGTGGGTGGTTCAAACTCAACAGCTGCTCCACAAAAACCTGATACCAAGTCATCACTCGATGGCACTTAACAACAACAACAACAAGACAGCCTTTCCTACCAAATCACCACCAAGAAACACAAGGCTTACACCCCTCTGGTGTAAGGAATGCCTCCTCACTGGCTCTCCCCTACTTTTCCCCTCTGGTCTCGGCTGAAGAACTATGTCTATGTTCTCCTTCCTAAGGGTTACCCCTTCAACAGTGCTCTTGAATGAATTCCCTGTATTTTTTCCTCACTGTCTTTGCTATCTTTAGTTTCTTTCAACTATCATTTTTCTCTTCAGCATGTACAAGGGTAAGTCAGAAAGTATTGCTATAAAATCATAGAAAACTTTGTTAAACAAAAATATCAAAACATGATGCTACTATTTCTCAACCGAACAGGTTCATCTGTAGGTCTGTACACTTCTGAAGGTGATGTTTCTGTCTCTCTAACCCTTCCCCTGAAGAATTCTGTGCTCTTCAGTTAACACCATGTCAAAATGCTAGTTTGGGTATCCTCGGGAGATTCAAGTTATGTTCCTTTTCAATATTATTTGAGAAGTCTAAAAGGGTGAGATCAGGGCTGTAGGGTGGATGGTGTAATTTCCCAGCAAAGTCTCCACCAAGTAGCTCTTGCTACTCTCAAAGAATAAGCAGGCACATTATCATAATGGAAAAAAATCCGACCTGGCCTTTTCCTCACCAATACATTTTTCTGTTTTCTTAAAACTTCTTCCTAATAAGCTCTCTGGATCATCCTGTGTCCTTTGAGAAACTATCAAGATATCCCTTTGGGCTCCTAAAAACATTTACTATAACCTTCTAAGCGGACCTCTCTGTCTTGAATTTACCAGATCCCCATGTTGTTGTTGTTGTTGCATGCTATGGAGTCGGTTCTGACTCATAGTGACCCTATATAGGGTTTCCGAGGCTGTAAATCTTTACAGGAACAGAAAGCCTCATCTTTTTCCCACGAAACAGCTGATAGTTTCGAACTGCTGACCTTGAGGTTTGCAGCGTGATTTGTAACCACTACGCTACCAGAGCTCCTTACCAGATCCCCATAGAAGCCCCTTTTTTGTTTGGACACCCTTTTTTTAAGCTATTCTAATGAGACAAAGACAAGTATATTCCTGAGATTACTTGCAGTCCTCCGCTAATGTAAGAGACATGTTTAAATGCAGTTTTTGTTTTTGTTTTTGAAATAAACCCATGCATGTATGAACTGGAACCCTAGTAGCAATAATTTTTAATAAAACCTCATAAAGTGTAACTATCTCTTACTGTCTACAAATCCATTCTACAATCCTGCATTCTTCTGAATTACAGAATCTATAACTACTACTCCCTTTCCAGGGCAAGCTCAGAAGAGTTCTCTACTTGGCTTTCCTGGGTCCCATTCTTTCTTCCACTCACTGCAACCCAACACCTACCTCCATCGGTTCTGCAGCATTCTCTCACCTCTTACCATTAACCTTATGTTGATGAACCCAATGGGCACTTTTCCATCTTATCTTTCTTTATCTCTAGGGCATTTGACACTCTTTAAGGAGGACTTCTTCATTGTTAATTCCCTCCTTTCTTGGTTCTGGTTACGGCCTTGTTGCTCTCTCCTCTGAGCATACTTCTCCATCTCCCACAAGAACTGTTCTTCCACACTTATGAAGTACATCATTGGGGTCACAAAGTGATCACAAGATTCACAGGCTCCACCCTCCTTGTGGATCTTACAGTTGAGAAAATTAGAAAGACAACCGTTAAGGAATACGATTTGAGTGGGAGCCCCGCCCCCATCATACTCTGCCCTGCTGTCTGGCCCAGCCAATGCACCCATCAACCTACCCAGAGAGTGACCGGCCCCAGAAATGAGAATCACCAAACTCTTATTCACCATGTCTGGCTTCTCTGGCATCACCACTATGAAGACAGCAGTTCCACAGTGCTGGCTGGTTGCCTGGCTCACAGGCCTGAATATTTCTCAGGTAGCTGTGGCTTTCAAACAATTCTGTCTGCAAAATGCTCATCATGACCCCCAGCCGATTAGATTATCTTCAAGTCAAAATCCCTTTGTTATTGTTGTTTTATGGTTTAGTGAAGTCCAGTCGGTTTTGACTAATAGAGACCCTGTTTTTGAGGAGCGGCTGGCGACTTTGAACCACCCACCTTGCAGTTCAAAGCAAGCTTGCAGTCCAGTGCTTATCCTACAGCACCATACCAGGCCTCCAGAATCCCTTTCGGCCCCAGAAAACGATTCATTTTTGTAGTAAAATAAATCTTTCTAAGCTTTCATAAACCAGTGAATATTTATAGCATTTGTACAGAAGTTTATAGTATGTGTAGGACTCTATGTATTTCTACTTTCATCAGTTGGTGAAAATTCAGATTCAGACATCAATTTGTCTAAATTTTCATGAGTGTCTGTCAGAAGAGTAATTGTTTTATATACACTATCAGCAACATATAATGAAATGGTTTTAAAAAAAAGGAAGAAGAAAATACAGCAATTTGAGTTGTGCAGTGAAGGCAAACTGAAGGCGACCTGTGGGGCTGCTAGCCGACAGGTTGGCGGTTGAACCCAGCAGCCGCTCCAGCTCTGGGGCGGAAGGTCTTGGTATCTTTTCGGCTTCTCCTCCTGGATGAAGGCGCCCTGGTGGCTCAAGGTTGGGAACCTACTGCTGCTGTGCAGGTGAAAGAGGAGGCCGTCTGCCGCCGGGTCCCTGCTCAGCCCTGACCACCCATCAGTCAGTTCTGCTCGGTCCTGTAGCGTCACCGTGAGCAGGGACCGGCTCGGCGGCGCTTGTGATCCTGAAGGTCTTCCTGCGGCACCGTACTCGTCTTCCCCCATGTCTGCTGCGTCGTCTGTTCTTTTAAACCTTAAAAGAGAGAGATTTCAAACACGCCTTCCTCTAATGTTGCTATTAAAGTAATAAAATCCATTCCCAAATGGAATTTTAACCACAGATATCAAACCAAACCCATTGCCCTTCAGATTGAACTCTGAGCTATAGGGACGCTGTCGGACCAAGTAGAACTCCCTCAGAAGCTTTCCAAGGCCGTGTCTCTGTGCAGAAGTAGACTGCCACCTCTGTCTCCCTCCCGCGGAGCAGCTGGTGGGTTTGAACCACCCACCTTTCAGTTAACAGCTGAGCATTTAACCACCGTACCACCAGGGCTCCTTTTATTATATACCTAGCCCTTGCAATTTGAGGTTCTGGTGTGGTGCCGTAGGAGAAGCACTGAACTGCTAACCTCAAAGTCTGTGGTTCAAAACCAACAGCTACTCCTCAGAAACCCTATACAGGGTAGCTATGAGTCAGAACCAACTCCAAGGTACTTAACAGTCCTTGGAATTTAGATTAAAATAACCTCATAATACTACCATCTGGTGGTGCTTGGATGAAATCACAGCTGTAAAACTGTGTAAGCCCACATCCAAAGGTTCCAATATCTATTTGCAAAAGCTGCTAAAGTGCAGAACTGCTTCCTGTTATTTAGGCCAGGGGAGTCAGAAAAGCACACAACCTACCAAGACAGGTGTTTGTTGGTGTTGTGAAGTGCCACCAAGAGGGTTCTGACTTATAGCGACCATTTACAGGGTCTCCAAGAAGCAGCTGGTGGGTTTGAACCACTGACCTTGCAGTTAAGCAGTCCAATGCTTGTCCTACAGCTCAACACCAGGATCCTAGACAGATGTTAGCACATATTATTAATCATAATGATAATAGTCGTACTATACCTCTGTCTGTGTTCCATAGTATTGTCAGTGAGTAATTTTCTCTGGAATCGTGGTATGGCGCTGTGGGTTAGTGCACTGGACTGCAAAGTCAGTCATTCAAGCTCATCAGGAAATCCTTGGAACCCCTGTACAGAGTTGCTTGGGTCAGAACTGACTCAGAGGCAGTTAACAACAACACAACAACTGTATCATCCTCACATGTTATGTTTGAGCCAATCTCATTGGGAGTCTTCCTCCTTTTCACTGATCCTCCACTTTATCAAGCATGATATCCTTTTCCAGGGACTAGACTCTTTTGCTAACATCACCAACCATACTAAGTGAGTCCTGGTGTGGCGCTGTGGGTTAATGTGCTGGACTGCAAAATTGGTTTGAGCTGCAAGGTCGGTGGTTCAAACTCACCAGCTGCTCCTCAGAAACCCTATACAGGGCCACTATGGGCACTTAACAACAACAACAACAACTAAGAGGAACTCTCCCATCCTCACTTCTAAGGAGCATTCTGGTTGTACTTCTTCCAAGACAGATTTGTTTACTCTCCTGGCTGTGTATGAGATATTCAATAGCCTTTGCTAGCACCAAAATTCAAATGCACCATTTCTTCCCTGGTCTTCTTTGTTCATTGACCAACTTTCAAATGCATATGAGGTGATTAAAAATACCATGGTCAGGCACACTTTAGTCTGCAAAGTGACATCTTTACTTTTTAAAACTTTAAAAAGAGGTCTTTTGCAACAGATTTGCCCAATATGATAAATACACCATTGGATTTCTTTGCTGCTACTTCCATGAATGTTGATTGTGGATCCAAGCAAAGTGAAATCCTCGACAACTTCAATATTTTCTCAGGTTATCATGTTGATGGATTGGTCCAGTTGTGAGGAGTTTTGTTTTCTTTACATTGAGTTGTAATACACACTGAAGGCTGTATTCTTTGATCTTCATCAGTAACTGCTTCAATTCCTCTTTGCTTTTAGCAAGCGAGATTGTGGCATCTATTAAAAAGTATTAAATAATTTTAAAAGACCTTTTTTATAAAGCAGGCTGTGTCACTTGCATATCACAGATTGTTAATGAACCTTCATGCAATCCTGATGCCGTGTTCTTCATATAAACCAGCTTCTTGAATTATTTGCTCAGCATTCAGACTGAATAAGTATGGTGTAAGGATAAGCATACTACGCTGACGCACACCTTTCCCAATATTAAACCATTCAATATTCCCTTGTTCTGTACAAACAACTAACTCCTTTTTTTTTCTTTTAATTTTTATTGTGAATAGAGTGAAAGTGTCCAGAGCAGATCATCATTTTCACATTCAACAAATCGTATACTCTGCTTCATGATATGTTGCACAGTCACCGCCAGGCACCAATAGTTAACAGCATTTACCTCTATTCACTCCAACCACTACACTCCTTCCTGCATCTCCCACCATCCCCATCTTTTCTCGCCCCTCCGGTTATATATTGCCTGCCTGTCACCCACATCAATGTGTGTCTACCCTCTGGTGCATGTATATATATATATATATAAACAGGGATATGTGATCATTTAAACAACCACAGGGAATATTCTGGAAGCCAGTCTCAGCACACAGCCTTTCTCTTTCCATGAGTCTAAGAGTCCTCAGCTGCTCTGTCTCTCCATGCCATCACCTCTGCCTCCATCTTTGGTGTCACTGCTTCTCTGGTTAGGGTCCCACATTCAGTTCATGCTCTTGATAGTCCTGGGGTCTTCTGTTCCTGGAATGCAAGTTTGATTATTCCCCCCTTTTTGTTACACAATCTTATAAGTAGTATCATGAAGAGGAAAAAGGGAAACTTCAAATGTGGAACCAATAGATCAGAACTGAAGGTATTATGGGGACACTTGCTCTGGGCCTGAAGTCTTGGCCAGACTTGGCATTCTGGAGGATCGTGTCCTTGAACTTGTGAGGTCCAACCTAGTGCCAGGTGGTTAGAGTCACTGCATGTGCACTTAGGAACAGAACTGAATAGACAAATGGCAGTTGATCTTTATACTTGTTAACAAGTCTTTTATGGTTAGAGGGGAAAAACCTGTAGTCAGATCATTTGTTTAACTAGGTTAAACAAGTGAAATGTTGTTGTTGGTAATTGCTGTTGAGTCGATTCTGACACATAGTAACACTGTATGGGGTTTCTGAGGGCTGGTGGGCTTGAACCCCCAACCTCATGGTTCGCAGTCCAGTGCTGATCCTACAGCACCACACCAGGAGTCCTTTTTATTACCACCAATGTATTCCTCTTTAGTCACTACCAGTTCCAAGCCTGTTGGATGGGATGTTTTAGAGAGCAAGAGCTGTGAACAGATGTTATGCTGTTAAGTGCCGTTGAACTAGTTCTGACTCATTGAGACTCCATATAGGGTTTCCGAGGAGCAGCTGGTGAGTTTGAACTGCTGACCTTGCGGTTCAAACCCACCTTGCAGTCTAGTACTTTATCCCATAGCACCACACCAGGACTCCATGAGCAGATATCTATACACAAATAACCCATCAAACTCTCAGTTTTGGGTGATACAAACTGTATCCTACCATACTGACAATGGAGAATGCATGAAGGAGACCAGCTGAGATGCAGCTAGCAAGTTTCCATTTTCCAGGCTCTTCCCTTCAAAATAACAAAAGCTCAGCCCCTTTGTTGTTGTGTGCCGTGGAGCCAGCAACCCTGTACAGGGTTTCCGATGCTGTAAATCTTTACAGGAGCAGAAAGCCTTATCTTTCTCCCGCAGAACAACTGGTAGTTTCGAACTGCTGAACCTTGAGGTTCGCAGCCCAATTCATAATCACTATGCTACCAGAGAAAAATAAACACACTGGATTTTTTTTTTTTCCCAGTAGTTTCCAAAGTCTGCCTGAAAGGAGAAAACGGTTACACTGAAAATATAGATTGGATGGTAAAGAATTTATCTTCTAGCTCTTTTTCAGCTACAAAAAACTGGCAGTCTCCAGTGGTTTCTGTTAGAGGCTCTCGGTACCAGGAGTCATTTGCATTCATTCCTCTTGAGTCCAAGAACTCAGGACCCAGAAAGAGCTCGCTAAAGATTTGTCGACTTCACAGGCTGGCCACGTTGCATGAATTCCCAGACTGTGTTTTCTAAACATTAACAAGTGGGTTTTTCAAGACAGAGTTGAAATTTAAGTGTGCAATTTTATGGTCTCTCTCTTCCAAGTACTCCAATTTGCTGTGAATTGAAACCACTGCTTCGCAGCTATAAGAGCTTGCTGAATAGAATCCTGGAATCACAGCAGAGATTTTGCTATTTCCCAAGCAGAGAATTAAGAACAGTCTCTCCCATCTCCCTCAGCTCGTGGGCTTGACTTTCAATTTTGGACCACTGGGTAGTATGAAATTTGATGATGGGAAGGGATAGACTACTTCGATTGAAACAGTGTATAAAATTTCCTACTCACCCATCATCCCTTCACACTTATCACCCGTCCATCAGGCCTCCATTTAGATAGCAAGTATGAAGTGCCCCGCATGCTGGGTTTTACATTGGGTACTGTGGCCTGTGAGGACTTGTGAAGTGGTAGGGGAGGCAGACAACTATGGGAAGCTTAGTTTCCTATTGCTTCTGCAGCAGAAATGCCATAAGGGGGTGGTTTTAAAGAACAGGAATCTATTTTCTCAAAGTTCAAGAAGGTAGTAGTCAGAATAACGGACGAAGACTCTCCCTCTCTGCTCTAGGGGAAAATCCTTGTATCACCAGCTCTAGCATTCTTCTCAGCATTCTTGGGAGATGCTCATGTAACATTTGTCTTTACCTGTTCATGTGGCACAAGAGGGTAAATACTGGACTGCTAACCACAAAGGCAGCCATTCAAGCCGTTCGTCTGCTCCTTGGAAACCCTATACATGGTCACTATGAGTCAGAAGCAACTCAAGAGCACTTGATAACAACAACAATAGCATTCAGGCCTACATCTCTGTGCCTAATCTGTTCTCAAAACTGAGTCTGTTAAAAACACACCCTACACTGACCCAAGAGTCCTGGTGTGGCACTGTAGGATAAGCACTGGACCGCAAGGTCAGTTTGAACCACAAGGTGCTGGTTCAAACCCACCAGCCACTCCTCGGAACAGGTTTGCTATGAGTCAGAACCAACACAGTGGCACTTAACACCACCAACAACAACAACTCAATCCTTAGTATTTTCAATAGCCTCATATGCAAGTGAAAGTTGGAAGACCATAGAAGAATTGATGCATCTGAATTATAGTGTTAAAGAATATTAAAAGTACCATGGACTGCCAGAAAAACAAACAAATCTGTAGCGGAAGAAGTACCGCCAACATTCTCCTTAGAAGCAAAATGGCCAGACTTTGTCTCTCATACTTTGGATCAGGAGGGACCAGTCCCTGGAAAAGGACATCATGCTTGGTAAAGTGGAGGGTCAATGAAAAAGAGGAAGACCCTCCCCCTGCAATGAGATGGATTGGCACAGTGGCAACAGCAATGGGCTCAAGTGTAACAATGATTGTGAGGTTGGCACAGGGCCGGGCAGTGATTCGTCCTGTTGTACAGAAAGAAGGTTGTTATGAGTCTGAACTGATTCAGTGACCCCTAACAGCAACACACTGATATAGCCTCATTAGCATAACAATGAAATGGGATTCCATCCACAGGTATAGAGGTTGGGAATCCAGCACATCTTTTTTGGTGGAGAGTGGTACAATTCAGTATATTGGAGAGGCCTAGATTCCCTTCTAAGACAGAGCACCTTGAAGGCAGGACCAACAGCAGCAAACAAGCCTTCACCATTCTAGTGCCTGGAATGGTGTATTGAATAAATATCTTCAGTACGTGTATAGAATGACAGCTACATTCAGAAAGGCCACGTGTTTTTCATGTGTGTCTTTATAAGGATTGTCTTAATATCAGTGATTTTCTGCTGCCATCAGGTCCTAGACGAGGGACAAGTGGAAAAATCATTGACATTAGGACTTACGATGGTTCAAGTTCTATGTCAACTAGGCTGGTCCATGACTCACAGTGGTTTGGCTTATGTTATGTAATCCTCCTCCTTGTTGTGATCAGATGTGAACAGCCAGTCAGTTGAAAAGTGAGTTTCTGTGAGAATGTGCCCTGCATCCAATATTTTCGGATGTTCTGTCAAAGCTCACCCTCTCTTGTGATACACATGTGAGTCTTCATCCTCTGGTATGTAAGTAGCAGCCTGCCATCTGACCTGCCAGGTTTGGATTTGTCAGCCCCTGCCACCACATGAACTAGGAGAAGCCTCCAGCCTGACACCAGCCTCCACAACTGCATGAGCTATCTTCTTGAAACCAGTCAATCTTATTCTTACTCCTCACATCCCTTTGTATAAATGGTGGTGCCGCGGGTTAATCATTGGCCTGTTAACACATCACTGGTTAGAACTCGGCCTAAGACATTTGGTACCAGGAGCAATTCTGGAGGAACAGAATCATAACAATGAGTTTTCTGAATGAGTTCTCATGTCTGGCTAGTGTAAAAGGTGCTGATGACTCTGCCTCCTGTACTAAAGAGGCCACTGCTAATCCATAGCTTGAGATGGCAATAGAAATGCACAAAATATCACCACTGCTGGAGTAAATATTTACAAGAGACAAGGCTCTGAGTGTTTGATCTTTTTCGCAGTTCTACCATTTCATCAGAATGCGAAGTATAAGGTTGATTGGTCCTATTTTCACTTGACAAAGTGATGAAAGAATGAAATGAGTTCAAAGCTTCAGAGTCACAGCTCAAGCACTGCATATAAGACCCAAAAGTTGTCACTTGTCCTGTAACAAAGCTTTATTTCTTGTAGGAACCTAGCTGATGTTGTAAGAGTTGCTGAATTATACAGTCAATTGAATTCTCAACCTCAAATGCAGCAAGTTCAGGCTACTTTGCCTCATATGATCTGGATGATTTAATGGTTCTTGAAGTGTCACTGTAGACAGAAATGCTGTTTGGAGTCTTTGTCAGGCTCCTATTGGTGAATCATAGCACATACCCTTAGGATTTTGGAGCAAAGTGATGCTACCCTCTGCAGATAGTGCTTTCCTTTCAAATAATAGCTTTTGACTTGTTCCTGGACCTTAGTAGAGACTGGACGTTTAACCATGTCCTGTGATTAAAGTCCATGGAAAACTACAGAGGCCCTCTTCCACATGACCACTAACCGCCACGACCTTTCAGAAATGAAGGTTTAGGTCACCCTACCAGACAACCAAGACCAGCTGAGGTGCTTGCTGAGTGCAGAGGATACAGAACAGGAGGTGGAAGAAAGTAGTTTGAAATGCGACCACTTGACCTAGAGTAGGAAGAAGGAATGTCACTTTTTTAGCATTTCTTCCTTGTTTTGTTATATGTGTACTTGCATGTGTGATATCTTTTGTTTTCTTTCCTCCATTATTCCATAACTTACTATAGAATATAAGATGCGAATGGAGCTAGTGTGTTTTCAGTTATAGGCATGTTAGTGGTCTCATATAAAGTGCAAGTATGACTTGATCCTTGACGCTAGAGACTACATATGGTTGAAGGAGATGCGTGCAGCTGTCTAGTTGACAACTTGGCTAGTTGGTGGGTGGGTAGACATTATGTAACTTTCCTCCATTTTGTGATCTGGTGTGAGCAAACAATCAGTAGAAAGGGGTGTTTTCATGGGGGTGTGGCCTGCATCCAATATAGAGAGACATTCTAGCAAAACTCACTCTCCTCAATCCTGTATCTGACTTATCCTCTAACCTCTGCGTCCTGGGGACATGAGCTAGTATCCTGCTGTCTGACCTGCAGAGTTTGGATTTCACCAACTCCCATAGACCCATGAGTCAAAGCCTTTACCATGACAACTGACCCATAAACTTGGGACTTGCCACCTTTCACAACTATATGAGCCATTTCCTTGAAATACATCTGTCTCTCACGATACTAATTTTCCTAGATTCATACTTAGTAAAGCCCATGTTCTGATTATTAATGCCCGTCTAGAATTATGAGAGTCCTGGTATGGTACTATAGGATAAACACTATATTGCCAGCCTCAAGGTTGGCAGCTCAAACCCACTAGCTGCTCCTTGGAAACCCTATACAGAGTCACTATGAGTCAGAATCGACTTGATGGCACTTAACAAGAACCTAGAATTATGACTTTTTGGTTCACTCAGTGGGTTATGATCCTTTATCCCCAGTAGCCATTGAATCAATTTGGACTCATGACATTCCCAGATGTCTCCTAGTAGAGCTATGCTCTATAGGGTTTTGAAAGTAGATCTCCAAGCCTTTCTTCCAGGGTACCTCTGTATTAATAAAGGGGCTGTGCTCCTTTATTAATTGTATATTGTATTTTGATGATCAAATTGTTCCAGATTTGGCCTGTAGGACCTTTGCAAGCTGACCACTCTGTCCATTTCACCCATCCTTGTTGTTCTCTGAGATGATCAGCTTAAACAGTAGCTCCTTTCCAGATACTTTGAAGCATTTTCTATATTCCCTTAACTCTCTAATGAATTCTTGTTGTTGTTGTTGTTAAGTGCTGTCGTGTCAATTCCCACTCAAAGTGACCCTGTATAAAGTTTCCAAGGAGCGGCTGGTGAGTTTGAATCACCAACCTTGTGGTTCAAATCAACATTGCGGCTGAGTGCTTATCCTACAACGCTCCAGCAGGGCCCCCTCCTGATGAATACTCAGTCAGTTTCTCTGTCTCATTAGAAAATTCGTGTCATTCTTTCCCTTCCCCCTTTACCTATGTCCACCCTACAGCCCTTGTGGAACAGGATTTTCCAGCAAAGAGACTAACTGACAGGTATCAGCATAGCTGTTTTCAAACACTGGTCTATTTAGCTTTAACACAAGACATCGAGCAGAGTCAGCAGTCCCCACACAGGACCCAAGCAGAGGCGCCAATGGGTGAAGACAGCCAACCAAATGGTATTTGTTTTTCCCTTGTGTCAACCAGGTGATGGTTGTGAGAGATTTGCCATTTGCTTCTCGGTTGCTTTTTGAGACTCCCAAGAGAAAGGAAAATATTTATGCTGTTCAGTATTAAAGGGCACTCCGCTGCTACGTTTAAAGTTCTCAACCATTAAAGTAGCTGTCAAAAGTCAAAGAAAAAGAAAAAATGACATCAGATATACTGCCCATTTTAAATTCAATCTTACTTCAAAAGAGCTTCCCCCTCCCCATTCCTATGTATCACGCTAGATGAAGAGCATTTTCCTTTGGCACCTGGAGAGAGAGTTCTTTGGTAAAGGCAGAATATGGGTGTGGGAGCAGCCCACGAAAAGCGAAAGCCATTGCATTTGAGATTGCACGTCAGCTCACGATAAAATACCTTGGTCCGTTGTACAAGGAAATCTGGCTGTAGCTACTGGCCTCACAGGGGTGGGGTGTATATACATTAGTCCCCACCTTCTTTGTCAGCACTGGACATGAGAGCCTGTCTCTAAATGTAGCTGGCAAGGTGAGAGGACACAGCCTGGTACCTGGAAGAAGCCAGTTGTCACTGCGCTTGCAAGAGGTGCAGCCACAGCTCCCTCAGGTATGGGCTAGGTATTTCAGAAATCAAGGTGATGTCTACTCAAGGGAAGTGAGGCGGGAGAGAAAATGAACTGGAAATTTGATCCAGAAAGGGGAAAAGTTTCATCTAAACATCTTTTATAACTATATGACTTTGAAGAAAATATTATAGACACTGTGGTTTTCCTGGGGGAGGAGGGCTCTCTAGACGCCCAGGTGAGGTGTCAATTCTGTGAGAAGAGGGAAGTGATGATTTTTGAGTCTGGCTGTCTCAACAGTCATTTCATTCCTTTGCTTGTTGTGCCTCTAGCTGCAGCCCACAATAGAGCGTGAGGCGAGACGCCTTGCTCTAATCCCAGTTGGCCTCTGGGAGGCTGGAACACAAGGCATCTCCTCCAAATGCGCATCTTCCTCTTTTCCTTTTAGAAGAAAACTGTTTCACAAACAACCTGAACCACCCCCAAGAGGAAGTTGACCCATCTTCTTGTTTTTTCAGTGATTAATATTTTACTATTGCTTCAGTTACATTATTATGATCCACAGTCCATCCTCTTCTGTTTTTCAAGCATTTCAAAACTCCTTCTTGCCATTTTTCCCCGTTTTAACCACTTACCTCCTGATTCCTGATTAACTTTTTTTGTTTCCTTTTGAACCAGAGTTCAAAGATAAAGGTACTGTTGAAAGTGGCAGGATTGTAGATGAGGTTGTGGGGAGGATGTATTAATTTTTATCACATATATGCAGCTGGCTTTTGAATTGTTAGCTGACAATGGAGATAACTGGGGAGAAAATCCTGGGCTTGAGGAACAGGTGATTTAAGTGAGGGCGTTTTAGAAAAGCAAATAGATATAGTCACCTTTTACTAAAAAAATTCCCCATGGTTTCTCCCTCTGTGGAACTTTGATCACACTTAGGGTGTAGGCCTTTCAGTTGGTGTCACGGCCAATAGAAATAAGTTTACTATGTCCCTTTGTTCCAGAAATCTTGTTAATGATCTTGCTTGTATGTATACATTCTGGCCACTAGATTGTATCTTTCTTGGGTGTAAGGCCTCCATCTTTTTCCTTTTTCTTTTTCCAATGCTGTATCCAAACAAGTGTGAAGCCCTGGTGGCGTAGTGATTAAACACTAATCCAAAGGTTGGTGGTTTGAACCCACCAGTCACTCCCTGGGAAAAAAGACTTGCTTTCCAAAAAGATTTTTGTTGTTGCTAAGTGTTGTCAAGTTGATTGCAGCTCATAGTAACCCTGTGTCCAACAGAATGAAACACTACCTGGTCGTGGGCCATCCTTAAAATTGATCTTAATGTTTGGGCGCATTGTTGCTGCCAATGTGTCAATCCATCTCATTGAGGGACTTCCTCTCTGAGCCTTTACATTGCCAAGCATGGTGTCTCCTCCAGGAACTGGTCCTTCCTGACAACAATCTGGCTGTACTTCTTCCAAGTCAGATTTCTTTGTTCTTCTGGAAGTTCACGGTACTTTCAATATTCTTTTCCAACACAACTCTAATGTATTAATTCTTCTCCGGTCTTCCTTATTCATTACCCAACTTTCATATCTTAAGAAGGAAAGGAAACTACCATGGCTTTAGTCACACCCACCTTAGTCCTCAAAGTGACAGATTTGCCTAATACATTACCTATTTGCCTATTGCTTCCATAAGCATTGACTGTGGATCCAAGCAAAATGAAGTCTTTAATAAGCTCAGTCTTTTCTCTGTTTATCATGATGTTATTTATGGGCCCAATTGTATTTTTGTTTTCTTTAGATTGAGGTGCAATCTATACTGAGAGCTGTAGTCTGTATTCATCAGTAAGTGTTTCAAGTCCTCTTCACTTGTAGCAAGAAGGTTATGCCATTTGCATGTCACAGGTAGTTCATGAGACTTTCTCCAGTCCTGATGGCCACGTTCTTCTTTATATAATCCAGATGGTCATAGTATTTGCCCTACATGTGCATTGGATGGGTGTGGTGAAAAGATACAATTTTGGCACATTGTTCTAACAACTGCTTCATGTTCTGTGTACCAGCTCCTCATGAGCACAATCAAGTGTCTGAAATTCCTATTCTTAGAAATGTTATACATAGTTTGTTATGATCTACCTAGTTGAATGCCTCTGTGTCCTCAATTAAGCACAGGTCTTCTCTGCTTTCAACCAAGATTCATCTGACATCAATAATGATATCCCTCATTCCATGTCCTCTTCTGAATTCAGCTTGATCTTCGGGCAGCTCCCTATACATATATAACAGCAATCGTTTTGTAGTTGTCTTCAGCAAAAATTTACTTGCATTTAATATTAATGATTGTTCAATGATTTCCATATTCCATTGGGTCACATCTATTTGAAGTTGGCACAAATATGAGCTTCCTCTAATTGATTGACCAGGTTATCTGTTTTTCCAAATTTCATAGTACAGATGATTGAACGCCTCCAGGGCTGCATCCTGGAGGCGTTCAATCATCTGTACTATGAAATTTGGAAAAACAGATAACCTGTGCTTTATTGACTACGCAAAGGCTTTCGATTGTGTGGATCATGACAAGCTATGGACAACATTGAGAAGTATGAGTATTCCAGAACACTTA
>NW_006408882.1:1371130-1382195 GCF_000296735.1 Chrysochloris asiatica
GAGGTTGGCCCAGGATCGAGCATTGTTTCGTTCTGCTGTGCATGGGGTCGCTATGGGTCGGTTCCGACTCGATGGCACCTGACAACAACAACAACAGGGCTGCATCAGCTTTTTGAAAACATTTCAATTGGTATTTTGTCAGTTCCTGGAGCCTTGTTTTTCACTAGTGCCTTCAGTGCAGCTTGGACTTCCTTCTTCAATACCATTGGTTCTTGATTTTATGTGTCCTCTTGAAATGGTTGCATATCAACCAGTTCTTCTTGGTACAGTGACTGTGTATTCCTTCCATCTTCTTTTTCCATTTGTGTCCTTCAGGATTTTCCCCATTTTGTTGTTGTTGTTAAGTGCCATTGAGTTGGTTCCCACTCATAGCAACCCTGTATAGGGTTTCTGAGGAGTGACTGGTGAGTTTGAACCACCAACCTTGCAATTCAAACCTACCTTGCAACCCAGTGCTTTGTCCTGCAGCGCCACATAGAATCCTACAAGACTGCAGTTTGAGGTTCAGATTTTGTCTTCAGTTCTTTCTGCTTGAGAAATGCTGAACATGCTCTTACATTTTGGTTTTCAAACTCCACATCTTTGTACATTTCATTATAATACTGGAGTTTGTCTTCTCGAGCTGCCCTTTGAAATTTTCTGTTACGATCTTTAAATTTTATCATTTTTTCCCGTCACTTTAGCTTTGCTACATTCAAGAGTAAGTTTTAGAGTCTCTTTTGACATCCACTTTAGTCTTTTCTTTCTTTCCTGTATTTTTAATGACTGTTATCTTCGTGTTTAATGTTTGTGATATCATCCCACAACTCCTCTGGTCTTCTGTTATATTGTCAAATCCATTCAAATGGTCTGTAAATTCAGGTGTGATATATAGTCAAAGGCTTAGTCTCTAGTGGACTTATTTTCATTTTCTTCAGCTTCAGCCTAAATTTGCATATGCAATTTGTGTTCTGTTCCACAATCAGCCCCTGGCCTTGTTTTATTATTTTTTTGAATTCCCTTTTTTATTGTGAATTGAGTGAAAGTTTACAGAGCAGACGATCAGTTTTACCTTCTATAAATCATATACTTCATTTCATCTCAGTGATCACAGTGCCCTTAATGGGACTTATCCCATTTCTTCCCTGTGATTCTTCTTTCCATTCCTCTTTCTTTCCCATCCTTGTAAATGTTGTCCTTAGATAATACTGCCATTTGATCGCACGTGATTGACCATTCTATGGGGTGCACATCTCAGTAGTGTTGTTGGCCCCGCTATATACCTATCTACTGCTTGGCTTAAAATTGAGTCATGAGAGTGAGTTCAGTTCCAGACCTGCTGGGTGACCAAGAGCGTAGTCTCGAAGTTTCCCCAGTCTCTTTATTACCAGTAATCCTGGTCTTTTTATGATTCTAAGATTTGTTCCACATTCCCTCCCACTCCCACTTTCTAATGTAGTCCCTTTCAGAGCAGTTGATAGAGGTAGTCAGGCACTATCTAGTTGTGGTCTCAGGAACATGGAGACTGATGTTCACGTGGTCTCTTAGTCCATGGAACTCTTGTTCCCAACTGTCTTCAATGTTCATCTCTCTTCTTCCCTCCACGCAGGGAGAGACCAATAGATGCCCCTTTGCTGGCCACTCATGAACTTTAAGACCCCCAGTCAGTACTCACAAAGTAGAATAGAGAACTATGTTGTGTGTTGTCGGCTGTGGTAGGCCAAT
This sequence comes from Chrysochloris asiatica, assembly GCF_000296735.1. Taxonomy (NCBI): domain Eukaryota; kingdom Metazoa; phylum Chordata; class Mammalia; order Afrosoricida; family Chrysochloridae; genus Chrysochloris; species Chrysochloris asiatica. The sequence continues at coordinate 1,372,835 of NW_006408882.1, forward strand.
TGACCACAACATCTCCCAAAACTATAGTTCTGAGTCTCCCGGCCCAGCAACTCATTCCCTCCGGGTGTTTGGTAATATCTAAAAAGTTGTCCTGATTTTTCTCTGGCCTTGTTTTTCTGATGCTACTGAGATTCTCCATCATTTCTTCCCACACATGTAGTCAATTTGATACCTGTGTGTATTCCATCTGCTGAGGTCCATGTGTATTAGTCACTATTTATGATGTTGGAAAATGGTGTATTTGCAATGAATAAGTCATTGATATTACAAAATTATATACTGTAATCTCCAGCATAGTGTCTCTCACCAATACCTTATTTTCTGACTACTCATCCTACTTCTTTGTTTCTAAGGTTCACATTCCAATCACTAACCATTATTGCTGCCTCTTGATTGGGTGTATGATCAATTTCAGACTGAAGAAGTTGTTAGAATTCATCAATTTCATCATCATTGGCTTTAGTGGTTGGTAAATTTTATTAGTAGTCTGATCAACTGGTCTTTCTTGTCAGCATGTAGATATTATCTTATCACAGACAGCATTGTACTTTTAGATCTTGAAATGCTCTTTTTGATGATGAATGTAAAGCTGTTCCCCTTCAGTTTGCCATTCCCAGCATAGTAAGCCACTGTACAATTCACAATGGTCAATACCAGTCTATTTCAGCTTGCTAATGCCTAGAATGAGACCTCTCTTTATGTGTTCCGTTTCATTTTTAACAACTTCCAATGTTCCTTGATTCATGCTTTGTACATTCCACATTCCAATTATTAATGGATGTTTGCAGCTCTTCTCATTTTGAGTTGTGTCCCTAACAGCAAATGAAGGTCCCAAAAGCTTTGCTCTGTTTATGTCATTAAAGTCAATGCTACTTTGAGGAGTTAGCTCTTCCTGTGTTGTATCTTGAATGCCTGACCATTCTGAATGCCTGACCAATCCTTTAGCACTATGTCTACCAATGTCCCATTGTTGTTCATAAAGTTTTCAGTGGCTAACCATTCAGAAATGGAATGCCTCTCCTTCTCCCTCATCTTTCTTAGTCTGCAAGTTCCACTGAAACCTGTCCACCATGAGTGACCCTGTTGTTGTTGTTGTTGTTGTTAAGTGCCATTGAGTCAGTTCCAACTCATAGCGACCCTATATAGGGTTTTCAAGGAACGATTGGTGAGTTGGAACCACTGACCTTGTGGTTCAGATGACCTTGTGGTCCAGTGCTTTATCCCACAGCACCACACTAGTACAACATGGGCGACTTTACTGGTATCTAAAATACCGGTGGCATAGCTTCAAGCATCACAGTACCACACAAGCCACCACAGTACAACAAAATGACAGGTGAGTGGTAGCCGTAAACTTTACAGCCTGGGGAACCCTGTGGGACCACTAGATTCTGTCCTATGAATCAGAATTGGGCTCTGCAGCAGTAGATTTTCAGTTTTTGGTTTATTCAAACTGGGTTGAGTAATATAATTTATTGAGCATTTACTATGTGCAAGGCATGGGTCTCTGCTTTTTTGAACATTAATTTCTATAATCCCCCAACACTACCATATCCAAAACTGCCTCATCTTTTTCTCCTGAAGTCACTGAGACCCGTAGTCACAAACCCTGCAGGAGGTGGAACTGGGCTCTGAGCCAGGGTTTTGTCTCCCCAGAGCCACACTCTTTACATCCATGTGGCATAACTTACACAAATGAAAACCAGGTTTGTGTGTCTTCCATAGAAAACAATGGATTAGAAAAAGACACAGATCCTTGTCAGCAGCTCCACTCTCACAGCGCCCCATTCCCTAACACTCTTCTACACAGGGTTTCTTCATCTGTCAAACGAGGGTGAAAATATGTAACTCATAGGCTGATGAAAGGGGGTGGCACAGGGACAAGTGTTAAATCAATGTTTGAGGACTCTGAGTCGGTGACTGTAGATGACACGAAGGAGTTCCCAGTAATCAGTTCCCCTTCACCGTCCATGCAAGCATTGCCTCAGAGTGACTCTTAGTCATTTTGAATGTTTAAGAAAGAAAAACACAACAGTTCCTGTTACCACAGCATTCACTATGTTCTCTCCTTTTTATCCTTTCTTTTCCAGATGGGGTGCAGGTGCTGTAAAATGGTACAAAGGTAAAGTTGAAAAATACTTCTCAAAAGAGGACTTTGTGCAATCACTTTTAAAGATCATGCATGGATTCTAGTACATTCATCCAGCTTAGAACATGATGGAAATGGGCAAGAAATTAAGTGTTTGCAACTGCTTTGACGTCTTTCAAGAGGATGCGTGACCTAGATTTTTAAACTCTTTGTGGTCACTCTTTAGAGCCTGCTGAGCACAGCGTTGTTCTCTGAACCCAGTTTGGTTTAGGTTGAGTTTCTATTTCTCCAGGGAGCTTCAGCACACACACACACACACACACACACACACACACACATACACAAAAGCTTAGGTTTCAGAGAATGCATGAAATTGCATCACTGAAAATTAATCTCCCCAACCACATGTGTGCTTTTAATTTTGTCCATAATTCATTTTGTGAAAATGTTGGTAATAAGAATAAAATTCGACATAAACTAAAGGGACAAAAGTAACTGACATTTGTGCCCCCTTGCCAGTAAAAATGTCTATCATTCTAGTTTGATTCCATACATATATCTATAAGGTTTATATATGAGGTTGAGTCAAAATTATCCGCACACAGCTGGTGACAACACAGTGTGCACGTGAAACGATTCTGTCAAATAGACGAGTGACAGTGTGGCGAATCATTTGCAAATCAGCCGTGGCTCTGCCTATGAAATAACCCACGACAGACTTGGGTTTCAAAAGTTTGTGTAAGATAGATACTGAAACAACTTACAGAAGAGCATAAAACAGAAGTGTTTGGACATCTACGAAGAGAATTTGGACCAATATTCGAAGGTAAGTTTTGTATAAAAAAATCATTGCTGGTGATGACATATGGATTCATCACTACAAGTCTGAGAATAAATGGTAGAGTATGGAATGGAAACATCCTCATTCGCTGACCACGAGAAAGTTCAGAAGCCAACCATCAGCTGGAAAGTTGTTGCTTTGGGGTCTTCAAAGGCCAGTATTGGAACACTATTGGGAGGGGTGGGGGAAGCTTCAACAATCAACAAAGCTAATTACAGTGAGATGCTCACTGGAGCCGAAATTTGGGATTAAATGCAGAGGACTGCTATCCCAGGGCATTGTGATCTTGCATGATAATGCACATCTTCACACCTCTGCCCACACTATTGAAACTCTGCAAAAACATCATTTTCAGGTGTTAAAACATCCTTCCTAGAGTCTTGATCTTGTGCCATCATGCTTTCTCCTGTTTGGTCCCCTGAAAATAGCCCTTGGAGGACAAAGATTCACCTCTGATGAAGAAGTGAAGACAGCGGTGCATTCGTGGCTCGCAGCTCAGCCTAAAACATTTTTTAAATAAGAGAATATGAAAGCTTGTTGAAAGCTGGACAAAATTTAATGAAAAGCAAGGAGATTATATTGACAAATTAAATGATGTATTTATCTTGATTAAAGTAAATTCTACAGCCAGAGTGCAGATAATTTTTGACTCACCCTTGTATAATATATGTAATTACATAACATACATGTAATGTGTGGCAATATGATATACATGATATATATGATATGTATTACATGACACAATGTGTTTTGAATAATGTCTAGCATCATAAATTATGTATAAGGAAACGTCATAGAAAAGTGGACTTAAATGGTAATGAAGTTTTCCCACAAACTTTTTGAAGTCCTCTCATATATATGTAATGTGATAGTCAGTATTATTCAAAGCACATTTATTATTATAAGTGTTATATATTATTGCTTATTTATATAAGGATCCATGGTGATGCCATGGGTTAAGCATCAGACTGCTAACCTCAAGGTCAGCAGTTCAAATCCACCAGCCACGCCATAGGAGAAAGATGAATTTATCTAATCTCATAGAGATTTACAGTGTCAACAGATCCAAGGAGCAGTTCTACTCTGTCTTGTAGGCTTGCTATGGGTCGGAATTGACTCAACAGCACTTAATGACAACATTTATATATTATATGTAATCAAATATTATACGTCATATAATTACATATGTATAATGTGGTGTTAGACATTATTCAAAACACATTTAGTATAAGTGTCTGTCATGCTGCTGCATTCTGTTGACTGCCTAACAGTCCACTTAGGGAACATACTATCAGTACTTAGCCATCTATTTCCCTATTATTTGGACATTTACCTTATTTACTTTTTTATTTTTTAGTTCCACAAACCACTTTATACAATGCCTTCTTTTCTCCCTCCTTAAGATCTGTTGCAACGACATCTATTTGATTTAGATCAATCAAATCTTGCTTGGCTTTAAAAGAGTAATTAATCCTAGAAATGAAATGGACAGCAATAGTGGAAAGAAGCAAAGGCTGTGGTAGAAAGTACGAATCCTCACGCGAACTCGACTGATTTTCCATCTTCTCACCCCCAGCTATCTCTTCGACCCTGTGCAAGTGCCCTCTCCTGGCTACGTCAATGAAGTAAACAGCTGCAAGTTAGATGAAGAAGACACTGCTAAGTTAAAAGACAAGCAGAGCAGCGAAGGCCTGGTGCATAAAAATTATCTTCTCAATGAGGGTTTGAAGAGAACTGAGAGCCGAAGCAGAACCGCGAACCCTCAGGGGGACCCAGGAGGGAACCTCTGTGCAGAGAAGACTGATGGTGCTGTCAATGGTGTGGGCCCCGCTGCCACACTGCAGCCCCCTGGGAATCCCAGGCCCCAGCACGGTAGCAGGGGCTCCTTAGCCGGTACTTCAAATGATGTTCATCCACCTCTTCTCCTCCTTGAAGGAGGGGATGCCAGGAAACAGGATTGTGTGCTGGCTGCTTCAGAAAAGACCCAAGTCATCCAGAATGGAGACTCTGGAGCCCCTTCCAAGACAGACAGTCTCAACGTGGATGTACAAGATAGTATCTCACAGATACCAGCCCCAGATTACCCTCAGCTTTGGGACTCCGCAGTAGACAATGGTGATCATGAAGAAAAGGATTATCTTTTCCGAACCCTTACTGAGGGTGAACACCAGGAAAGAATTTTCCCTCAGGTCTTGAATACACCCTATAAGAAGAGGAGCTGGGATTCATTAAACGAGGGTGTGGCGACAGATGTTCTAAGTGTCTACTTTGACGAGAAGGATGCTGCTCATTCCGTGCCTGTGGTTGATACGAGAAATGGGCAGGAGGATGTCCATGGCTCCAGTGCAGACTGGAACAGAGAGATGGGGGATGAGGACGCAGCAGTGGCAGAAGCCCTTGCAGCTTTAGAAGCTGCTACTGCTGGTGAAGACATCGATGAGGGGTACTAGGGGAGGAGATTGTGCCGGCAAGTAAGCTGCTGTCTGGACATAGCTGGACACAAAGGGATGCATTTGCTCATGAGAAACAGAGGTGATATTCCACCAGTGGGCACCAGTGCAGTCAGACCAGTTGTTTACACCCAGTCTTTGTTCGGATCGTCATACCTGTGCCAGACTGCTTGTTACATATTTAGAGCATCGCTCTGTTCGGATGGGCTATCATGTAGGACATGACACTCGGATATACATCATGAGGACTACTGCATCCACGTCCACAGCAAATGCAAAACGGAAGCAGCCTGTTTGCCCTCCCTCATCATTCCCCAGCATATCTGACTCAAAAGTTCACAAGATGCTCTGAAGTCCCAGCTTTTAATCCAAAGGTACAGAATCATAGCGCATTCTGTGTGACAGTAAATTCCTTCTCTTGCTTTTGAGAGCCAAATGTTGGACTGGTGACAACCCACTGAAAGTGCCTAATGTGTACCCAGAGCATGGCTTCCCTTTAGGGACAATCATCCAGGGAGCTAATAACTAACCATTTGTTTCACACTGAGTTACGCTCCACAGCGTTCAGGGTAGATCAGAATTCACCAGGAAAGAAATGGTTGGTTGTTAGCTGTGATACTAAGACACCTTAACCTTAGCTTTTTTACATTATTACTTTTTATTCTCCTTTGGGGTTGGGGAGGCTGGCCAAAGTAATTTTTAAAACTGCTTGTGTCATATTCGGGTCTTAAGTTCATGAGGTTGTTTGGAATAGCAAAAGGATAACCGGATTGCTGTATGCCATTAAATGTCTGACTCTGATTCAAACATAACATGTGTTTGTCTTAACTCTAATGGGGTTCTAATTTTCTCAGATTAAGTATCAAAGATGCTTGAAGTTTCTTTTGATGTAGAGTTAGACTAGTAAATTATAGTCAAGAAAGAGACGAAGCTGGGAACTTTGGACACTGGCCACCTACAATGGCGGTCTGTAAAGGCACGAAGTGACTGGCTTACAAGTTTTCAAGAGGAAATTTAGATTCAGCATATGCCAGAGGAAGGTAGAATCCCCACTGAATAGTTTTCATCCTGTTTAGATGGGTCTGCTGAAAGGAGATGGGGACAAGATTCTTATGATTCAGTAGTGAGTAACTGTTATCATGACTAATTGCAATTGTCCTAAGTGTAAAGGTAGAAGTTTTGTAGCAAAAAGCGGTGAGTGGTTGATCTTACAGTCCAGGAATGGAGGCCCTGGGACCATAAAGGGAGATGAGCTGGAGTGGAGTGTGGGACCCTATCTAGAGAAATGGTGACACCAGAGATGAGGCGGAGATGATGATGTGCAGAGATGGAGTAGTTGAGGATTCTAGACTTATGGAGGGCGAGGGGCTGTGTGCTGGCAGGTTTGCAGGGTGTGCCCTTTGGTTGTTCGAATGATTGTATATTCCTGAGTGTTTTGGTATACATCCAAAAAAAGAGGAAAAAAAAAAAAAAAAACAGAGGGAATAGCAGCAAATATTGTTGAATGATGATGTATGCAGGGGATTGTAATCCTTGCAATGAAACGAATACGATAGGATAAGTGTAAGGTTGATGTTCCCCCATGTAAACTATCACTCAATTCACAATAAAAACTTTTTTTAAACAAAAAGAAAAAAGAGACCAAGTCAGTGAACTGAGCAAAGGCCTTGTTCCTCAAGTTGAAAGTCTGATGCCACGACTACTTTCTTACCTGGAGTATGACCAAGCCCTCTGTAGATTTCAGCCTTCTAATTTATAAAAACCAGGACCGCCATTCTGACTTAGCTCACTGGAACACTTCTAGGAGTTAAGAATAGTGGAAATGCTCTGTAAATATGCAAAAGCATCTACATGAAAGACAACTTAGTATGGTGTTGTATAACACAAGCTCTGAACTCCGACTGATACTGGATTAAATTTTAGCTCTGCCATGTGGCCTTTGGCAAGTAACTTATCCCTTCCATTTTTCCATTTGTTAAGTAAGAATAATAATAGTATATGCTTGTAAAATTTTAAATTAGATGCTGCAAGCATTTTTGCATGGTGCTGGCACACAATGGTGGTGGTGGTGGTTGTTCATTGTCAAATCGGTTCTGACTCATAGCGACCCTGTACAGGGTTTCCGAGGCTGTAGATCTTTAGGGGAGCAGAAAGCCTCATCTTTCTCCCATGGAGCAGCTGGTAGATTCAAACTGCTGACCTTGCGGTTAGCAGCCCAATGTGTAATCCACTCCCATGGCTCCTTGGCACATAATAGGCACTCAATAAAATGAGTCTTATTGGTTAAAAATAAATCTTTTGAAAAATTTTAACCACCTCACACCTGAAAGCTCTAACATTATGAAGTATTGATAATGCCATAGCTGTCTTTCAGCAGGTATTCATTGTAAAACATGATTTCTAAGTCTTCCAACATCTTCAAGGTTGGCCCCCTTAACAATGCTCAATGGGAATACATGATGCCAGGTTTGTTGATATGGTGGTGACAAGACAGCTATACATACAAGGTCCCTCGGCCCTTCAAAGATAAACTGTTGACATTATGAATTGCATTGTAGATGTGTTTGCCTTTAGTACACCAAATGCAGAATGCACATTCCTTCAGCAACCTTCCAAGTAGATCATTGGAGATTAGCTTCAGCCACATCTGATAACTGGCTTAAACCAATATTGGTTTGTTTCTCTCTTAGCTAAAAGATGTCTGAAGGCAACAGTCCAGATTGGTAGAGCATCCCATGGCATCAGAGGTTCATGCTTTTGTCAGTTTCCCTTCTCAAGGTCACCTCATGGTCCACCTGGTTACTGGAGTTCTAGTCATGACATTCGCTTCCCATGCAGGACAAGAATAATCAAAAGACACTTCTCCCTTTCTATAAAGGACCTCCTGGAAGTATAATAATTCAACCCTCTGATTTATATCTCATTGGTCAGCAGCTGCTCACTTGACCACATCTTGCTACAATAGAGGCTGGAAAAATAGCCTTTCTAGCAACATTCATTTGTTGTTGTTGTTGTTGTTGTTGTCAGGTACTGTTGGGTCAGTTGCGACTCCTAATGACCTCATATACAACAGACCAAAATGCTGCGCGGTCCTGTGCCATCCTCCCAGTTGCTCTGTTTGAGCCCATTGTTGGAACTACCGTATCCATCCATCTCACTGAGCTGGATCCATCTAACCCTCTTCTTCGCTGACCCACTTCTTTGCCTATCATGATGTCCTTTACCAGGGACTGGTGTCCAAAGTATGTGAGACAAAGTCTCAACACCCTCGCTTCTAAGGAGCATCCGGATGTACTTCTTCCAACACAGATCTGTTCATTCTCCTAGCAGTCCCCGGCTCATTTCATATTGTTTGCCATACCAGGTTTCAAAGTTCCATGCATGGCCTCCCCACATGAATTCAGGGATCTGAAACTGAGAAGTGGGACAATACACATTGAGTTTCTGTTTTTTAACTTTTTATTGTGAATTGAGTGAAGGTTTACAGACAAGATCATCAGTCTTCCTTGGAGGGGAGTGATTAACTTTGCAGGCTAGGAGCGGAGGTCCCTGGAACCATGAAGGGAGAAGAGCGGAGAGCGGGACCCTACCCAGAGAAGCAGTGATGCCTGAGATGGAGGCAGAGATGATGACATGGAGAGTTGGAGCAGCTGGGGACTCTGGACCCAGGGAGGGTGAGGGCCTATGTGCTGACGATGGGGGGTGGGGGGCAGGCTTGTAGGATGTACCCTTTCGTTGATTGGTGATGTGTAGAGGGGATTGTAACCATGGCAATGAAACAATATACGATAGGATGAACGTAAAACTAATGTTCTCCCATGTAAACTATCACATAATTCACAATAAAAATTTAAAAAAAAAAAGAACATCAGTTTTACATTCAACAAATCATTCACTTTGTTTCATCTCAATGATTGTAACCCCCTCACGGAACAACAGTGATCCTGCTTCCTCCCTGGGGTTCCTAGTTCTAGTCCCCCC
>NW_006408882.1:1382640-1420756 GCF_000296735.1 Chrysochloris asiatica
TATAATTTTGAGTTTTGTTCCATATTTTCTCCTATTCTCTCCAGGACCTTCTAATGTGATCCCTTTCAAAGCAGTCGGTAGTGGTAGGTAGGCTCCATCTTGTTTATTGTCGCAGAGTCATGGAGATCCATTGGACTAATTGATTCAGGGAAGCTCCAATTTTCATCACTCTTCATTCTTTCACATTTGGAAAAACCAGTAGTTGCACCTTACTTGACTGCTCGTGAGCTCATGAGATTCTAGAGCTACTCCCCAAAGTGGGCTGTAGAACGTTGTCCTTGTGGACTGTGTGATGCAGGTTGACCATGGTGTCCCTTGACACAATGATCCTGAGCCCCCAGATCCAGGAACTCATTGTCTTAATATGTTTAATAATATCTAAGACGTTTTCACTATTTTACCCACTGGATACTCTCCCACATTCAGAGTGGTGTTCCACCCTGTATGTATCTGTAGGTGTATTCACACTCTCCCTCCCATACCTGTTCAGCCTGTGTTCTGTCCTTGCATGGACTCGCAGGACACTGCTGTTCCAAGGTTGTGTATATAGCACTGTTTACCTTTATGCCCTTTAGCCCTTGCCTACTTCCCTCTGTCTTCACCTGTCTTCATCAGTCTTCTGCCAACCTCCTCCTCCTTGTATGTTGTCCTCATCATCATCCAAGTTAACAAGTGTCCACCTTGTATCCAGTGAATTACATACGCCCCCTTCCCTTTGACACCTTGTAGCCATCAAAGTATGTTTCTTCTTGTAACATGAAAACCTTTTCTTGAGGTTTTTTACAATAGTAGTATCTTTTCTTTCTGTGATTGACTAATTTCACTCCGCATGAAGTCCTCTAGGTTCATCCATGTTATGAGGTGTTTCACAGAGTCATCATTATTCTTCAACATTGCATGGTATGCCATTGTATGTACCAAAGTCTGTTTATCCATCTTTTTATTGATGGACACTTAGGCTGTCTCCATCTTTTTGCTATTGTGAATAGAGCTGTACTTAACTAGACATTGAGTTTTGGGGTAGGCAGCTTATACTTTATGCTACACGAGATCTTGAAAACACAAAAGCCTGAAGTAATGCCAGTTTGAAAGAGACTGAAACATTTTATTTACATTTAGTATGACATAGAAGGGGCTACACATCTAGTTCAGGGAAAGGAGCCCTGGATAGATATCACCATTTCAAGTTGCTGCTAGTATCTCCAAACAGAAGGATGTTGCTGTTAAGTTCTGTCGAGTTGGAGGAGCAGGTGGTGGGTTTGAACTGCCAACTTTGTGGTTTGCAGTCCAATACGTATCGTGTAGTGCCACACCAGGAGGATAAAAGAAGAAAATTCAGACAGGGAATGGGTATGATAAGGTGTTAGTTAAGACAGGTCTCCTGCACATTATGTTTTTGTTGAATCGGTTCCAACTCATAGCAACCCTTGATAGGTTTTCCAAGGAGTGGGTTTGAACTGCCAACTTTCCTGTTGGTTGTTGTTAAGTACCATTGAGTCAGTTCTGAATCATAACAACCTTGTAAAGGATTTCTGAGGTATGGATGGAGGAATTGAACCACCGGCCGTGCTGTTCAAACTGGCTTTGCAGTCCAGTGCTTACCCTACAGCACCTCACCAGGACTCCAGTTAGTATTCCAATGTTTATCCTACATATATGTAATTTTACAATTCAGGACTGCTACAGACATTCACCATAACTGACAATTCTCTTAAATATTAAAGATTCATTTTGTGTACATAAATACTTCTAAAGGCTTAGAGATGGCCAAGAATTCTGAGCATTTTTTAAAAAGCAGTCTGGACCTTCTGTGTTTACGCTAAAATCCAGACTCCACCAAAGGATGCCAGAGGAAAGTCAAAATCTTTCCATTGAAAAGAAATTCCAGATCTTAACGTTAGCCACCAGACCTTCCAGCAGCTCTCTAAACATCCCTCTGTGTTGCCATGTTGTCTTTGTGCAGTTTGGTATAACTCATATTAGAAAAGTGACAATGAAAACAGCGAAGCTTTCAGACAGGGTGAGCAAGCTGGATGGAAAGATGAACTCTGATGTAAGATCCTGTGATCAGAAATGGACTTCCCACCTTACCAATTCCTTAGCAAATTGTATCGTAGATATCGGCCATGTTACATCCTGATTTTGATTTAACATAATTCTATTTACACAGTATTGCAAATAGGTTTCTTGAGCTAGGAAATTACATTTAACACTTCACTGGGAAAATTAAGCTGTCATGTAAATATGAAATCAAATGCTTTTCTCTGGGTTCCAATACAAATAGTATTACAACTGGCCACCCAAGGCACCAAAAGAGCAAAGTGTACAGTATATGAAACACATTGCTATCAATTGTGACTCAGAGTGTCCCATAGGAGACAGTGGAACTGCCCCATAGGGGTTCCAAGGCTGTAATCTCTACAGAAACACTACCACGTCTTTCTCCTGCCAAGTGCTATGGGTTTGAACCACCAACCTCATAGTTGGCAGCTAAGCACTTAACCACTGTGTCACCAGGGTTCCTTGAAGAGCCCAGGCTATTTGGGACATATTGATCATTACTGGTGATTAGAATGCAAAGGAACAAAGAGGAAGGGTCAGTAGTTGCAAAATATGGCCTTGGTGACAGAAATTATGGTGGAGATTGCATGATAGAATTTTGCAAGACCAGTGATTTCTTCATTGCAAATACTTTTATTTTAAACAAAACAAAAGACACCTGGACTTCACCAGACAAACTACACAAAAATCAAACTGACTACATTTATAGAAAGAAATGTCAAAACAAGGCCAGGGACCAACTGTGAAACAGACCATCAGTTGCTTATATGCCAGTTCAGGATAAAGCTGAAGAAAATGAAAAGTGAGTGAAAGCAAAAATATGACCTTGAATATATCACAACTGAATGTAGAGGTCATCTCAAGGATAGATGTGATGCAGTAGATACTAATGACCACAAATCAGGAGAGTTGTAGGATGCCATAAAGAATGTCATACAGGAGGAAAGAAAATGATCATTAGGAAGAAAATGATGAAAGAAAAGACCAAAATGGGTATCAGAAGAGATGCTGAAACTTGCTCTACACAGCATAGAGATGCTAAAGCAAACGGAAGAAATGAGATAAAAGAGCTAAACAGAAAATTTCAAAGGGCAGTTCGAGAAAACAAAGACAAATATTATAATCAAATGTGCAAAAACCTGGAGTTAGAACACCAAATCGAAAGCACACGGTCAGCATTTCTCACAGGGTGAGCAGAGCAGAACTGAAGCAGCCGGTGAAGGGGTGGTCTCGACAGTGAGGCCATGCATCCAAAAGTGAGACAAAAACCTGAAGAAAACCAGTGCTCCCAAGCAGTGGGGAGGTTGGTTAACTACCTCTCTCAGGCATTTTGAATTCAATCTTCACAGTCTTAGGGAACAGAGTAAAAACAAACAAACGTGTGTGTGTGTGTGAGATGAGACTCAGATCTCACTTTTCTGTTGACGCCTATTCTCAAACTGTCCCAAAGGGTTTCCTTGCTGTGATCTTTATGAGAGCAGAATCCCAGGTCTTTCTCCCACAGAGCACCTGGGTGGGTTCAAACTGCCATCCTTTCTTGGCTCTTGTTGTTAGGTGCCATCAAGTCAGTACCAACTCATAGCAACCATATGAACAACAGGACGAAACACTGCCTAATCCTGGGCCAACCTCACAATTGTTGCCACGCTTGAGCCTATCGATGCTGCCACTTTGCCAATCCATCTCACTTGGGGGTCTTCCTTTTTCTCTAACCCTCCACCTTACCAAACATGATATCCTTCTCCAGCGACTGGTCCTGCCTGACAATATGTTCGAAGTATGAGAGACGAAGTTTGGACATCCTGGCCTCCAACTGCACTCTGGCTGCACTTCTTCCAACACAGATCTGTTGGTTCTTTCAGCAGCCTATGGCACCTTCAATATTCTCCTCCAACACCATAACTTGTGGTAGAGAAATATGGTGGAGAATGTAGCAGCAAGATTGGAAGAAGACTCATTAAGAATCTGGCATATGCAGATGACACAACTTGGCTTGCTGGGAGTGAAAGGACTTGAAATACTTACTGATGAAGACCAAGGCTACAGCTTTTACTATGGGTTACATCACAGTGTAAAGAAAACAAAAATTCTTACCACTGGGCCAAGAAATGAAATCATGATAAATGGAGAAAAGATTGAAGTTGTCAAAGACTTCATGTTGCTTGAATCCAAGGGAAACAGCAATAAAGAAATCAAATGATGTATTGCATTAGGCGACTCTGCTGCAAAACACCTCTTTAAACTGTTAAAGAGCAAAGATGTCAGTTTGAGGATTAAGGTGCCCCTGACATAAGTAAGCAATGGTATTTTCAGCTGCCATGAAAGTTGGACAATTAATAAGGAATATCATTGAAGAATTTTCAGTAGCCTAATATGCATATGAAATTTAGACAATGAGCAAGGAAAACCACAGAAAAAATGATGCATGTGAATTACAGTCTTGAAGAGAATATTAAAAGTATCATGGACTGCCAGAAGAACAAACAAATCTGTCTTGGAAGAAGTACAGCCAGAATGCTCCTTAGAAGCCAGGATGGTGAAACTTCGTCTCTCGTATTTTGGGCATATTATCAGGAAGGACCAGTCCCTGGAGAAGGACATCATGGTTGATAAAGTGGAAGGTCAGCAGAAGAGAGGAAGATCCTCAAAGAGATGGATTGGCAAGGTGGCAGTAACAATGGGCTCAATCATAACAATTGTGAGGTTGGCACACAACTGGGCAGTGTTTTATACTATTCCTTAAAGTCACTATGAGTCGGAATAGACTCAATCAACGGCACCTAACAACAACAACAATAGAGGAATTAATGCGTTTGAATTATGTTGTTAGCAAAGAATACTGAAAGTACCATGGCCTGCCAAAAGAGCAAACAAGTCTATTCTGGAAGTATAGTTCCTTAGAAGTAAGGATGGTGACATTTCATCTCTCATACTTCAGACATATTATCAAGAGAAATCAGTCCCTAGAGAAGGACATCCTCCTTGGTATAGTGGAGGGTCAGTGAAAAAGAGGACGACCCCTAAGAAGATGGACTGACAAAATAGCATGAATGGATGCAAACATAACATTTGTGGGGATGGCGCAGGACTGGACAGTGTTTTAGTATGTCTGGAACCAACTCGACTGCACCGTACAATAACTAGTGGTAGCCCTGATGCATTGGGCTGTGAACTATATGATCAGCTATCCAAATCCACCAGTTATCCCACAGGAAAAAGATGAGGCTGTCTGCTCCCATCAAGACTTACCTTCTCTGGAAGCCTATACAGGGTCACTACGAATCCGAATCAATTAGATGGCAGGGGATTTGGTTTGGCTTTAGTGGTGGAGAAAGGAGCCCTGGGGCTTGATGCTTCAGTAACAGCCGCAGCCATGCAGCCATGCACCCTGACATCCATGTCTTCAGAGGTCTGACAACACACCCATGTCTGCCACATCAGGAACCCCGGTAGCCTTCTCAGAGACCCGAGCTGGACTCAGACGGTACCTTCTGCTGTATGGCTTTGGATTCAACTTACTTTTCTGAGTCTGAGCTTCCTCATTTGCAAAGTGAGATCATTCCCACTTCCCAAAGTTAAAAACAGGAGTACTCAAATTTCATGGGGCCCTTGAAGCATTCAGTAGACGGGTTATCAAAGCAGATCTCTAGTCCTGGCCTCTGCGAGATCCAAATTCAGTAGGTCTATGGTGGAGCGATTGATGTGGGTGATTTGCGAGCCACAGTTTGAGAAACCTGGAAGTGGCTACAGGGATCTCTACACCTTTAAGACCAGTACAAAAACGTGCACAGTTACCTCAACGCCCATGGAAACAGCAGTCAAGGAATCAAAAGATGCATTGCACAGGGCAAATCTGTTGCAAAACCAAACCCACTGCCATAGAGCTGACGTGTACCCATAGTGACACTACAGGACAGCGTAGAACTACTCCATAGGATTCCCAAGGCTGTAAATCTTTCCAGAAGCCAACTGCCTCATTTTTCTCCGTGGAGCAGCTAGTGAGTTCGAACCACTGACCTTTCAGTTAGCAACCCAGTGCTTAACCACTGCACCACTAGCTTCTTGAAAGTGCTCAAAAGCAAAATTATGCCTGATCCAAGCCATGGTATTTTCAGTCGCATTGTATGCATAACAAAGCTGGGCAATGAATAAGAAAGACCAAAGAAGAAGAATGCCTTTGAATTATGATGTTGGCAAAGAATATCAAAAGCATCATGGCCTGCAAGAACAAACATCTGTCTTGGAAGAAATACAGTATAGCCAGATGGACCTGAGAAGCAAGCATATCAGGACTTCATCTCACATCCTTTGGACAAGTTATTTGGGGAAACCAGTCCCCACTGAAGGACATAATGCTTGGTAAAGTAGAGGGTCAACAAAAACGAGGAGGACCATGAACAAGCTGGAATGCCACAGTGGCTGAAAGAGTGGGATCAAATATAACAAGGATTGTGAGGCCAGTGCAGGACTAGGCAGTGTACTGTTGAACATAAGGTTGCTATGAGTTGGAACCAACTGAATGGCACATGGTGGTGGTGGTTATGTGCCGTGGAGTCAGTTCCGACTCATAGCGACCCTGTACAGGGTTTCTGAGGCTGTAAATCTTTACAGGAGCAGAATGCCTCCTCTTTCTCCCACAGAACAGCTGGTAGTTTCAAACTGCTGACCTTGCGGTTCACAACCCAATTCGTAACCTCTAAGCTACCAGAGCTCTTTGAATGGCACATAGCAACATTTTAAGGGCACTGGACTCTTGTATAAAAATCTTCCATATTTTATAGAGCAATACCAAGGTGAAATAGCGAATACAAATCAGAGTTTTGGGATTTTCTTGCAACACCTCTGGGATATGTGAAGCTGACTTTGGAGGCAAGTGATTTACAAGATCAAATGAATTAGTATATACAAAGATGAGTACAAAATTATCCTCACTCTGGTTATATTAAAACACCCATCCACATCCACAGCTGATGACAACATTGAGCATGCACGTGATATGATTCTGTCGAACAGACAAGTGATGGTGGACTATGTGACAAAACATTTGTAAATCAGCCATGGCTCTGCCTATGAAATAATCCATGACAGACTTGGGTTTTGAAAAGTTTGTGCAAGATGGGGACCAAAACAACTCAGAAGAGTATAAACAGAAGCATCTGGACTTTTGCAAACAAAATTTGGACTGGTACTCAATGGAAGTAAAAGTTCCTTTTTAAAAAAGTGTTACTGGTGACGAGACATGGATATAGCACTTCAAGCCCGAGAGTGACAGGCAGAGTATGAAATGGAAACATCCTCATTCACCGACGCAGAAAAAGTTCAAAAGTCAACCATCAGCTGGAAAATTGATGCTTACGGTTTTCTGGGATTCTCATAGGAAAGTATTAGAACGCTGTCAGAGAAACAGTTCAGCTATCAACAGTGCTCCTTACAGTGAGATGCTCACAGACTAGCTGAAGCCTAAACTTCTGATTAAATGCAGAGGACTCTATCCAAGGGCAATGGGATCTTGCATGATAATGCACGTCTCTCCACACTGCTGACACTCCACAAAAACATCATTTTGAGGTGGTAACGCATCCTCCCTGTAGTCCTGATTTTGCTCCTTGTATTTTCACCTGTTTGGTCCCCTGAAAGCAACCCTTCGAGGACAAAGATTCACTCTGATGAAGAAGTGAAGACAGCAGTGCATCTGTGGCTAGCAGCTCAGCATAAAACATTTTTTTTAATAAAGGAATATAAAACATTGTTGACAGATAGACAAAGTATACTGAAAAGCAAGGAGATTTTATTTTTAAAAAATGATGCATTTGTCTTTTCTAAAATTTCATTAAATTCTACAACCAGAGTGCTGATAATTTTAGACTCACACTCGTATGAAAGCACTTTCTAAATAGGTAGAACTGGACTGAGTTTTGTTAACATGTATGACATATATAAACAAGGGAGCTTCAAAAAGTTCATGGAAAAATGGAATTTTACATAAAAACAAGGTTTACTGTTCAGATCCAGATGCATAGAATCCCAAGACGATGATCCTTGGTCACCCTCAGGTATGGAACAGAACTGAGTCCCATGACTCAATATTCAGCCAATCAAGAGACAGATACATAGAGGGGATAACAACACTAGCAAGGTAGGCACAGAACAGAACAGTCAACCATTCACAGAACCATCAAGCATTTGAGATCAAAAAGGCAACATTTGCCTAAGGACAAAGTTCAGAAGGACTGGGAGAGGAGGAGGAATGGAAACCAGAAACACAGGGACAAGTAGGACAAGCGATGTTGCATTGAGCGATTGCAATCATTGAAATGAGATGAAGTGTATGATTTGCTGAATCTAAAACTAATGATCTGCTCTGTAAACTTTCACTCAATTCACAATAAAAAAAATTTTTAAACAAAAGGTGGTAGAATTTTTCCACAAGCTTTCTGAAGCGCCCCCTCATACATGTCTGCCCTGTACTCAGAAGAGAACCTAACTTGAAAACTCCCACTCCACTGCCAACTCACTCTCGTTCATGCTCACCTGTGCTGTCTCACTGAGCCTGGTTTGGAGAAGACTGCTGGCTGTATTTGCTATTTTTCAGCATTTTGGAAACATTCATAGAAAACTAAGGGGAAATAAAACCTAGAGACCACACTACAGACAAAGAATTTTACTTATCTCCCTTATCAAAACTATACATTCCAACTAGCCTGATGCAGACATCTAGGGGACAGGCTGATAGCAGTATTGGTTTAGTGGGAACCTTCTGCTTGAAACCAAACAATTAGAAATGTTCTATTGATGTTAGTGACTAACTTTACAAACACTGTAGAAAAATCATTGCATTTCCTTGTAGAAATTTAATTTTGATTCATCCTTCTCCATTCTCCAAAATATTCTGAAAGCTGTGGAGAATGGTATATATCAACCTTTTTAAAAAGTTTTTATTGTGAACTATGTGGGTGTACATGGGAGCTCTAGCTCTGGTAGCATAGTGGTTACGAATCGGGCTGCGAACCACAAGGTCAGCAGTTCAAAACTACCAGCTGTTCCATGGGAGAAAGATGAGGCTTTCTGCTTCCGCAAAGATTCAGAAACCCTGTACAGGGTCACTATGAGTTGGAACCGACTCCACGGCACATAACCACCACCACCACCACATGGGAGAACATCAGTTTTACAACCATCCTATCGTATTTCGTTTCAGTGCAATGATTACAACCCCCTCCATGCATCATCAAACAACCAAAGGGTACACAACACAGGCCTGCCCCCCGGCCATCAGCACACAGCCCCTCTCCCTCCCTGAGTCCAGTGTCCCCAGCCGCTCCATCTGTCCACATCATCATCTCTGCCTCCATTTCTCACATCACTGCTTTCCTAGGTAGGATCTTGTACTATGCTCTTCTCACTTGATGGTTCCAGGGACCTCCGCTCCTGGATTGCAAAATCAATCACTCCCCTCTTTTTGTTACAAAACGTCCACCTTTACATTTCCAACCTTCACAGTTATTCACTATTGTACCACAACAGTCTTATCCGTATCTCCTTTCGTTAGCCCCATCCCAACAGATTGGAAATCATTCAGTGGAGGTTCTACCTTCTACCACCCCATCTGGAACTAGGCTCCCTCTTGAAAGCTTGTAAGCCAGTCACTTCTTGCCTTTGTAGCACCCCGCCCCCACATCTTGGGCAGCCAATGTCCAAGTTGCCCATCCCTGTCAACCCTGTGTGCTGAGGTGGTAGGAGTGATCATCCCTGTAAAGATTTGTTCCCCTTTTTGAGCTACATCCATAAGTATAGGTAAAGTTCATTAAATTGTAGCGGGTTACTCTTTTTTTTTTCCCTTTTCTTTTTTCTTCTAGTTGAGTTCTGATCATCCAGCCATTGAAGCCAGGTCAAGTGGGTACTGTCTACAAGTATGGGTGTTCTTGTGCACCTCCCCTCACTTCACATCAGCTGGATGCTTCACTCTCCGCTCTAGTCCTCTGTGGCCATGTCACTGCCTCTGGGCCCAGGGTCTTGCCATACTGCTGGTCAACCAGTCAACCTTTTCGCTTACAGAAACAAGATAGACTCCACAGGCCAGCGCAGACTGGTGGTCCCTGCTCATCAACTCTCTCTCTCTTAGATGATAAAATTTAGAAATGAATACAAAGTTCTGCATACCAGGTGATCAAGCCATAAACTCACAAGCTCTAAGATGTTCATGACATAAGCTAGGAGACAAATCAGCTGGAGTGTTAGAGTATTTAAATTAAAATCTTTAATGGGGGCAAAAATAAAACTATTTGCAAAGACTACTTCAAAATAACTTGACTAATACAATTACTGACACAGAAATTTGATTCAATAAGAATTTCTGGGAGCCATCAGATTATGGCTTGGTTTTGCCTAAATGCAAATATTATCTTAGCTTTTTAAAAACCAACTTTCATTGAAGTATTTTTTGGGGAAGGAGAAGTGTGCAAACAGTTAATTGCTCAATGATTAGTGGAAAGATTGGCAGTTCAACATTTCTACTCTATGCACATGGAGTATCCAGGAACAGAGTCAAGTTGACTGAGCAGGAAGTAGCAAGTATTCATTGAGCATTCAGTATAGCCAGACACTGTTCTTACTTCTGCAAATGCATCATCCCACTTAGTTCAAAATGATAGCCAGACACTGTTCTTAGTTCTGCAAATGCATCATCCCACTTAGTTCAAAATGACCCTGTGCATTAAAGAAATGATTATCTCTCAATTTCGCAGATGGGCAAATAAAGGCTCAGAAAGCTAAGTAACTCATGTATGGTCCGACAGTCAGTGTCCGAGTCTTGTTATTGTTGTTGTTATTAGGTGCCAGCAAGTCGGTATCGACTCAGCAACCCTATGCACAAGAGAATGGAACACTGCCCAGCCCTGGGCCAACCTCACAATATTTGTTACATTTGAGCCCACAGCAGCTGCCACTGTGGCAATCCATCTCACTGGGGGTCTTCCTCTTTTCCTCCGACTCTCCATTTTACCAAACATGATATCCTTCTCCAGGGACTGGTCCCTCCTGACAATGTGTCTGAAGCATAAGAGACAAAGTCTGACCATCCAGGCTTCCAGGGAACATTCTGGCTGTACTTCCAACAGATTGGTTTGTTCCTTTGGCAGTCCATAGTACTTTTAATATTCTCCTCCAACACCATAACTCAAATGCATCATCAATTCTTCTATGGTCTTCCTTATTCACTGTCCAGCTTTCACATGCATATGAGGTTATTGAAAATATCATGGCTTGGTGCAAGGGGCACCTTAGTCCTCAAACTGACATCTCTGCTCGTCAACACTTTAAAGAGGTCTTGTACAACAGATTTGTCTAATGCAATGCATTGTTTGATTTCTTGGCTGCTGCTTCCATGAGTGTTGATGGTTGATCTGAGCAAAATGAAGTCTTTGACAACTTTAGTCTTTTCTCTCTCTCTCTAACTTTAGTCTTTTCTCTCTCTCTCTCTCTCTCTCTCTCTCTATATATATATATATCTCTGGTAGCGTAGTGGTTACGAATCGGGCTGCAAACCATAAGATCAGCAGTTCGAAACTACCAGCTGCTCCGCGGGAGAAAGATGAGGCTTTCTACTCCCGTAAGGATTTACACCCTCGGAAACCCTGTACAGGGTCGCTATGGGTCGGAACCGACTCGAAGGCACTTAACAACAACAACATGTGTGTGTGTGTGTGTGTGTGTGTGTGTGTGTTGTTTATTGGTCCAGTGGTAAGGATTTTTTTCTTCTTTACATTGAGTGTAACCCATACCAAAGGCGGTGCTCTTTGATCTTCATCAGTAAATATTTCAAAACAATCATGAGAACATTTTATTACCTTTGAATTCAACTTTCCACCAACTTTTAAAAGTCTATTAGTATGGTATCTAAATCCCTCTATAGTTAGAATAATGAGGTCCAGGGAGTATGAGTAACTTAACCAAGGCCACAGGTAGTCAGAATTGAGATCCAGGGGTGTCTGAATGCTGAATCCGAGCTCTTAGTGGGAGCTGGCCTGATCAAGGAAAGGTGGAGGGGAGGAAGATTATGCTAAGACCATAAATGGGAGAGGGTTTGCAGAAGCATTTCACAACAGAAAGCACACAGTGGCCAGCCCATGTCTAGACCTCGTGGGCACTGGGAGCTCCCACTGTAGGGCTGGATGCCTGGACTCTGTATCCAGCTACTGTTGAGTCGATTCGGACTCACGGAAGCCCCAGGTGTCCCAGTGTAGAACTGTCCTCAATTCTCACTCCTGTTTACTTTCCCGTGAACAACTACATTCGTCACAGCTTTTGTTTGGCTTGCAAGTGAGAGAAACCCAACCCAAACTAGGTAAAGACAAAAGAGAAATTTCCTTGAAAGGCTGATAAAACTCCCAAGGGCAGCTGGGCCTCAGGGACAACTGAACTTGGGGCTTGAGCACAACTGCAGTTCCTTCTTTTCACTCTCTCCTTCTGAATGTTCCCTTTCTTTCCGAAGAGCAGCTTCCTCCAGCCACTGGAAGCACAGCCTGCACAGCCTCTGCCAGCCCTGAGCCCACAGATTGAGTTATTAGAGAAACCACTTTCCTCAGCTCCAGTTTGAAAACATTCCAGGGCGGGGCTCCATGGGCCCTATCTCACATGCAGACTCGGGTTATGTCTCAGGCAGCAGGGTAAAATGGTTGGAAGCTCCAAGATGAGTATGCAGGAAGAATGGGCATGATTGCAGCATCTGCATGGGAAAGTGAGACAATGAAATAGAGAAGACCACAGAAGAATCAATGCCTTTGAATAATGGTGTTGGACAAGAATATGGGAAGTATCGTGGACACCAGAAGAACAAACAAATCTGTCTTGGAAGAAGTACAGCCAGAATGCTCCTTAAAAGCCAAGATGGCGAGACTTTGTCTTGTACTTTGGACATGTTGTCAGGAGGGAACAGTGCCTGTTTGGTAAAGTCAGCAAACAAGAGAGAGACCCTCAATGTGATAGATGAACACAGACGCAGCAGTAATGGGCTCCAACATAAAAATGTGAGGGTGGCATAGGACAGGGGCAGTGGGTTATTCTGTCGTGCACGGGACCAGATGACACCTAACAACATCAACATCTATTTCTGCCTCCTCAAAACGTGGACCCTCTTCCCCTACCCCTCTGAGGCCTTTTAGATCTAACTGTGGCTCAACTCTGCTCTTGGACAAAGCTGCGTGTGCTGGGCTAATTCACAGCAATGGCCATGATGGGGCAAATGCACACAGACCCTTCACTGAGTTACCCAATATGGCCACCTACAGTGGTCCGGTCATCAGTGAGAACCGGGTGTACAAACCATAGTAGACACTGGCACAGGTAGTGATTGCAACACTTCACTGGCATTCTCTAAGCCTTAAACGTGCCACGAGGCTGCCATCTTCTATTCAAGAAGACTACAACTCAGAAATACCATTTCCCACTGTGGCACAGTAGCGAGGGGCAAAGCTAGAATTCCAATTTCACAGCAAAGGCCTGGCAACATGTCTGTGACCAAACTGCTCCTCAGAGCCATGCCACTTCGCTGGCAGGATTTGGGACAGGACCCATTCCTAACAGCTTCAAAGCAACACTGATAGGACACAGCTTCCTAGGAAGAGACTTGAGTTTCTGCCACAAAGTTTAAAGTCAAACTGGCCAGGTCAAATAATGGTTTAGGAAAAACCCCAAACTTACATTTGTATACATTCTTCTATATATTTTTTTTACTTCCATTATTTATTTTTTAGAAACTAGACTTTTATTTATTCAGCAAATAGGAGGGGGCTTCAAAGAGTTCACAGGAAAATTTCATTGTCTTTTCATTCCATTTTTCTACAAACTTTAAAAAGTCTCCTTGTATACCTCAGAGACCAAAATTATGAAAAATTACAAGAATTATGAAAAAAGTCAAGGATTATGAAAATGTGGAGGATGGCCACGTCAGATCACAAAATGGGGGATAATTACATCTTACATAATTTCCAAATTACATCATTACGTAACTGGCAACCCACTGAGAACCATCGCCCAGCCAAAGTAACACACAGTCACCACCATCACGGCAGTACTACACTTGCCTAGCACCTTGGCCTTCATTACTGCCAGACATATGTCATTAAGGCAAAAACTACTACAGGATAGATTTTTTTTTTTTTTACTATTGTTGTAAATGCACAATGTCAAATACTGAGATCGCTGATCAGTGAGAAACAGGTGTAATTCATCCAGCTTCTGCATCTGGCTCTGAAAGGAGACCCAAACGCCAAACTATCCCCTCTACAATGCTCTCCTTCAGCCAGCAGGGGGCGCAAAAGTCCAGCTCTGTGCAAGGCTGATGACGTGGCTGAACGCGAGCTGAATTTCGTAAGCAAATGTCGGGACTGGGCAGCCAGAGAGTATGGGGGACAAAGAAGTCTTGGATCTCCTTTTAGTTGTTTGGAGCTACAGTGAGGGACTGCTGAATGCTTCTGATAAGATACGGAAAGAGCAAGGGATATCTTGTGTAGAACCAACCTACCACTCAGACACAAGTGTTTTTAATAGAACTGGCAATGACTTGAGGTGCAAAACAAGTCTTCCTTGGCTACAGCTAAGCCATCAGTTACAAGCACTAAATACAGGGACCCCGCTTCCAACCCTTCTACATTCTGCTGTCCTCACTGGGAGGGGAAGAAGGATTCTTCTACCTTTTACTATATCAGGTTATGGGTGAGGAAGCCTAGATATAAAGAGATTTGAGAAGGAAGTGTAAGAGCATTTAAGGCTATGAAAATTTCCCCAGGCAAATTCAGATGGTGTCGAGGGACAGCTAATTTAAATGTTGATTTTTGTTGTTAGGTGCTGTGGAGTCAGTACCAACTCAAAGAGACTTTATGCACAACAGAATGAAACACTGCCCGGTCCTACACCAACCTCACAATCCTTGCTAGCTTCAGCCTAGCAAGGATTCTAAGATAGACTGCTGCTGACACTGTGTCAGTCCATCTCGTTGGGGGTCTTCTTGTTTTTCACTGACCCTCCACTTTACCAAACATGATGTCCTTCTCCAGGGACTGGTGCCTCCTGATCTTCTGTCCGAAGTTATGAGAGATGAAGTCTGACATCCTGGCTTCCAAGGAACATTCTGGCTGTACTTCTTCCAACAAAGACTGGTTTCTTCTTCTAGCAGACCTATTGTACTTTTAATAATCTCCTCTAAGGCCGTAACTCAAAAGCATCAATTCTTCTACGGTCTTCCTTATTCACTGTCCACCTTTCACATGCATATGAGGAATATTGAGAAATATGATTACAGAAAGCTTGTAGGCCTGTCTTCGGCCTATAACTGATTGAATTGTCTAAAAGGGGACTAGAATATGCCCATTCTCCAGAGGGGGGCTGCTGAAGCATTTTACAGTCCCACCAGCAATATAGGAGGGTCTCAGCTTCTCCACACTCCTGCATTTTCTTATAAATTTTAGAGATTAGTCCCTTGTCTGATATATGGTTGCAAACATTTTCTTCCCATTCTGTGGGCTCCCTTTTAACTCTTTTGGTGAAATTTTTTTATGCACATAAATTCTAATTTTCAGTATGTCCCAGCCATCTATTTTGTCCTATATTGTTTGTGTGGGTTTTTTTTTGGGGTTTTTTTTTTGCCATGTTTGATAATCTATGTATGTCATGTATTAAAGCCTTTACGTTAGTCCATTTTCATTGATCATCTTTATAGTTCTGGGATTTACATTTTGATCCATGTTGAGTTCGTTTTTGTATATGGTATGAGATATGGGTTTTGTTTCATTCTTTTGCAAATCAATTTCCAACTTTGCCAGCACCATTTGTTGAAGAGATTATCCCCTTCTCCATTTCATGTATTTTGGCTATTTGTCAAAGATCAGTTGATGGTATGTGATGTATTTACTTGTGGGTTCTCAACTCTGTTCCATTAATCTATGTACCTTTCATTGTACCACTGCCAGGATATTTTGACTCTGGCAGTGTGGTAAATTTTGAAATCAGGGCGAGGCCTCCCACTTTGTTCTTCTTAAGCAGTGTTTTGCTTATCCAAGGTCTCTGTCCCTTCCATTTCTTTAAAGAATGCTGTTGGGATCTGGATTGGGATTGCATCGTATTTGTAGCCTGCTTTGGGTAGTACTGTCATTTTCACAATGTTACTTCTTCCAATCTATGAGCGTGGTATATTCCTCAGTTTTGTAAATCGCTTTTGGTTTCTTGTATTAGTGTTTTGTAGCTCTTTGTATAGGTTTTTGTTTCTGGCTAAGATTTATTCCTAAATATTTCGTGCTTTGAGTGGATACTGTAAATGGTATTGTCTTCCTAATTTCCTTTTCAGTGCTGTCATTATTAGTATAGAGGAATCTAACTGATTTGTGTATGTTGATCTTGTAGCCTGCCACTTTGCTCAATCTTCCAATGAGGTCTAGTAGTTTTTTGCTGAATCTTTGGGATTTTCTGTGTATAGCATCATATCTGCAAATATAGTTTTACTTCTCCTTTGCCAATTTGGATGCAATTTATTTCCCTTTCTTGCCTTATATCTCTGGTTAAGACTTCCAACACAATATTGAATAGGAGTGGTGATAAAGGGCATCCTTGTCTGGTTCCTGTTTGCAAAGGGAATGTTTTCAGTTTCTCTCTGTTGAGAATGGTTGGCTGTTGGTTATGTTGAGGAATTTCCCTTCAAGCCCTAATTTGTTACGTGCTTGTATGAATAGGTGTTGGGTTTTATAAAATGTCTTTCCTGTATCAACTGACACAATGTCGTTGTTAGGTTCCATTGATTTGGTACTGACTCACAGTGACCCTAATGTTTGGTACAACAGAACAAATATTGCCCAGTCCTGTGTCAACCTCATACCTGCTGCTTCATTTGAGCACATCACTGCTGCCACTGGGCTTATCCACCTCGTTGGTGGTATTTATTTTTCTCTGACCCTCCATTTTATCAAATACGATATCCTTCTCCAGGGACCGATCCCTCCCGACAATATGTCTGAATTATGAGACACGATGTCTGGCCATCCTGGCTTCCAGTGAGTATTTTGGCTGTACTTCTTCCAATGATATAATCATGTGGGTTTCCTTCCTTTAAAAAAAAAAAAAAACATTTGTGGTGAATTATGTTGGTTGTTTTTCTAATATTAAACCATCTTTGCAGCTCTGGTATGAATCCTGTCTAGTCATATGTTACTGAATTCTGTTGGCGAGGATTTTGTTGAGAATTTTTGCATCTACGTTCATGAAGGACATTGGTCTACAATTTTCATTTTTAATGATGTCCTTCCCTGGTTTTGGTATGAGGGTTATGCCTGCTTCATAAGAGGTATTGGGAAGGTTTCCATTCTTTTCTATATTCTAGAATAGTTTGAGTAGAACTGGTATTAGCTGTTCTCTGAATGTTTGCTCAAATTCACCAGTGAAGCCATCTGGGACTGGACTTTTTTTGATTGGGAGTTTTTTGATGACCCAATCAATCGTTATAGGTCTGTTTGCGTTTTCGACTCTACTCTGTATGAGTTTAGGTAGGTTGTGTTTTTCTAAAAATGAATCCATTTCCTCTAGATTTTCAAATTTGTTGGAGTACAACTCTTCATATGTTGTTGTTGTGACGTGCTGTCAAGTTAAGTTCCTACCCATAGCGACCCTATATACAGCACCCAAGGAGCAGCTGGTGAGCTTGAACTGCTGACCTTGCAGTTCACTGCATTAACCTGCAGTGCCACATAGGACCACTCTATGTTAAAATTGCCATGAGGGCGCCAGGTTCGGTTTTTTGGTTTCTTTCACAGAAGAAGTCTGAAGAATAGAAAGGTTAAGGTGACTGTGATCTGAATACACTGTGGAGCCTTGGTACAGAGAGAGGACATTCCTGGAAAAACTGATGCTTTGCGTGGCACTGAGTGAGTTCCAAATCCTAACAGCCCTGGACAGGGTTTCTGAAGCTGTAAATCTTTATACGAGCAGAATACCTCATCTTTCAGAGCAGCTGGTGGATACAAATTGCTAAGTTGCAATTAGCAGCCAGCCCAACAGGTAACCCGCTTAGGTACCTAAGACTCCTATGACATCAGACTGAAACAGCGGTGTAATGAACAGCACTGCGCCAACGTAAATTACTCAGTTTTGATCGCTGTTCCACATTTACACGGGATTTTCCCATAAAGCAAACAGCAGGAAAGGTACAGACAGGAAGTCTTTATGCTGCCTTTGCAGGTCTTCTCTATGTTTAAATTTATCTCCAAATATAAGCAATGGTTCTCTGAGGAGGAAGGTGTAATGGAAATCCAATGAGGAAAGTCTGCTAAGATCACTTGGCCATTCAACAAATAAGACCTTTGTTGTTGTTAGTGCCGTTGAGTCGGTTCCAACTCATAGTGACCCTATAAAGGGTTTTTGAGGGACAGTTTGTGAACTTGAACTGCTGATAATGCGCTTTAAACTGACCTTGCGGTCCAGCGCATTATCTACAGCGCCACACCAGCAAATTTTACTACCACAGTTGTGTTTTCTGAGTCTAAGGAATCGCTGATTGGACAATTCCAAAGCAAGACAGGACTGGGTTTGACATTTTTATTTTTAACTCTGCTTTGGTAGTACAAAAGTCTTCAAAGTACAAACCAGACAGTTAAAAACACATTTGACACTCAGATCAGTGAAAAAAGATTTTCCTTTACACATTTTTACATCCAGGTGGTAGCCATTCATTATGCCACAAAGCTGTTGATCATTAGTGTTTTGCAGGGTAAGTTTGCTGTGGATTCCCACGTCTTTGAAAAAAGGAGGGAAAACACAAGACCTGTAATATCAGTTGCTTTGGGAACACTTAAGAAGTCTCATCAGATAATATAAACTAGTACAAAGCTTGGTGTTGAAAATATCAAATGCTTAATGTTTGGCATATTTGAAAGCCAGCCAACCAGCCAAAAGCTGCTCAAGTAATAGAAAATATTTAAAACGTACTCTTGGTATAAATACAATTTTAAATATTTTTGGAGTCTTCTCTTGCCTATTTTATTGCATTAAAAAAGAGTGCTCTGACATGAATAAAATTAAAAAAATAATTAAAGCTGAGGAATATCTTACATAATTTTATCCCTCATCATTTTGAGGGCACAGTATTTTTAAAGCAGAAAAAAACAGATGTTTGTTTCTTCTAGACCTCACATATATTATTTACACTAATACACACAAAATGAACAATTGTCTACATTGTAGCTTTCTGACTGCAGTGAAATTTATTTCCATCGTGACTTCTACTCCACTGTGTACAGGTAGACTTTACAGGTGCCTTGTGTTTATTGTCAGAAAAACTGCACATTAAACTGAGTTGACCTTTCACTTCAGAGGTTAGAAATTGTTAAGTTTGATGTCAGAAACAGAACAGAATGAGTCTATTTACAGTAAATACTTTAAAGAATATTCTTCTAGGCATCATCTTTCGGGATCAAATGAGAAATGTGCTTTTTTTCTCACTGAAATTTAAAAAGTGCCTGCGGCACTAGCCCTGCAACACTGATGTGGGGTGGATCTCGGTGATTTCCCAACCCCGCCACAAACAGACTACTGTCTTTGCCTCTGGGTTCACTGAGGTGCTTCATGAACTATGTAAAGCTAAAATAATAAGAAGAAGAAAAGAATAGGTTTTGCCAGGTCTAAAGAGCAACTTAACCTCCAAAAAAGAAGTCTTCTAAACATCAAGCATTAGTTACAGATGGAAACCAGGAAGTGCACCAAGGAAAACATGCCAGAGGTAGATGCTGGCCCATTTTTCACCAGGAAAGGGGTTTTTTGGTTGTTGTTTTGTTTTGGTCTTGGGTAGTCAAAACAAGACTGTTTCGCTTGAATTTCTTCCTTTACTCAAAGAGTAAACTACGAATCGCTAAGCTTAAACTAAACAGCGAAGTTCCCTTTTACTAGTGATCTTGGGGTGGTGTCTCTAAGGACCTTTCTCCACCAGCTTCATCTTTTACATTGTGTAACAGTTAAACTGTAAGAGGGTCTTCTTACAAGCAGTATCAAAAACGGGATGTAAGGGTTGGGAGAAAACTAGCACACAAGCACACATGTGATCCCTACCCACAAACATAGCTCAGAGTGTACAAGACAAAAATCCACTATTCATGATATAGAGGGAAATGCCAGGTGTCCATCAATCAAGGCAGGGGATGGGGAACTGGCAGGGGTGGTGGTGACTGGGGGTGGTCAAGAAGAAAAAATTAGCTCTTTCCTTCACTGACAATGTAATGCATTTTACATTAGATTTTTTTTAAAACCAAAACTTGTTTGAAAGCAAATAGAATTCGTTCGGTATCCAGCGTAGTAACAACGTTTCCTTTTAGGTCTGAGCCACATGCTGAAAACTCCATGTTAGAAACTGTATAAAAGATAAAAAAATATTCCCGAGGCAACTTCATAGCTTGTAAGTTTTCAGTCTCTGAGAATTCTTCAGTCCTTCCTGCAGCAGAAAACACAATAAAACACAGGTAAAGCTTCACAAAAGGTCAGTGTCACGTCACTTTGTAACCTGTCTGAATATATTTAAACACTCTTCCCCAGCCCCACCTCATCCTTTGTCCTGTTTCACCTCTCTGCTTTGTAAAAAAGCAGTTCACGTATCACATTCTAACAGAAGCTCACTCCTAAAGTTTCCCAAACAAAAAAGAATTGACTCTGAAGACAAGAGCAGGTCCAGACTTTATAGTGTGTTTGAAGAACACATTTCTAAGGTGACAGGTGAACATCCGCTCTGAGATTCATGATCACCTCCATGCTTATTATTATTATGGCACATATGTTTATGAGGGTAGGTCCAAAAGTATGGCTACAAAATAATAGCAACCTTTATTAAACAAAATAGCAAAATGTGAAGGTACTGTTTCTCCACATAGCCTCTGTAGAGGTCTAAATTTATCGGGCCTTCCCCAAATAATCTGAGGTAGTTTCCATTTGTTGTTTCTGTTATGTGCTGCCAAGTTGGTTCCGACTCATAGGGACCCTGCACAGGGTTTCCAACAGCAGCTGGTATGTGTGAAGTGTGGCGCTGTGGTTACCAGTCCAG
Organism: Chrysochloris asiatica; assembly: GCF_000296735.1. Classification (NCBI taxonomy): domain Eukaryota; kingdom Metazoa; phylum Chordata; class Mammalia; order Afrosoricida; family Chrysochloridae; genus Chrysochloris; species Chrysochloris asiatica. The sequence goes on from NW_006408882.1 coordinate 1,403,765, forward strand.
TGCTTATCCTACAGTGCAAAATGACAGTTTGGGCACACTGCATGGGTTCAAGTTGTGTTCCTTTTAAAGGGTCTATGAGTTTGTGGAACACAAAAAAATTTCAGGGCTGTAGGGTAGATGGAATAAGGTTTCCCAATTAAATTCTCCACAGGACAGCCTTTCTTAACATCTAAAAATGAGTAGGTGTGTTGTGATGGGATGACATCAAAAACATCATACATGAAGAAACCAAAAAGTCACCAAGAAGACAACCAAGAAGGAAAAGGTCAAAATGGATGTCAGAAGACACACTGAAACTTGCTCTCCAGCATAGAGATGCTAAAGCAAATGGAAGAAATGGGGACGGGTACAAGAGCTGAACAGAAAATTTCAAAGGTCAGCTCGAGAAGACAAAGTCAAATATTACAACAAAATGTGCAAAGATCTGGAGTCAGAAAACCAAAAGGGAAGAAACACACTCAGCATTTCTCAAACTGGGGGAACTGAAGAAAAAATTCAAGCCTCAGCTTTCGTTTAGAAGGATTCTCTAGGCAAATTATTGAATGATGCAGAAAGCATCAAGAGAAGACTGAGCATTTCTCCATCAGTTAGGAAGGACGTTAGGGTTGAGGGAGAAGAGCCACCATGTCTTCCAGCGCTTTAGTGGAACCTCAGATGCGAGGCCTTCTGGCCAATCAACTGCGAGTTCATATTGTTGGAGCATTCATCATGTTTGGGGGGGGCGGGTGTGTGCAGCTTTCTGTAAGTTTGCAGTAGCTGAACCATGAAAGAAGACATATGCAGATTTCTACAGAAATGATGATTCCATGAAGGATTTTGAGGAAATGAGGAAAACTGGTGTTTTTCAGAGTGCGAAGTGATCTTGGAATGTTAAAGAATGTCTTTAGGTTGAATTCTACGAACGTTGTCACTGACCTATGTTCCTGAACTACGAAACATGACTATGTGGGCTTGATAAATAAACAAATGCTTTAGACAGTTAAAAAAGAAGAAGAAGAAGATGGAAGGAATACACTGAGTCACTGTACCAAAAGGAGATGGTTAATGTTCAACCATTTCAAGAGCCAATGATACTTAGGGAGGAAGTCCAAGGTGCATTACAGGAATTGGCAAAGAACAAGGCACCAGGAATTGAAGGAATACAAATTGAAAATCTTTCAAGAAAGTGAGGCGGCACAGGAGGCACTCACTCATCTCTGTCAAGAAATTTAGAAGACAACAATCTGGCTGATTGATTGGAAGAGATCTGTATTTGTGCACATTCCAAAGAGAGGTGACCCAATGGACTGAGGAAATTGTCGGATAATATCTGATATCCCATGTGAGTAAAGTTTTACTAAAGGTAATACAGAAACTGCTGTAAGCATACATTGACAGAGAACTTCCAGAGGTTCAAGCCGGATTCAGAAAAGGACATGGAACAAGGGATGTCATTGCTGATGTCCGATGGATCTTGGCTGAAAGCAGAGAACACCAGAAAGATGTTTACCTGTGCTTTATTGACGAGGCAAAGGCTTTCAATTGTGTGAATCATGACAAGTTATGGACAACATTGTGAAGTATGCGTATTCTGGAACATTTAATTTTGCTCATGAAGAATCTACATGGACCAACAGACAGTTGTCTGAACAACAGAACATGGGAACACTGAATGGTTTAAAATTAAGAAATGTGTGCGACAGAATTATATTCTTTCACCATACTTATTCAATCTGTATGCTGAGCAAATAATCCGAGAAGCTGGGTTATATGAGGAAAAATGTGGCATCTGATTGGAGGAAGACTCATTAACAACCTGTGATATGCAGATGATACAACCTTGCTTGCTGAAAGTGAAGAGGACTTAAAATACTTATTGATGAAGATCAAAGAGCACAGCTTTTGGTATGGATTGGATCTCAACTAAAAAAAAACACAAATATTCTCACCACTGGAGCAATAAACATTCTTATCAACAGAGAAAAGACTGACATTGTCAAGGATTTCATTCTTCTTGGATCAACAATCAACACTCATGGAAGCAGCAGTCAAGAGATCAGACGACATATTGCATTAGGCAAATCTGCTGCACAGGAACCTTTTAAAGTGTTGAAGAGCAAAGATGTCAGCTTGAGGACTAAGGTGAGCCTGACCTAAGCCATGGTATTTTCAATAACTTCATATGCATGTGAAAGCTGGACAGTGAATAAGGAAGACCGTAGAAGAATTGATGCATTTGTGTTACAGTGTTGGAGGAGAACATTGAAAGTACCATGGGCTGCCAAAAGAACAAACAGATCTGTGTTGGAAGAAGTGCAGCCAGACTGCTCCTTGGAGGCCAAGATGGCCAAACTTCGTCTCTAATACTTCGGACATATTGTCAGGAGGGACCAGTCGCTGGAGAAGGCTATCATGTTTGATACGGTGGAGAGTCAGAGAAAAAGAGGAAGACCCCCCAGAGAGATGGACTGGCAAAGTGGCAGCATCAATGCCCAGGGCCAGGCTGTGTTTTGTTCTGTTGTGCATAGGGTTGCTATGAGTCGGTACAACAACATTGTGATGGGAAAAAAAAATGCTGGCTTTTTTTCTTTTCCAACACTGCAGTTTTAAATTTAATACTTTTTCCTAATAAGACCCTGATTATCCTTGTCCCACACATCAAGATGTCCTCTTTGGAATCACAAAATACAGTCACCATAACCTTTTGAGCTGACATCTTTGCCTTGAAATTAACTGGCCCAGCAGATCCCCTTGGAAGTCACTGTTTTGATTAATTGTTTTGTGTGTTTTTTTAAACGGAGTATTGGTGAGGCATTGTAGGATAAGCACTGGAGTGCTAGCCGCAGGTAGGCAGTTCAGAGCCAGCAGTCGCTCCTTGGAAATCCTATACAAGATCGCTATGAGTTCAAACAGACTCGACAGCACTTAACGATGAGTGTATTACTATAGCCATTCACTGAGCACAGCGACATGTTGAAAATGTAATGTTTGGAATAACTTCGTGTATATATATGGACTGGAACTCTGGTTGCAATACTTTTTGACTTACCCTCATATATGTCACAAAACATCATTTCAACATTTTTTACAATTCAGTGACTCATGTGCCAGTTTGTCACACTGGTGGCATGTTGCTGTGATGCTGAAAAGCGATGCCACTGGTATTTTAAATAACAACAGGGTCACCCAGGGAGGAGTTTCCAGACTACGACTAGGAAGGAGAGGCAGACTATGAATCTTTAGCCACTGAAACCCTAATACCAGCAGCACAACACTGTCAGATATAGTGCCAGAAGACAAAAACATAAGAACAGCAGGAGAACATTGTCAGTTATAGTGTCGGAAGATGAGCCCCTCAGGTTTGCACACAAAATGTTAATGGGAAAGTGCTGCCCACTCAAAGTAGACTTGGCCATAATGACGTGACTGGAGCAAAGCTTTCAGAACCTTCATCAGCTGCTAATACTCATGAATAATCAGAATGTGGAATGGACCAATTATGAAGGTTAGGAATTCTGGAAGTTGTCAAAAATGAAGCAGAACGCACAAAGATCGATACCATAGGATTTGAATGCACAAACATGGATACCTTAGGCTTTAGGGAGCTGAAACGGACTGGAATTAGCCATTTTGAGTCTGACAGATCCATGGTTTACTATGCTGGGAGTGACAAATGAAAGAGAAATGGCATCACATTCATTGTCAAAAAGAACATTTTCAAGATCTCTCATGAAATACAATGCTGTCTGTGATAGGATGATATCCACATGCCTGTAAGGAAGACCAGTTAATACAACTATTATTCAAATTTATAGACCAACCACTCAAGTCAGTCATGATGAAACTGAGAAATTCTATCCACTTCTTCAGTGTGACATTGATCAAGCATGCAACAAAATGCATTAATAAGCATTGGTAATTGGAATACAAAGGTTGGAAACACAGAGGAAGGATCAGTCCTTAGAAAATATAGCCTTGGTGATAGAAATGATACTTGAGATAGCATGACAGAATTTTGAAAGACCAATGACTTGTTCATTGCAAACAGTTTTTGAAACAACATAAAAAGCCACTTAAACCAAGATATGGTCTTTTCAGTTACCTCATATGAATGGGAAAGATGGGCAGTGAGAAAGGAACACCATTGATGATTTAATGCATTTGAGTACAGTGTTGGAGAAGAATATTAAAGGTACCACAGACTGCCAGAAGAACAAACAAACCTGTGCTGGAAGAAGGACAACCAGAAGGCTTCTTAGAAGCCAAGATGGCCAGGCTCATCTCTCATACTTCAGATGTTATCAGGAGGGACCAGTCCCAGGAGAAGAACATCATGCTTGGTAAAGGGAAGAAACAGCGAAAAAGAGGGCGATCCCAAACAAGATGGATTGGTACACTGGCAGCAACAAGGGGTTCACACGGAACAGACTATCAATTGCTCTTATGAAACTTGAGGCTGAAGCCAAAGAAATTAAAACAAGTACAAAAGAGCCAAACTATGACCTTGGATATACCCCACCTGAATATTGAGACCACCTCAAGAACAGACTTGATGCATTAGACACTATTGTGAATGAAAACCAGAAGAGCTGTACGATGATATCAAGAGAAAACCCCCAAACCTGGAGCCTCACCATAGCCTGAGGGTTCTAAAAGTCATTCTAATCCAGTCCACGTCTACATTTACGTTACCAATGAAGGAAAACAGGTTTATACTTTTCTAAGGTCATCTTACAAGTATCTCATCTTATCAACAGTTACGTAGGAATTCATTCCTGTTTACAACACTGGAACAATGGTGTGACGTACCTTTCAGGTAAACCTACAAGGCTAAAGAACAAAACATTCTTTCAGTGAGCCAAAACAGTGTTTACTCATAAATGCTAAACAAAGATGTACAGAAAGCTAGATTGCAGAAATATGGAAAAATAGAAAGATAAAAAGCCAATAGACATGTCTTATTTTAAGATCATCCTTCTTACTTATTTCAAATCATCCTTCACATACACTGTTGTTGTTGTTGGTGGTGGTGGTGGTGGTGAATGCCGCCAATCGGTTCCGACTTACAGTCACCCTGTATAGGGTTCTGAGGAACAGCTGGTGGGTTTGAACTGCCGCCTTTGTAGTTCTGCTTTAGGGCTGCTGGTCCTACAGCACCATAGCCATTATATTATTCTTTTATGTAATTCATATAGTTGTGGGAGAGAGGAGGAAGAGGAAGGCAGAAAGGGAGAGTGCGGGAGGTTTGTTAAACAAGGTGGGCTAGGTAAAGAATTCTTATCCCCTTAGCTGAAAAGGAAAAGAAACATTGTCCCCAGAAGAGCCGGATCACCTCTTTAATTACAGATGACGTGAGTACACCCCTGCACTGAACTGCATGACCCGGCAGGGAGGTCCCACCGACTGTCCTGTGGGCTGAACGGGGTCAGGTCTGACAATACTGCAATTGAGGCAACCCATATGAAAGGTGTTAGCTGAAAAATCTCCAAAGGCCAGAGGTGCCAGAATACAAAAATGGCTCTAAAAGAAAAACGACGATTTTTACAGTACAATTTTTAACTAGGCCATTATCCGGAAAATAGGTATGCAACTCTTTTGATGTCTCCTCTTTTTGCTCTCTTAGACTTAACACTTTTTTTGCATCAAGGAAAGTAACGAAGCCAAAGGTGAGAGATGGCAGGCCTAGATGTAGTGTTTCATCCCCGCAAGGGTTTTCATTCTAATTTAGGAGAGTTTCCCACTTAGAGTTCTTTGCACAACTGACTCGGGAGAGGAAAACGGTTGGAGGTTGAATTCTCCCATGTCAGCCTTGATCATCACTGTCTACATGATGTTGCTGGTAAGTGCCATCGAGTTGGTTCCGACCCATAATGACCCTATTTAATAGGCTTTCTGAGGAGCGACTGGTGAGCTTGAACTGCCAACCTTGCTATTCTGTGTGTCATTCTAGCAAAAGCCAGCAAGTTAAAGGGGTGGGTCAAGAGCGGCGAGGGACTTGTGACTGACCAACACTGCACTGTGCTGTGCTCCACAAAGGAGCCTGGTGGCGCATTAGCTTATGCGGTGGGCTGCTAACTGCAAGGTCAGAAGAAATATTTACGGACTTAGAAACATAAAGGGCAGTTCTACTCTGTCCAGAGGGTCACTGAGTCAGAATCAGCTTGACGGCTGTGAGTTTGAGTGGTACACAACAGCACTGCGTAAGGAAGTGAAAAATACAGATTTGCTGCTTATAGTCCTCGTTATTAGCAGAATTTAATGGGGGGGCGGGGAGTTTAAACGTTTAAACAAAAAACTCTATTAAAAGTTAGTGTTCTGGTGTGGTGCCATAGGATAAGCACTGGACTGCTAACGGCAAGGTTAGTGGTTCAAACCCATCAGCTGCTCCTCGGACACCCTATACTACAGGATCACTACGATTTGGAACCGACGTGGCAGCACTTTAACAACAACTATTAAAAGTTACGCAGTGCTGATCTCTCCTGCTTCACCATCACACACTTGGTAAGTACATCAATGTTAACAAGCAAACACACACTATAAAATGGAAGACCTTTGCTGCAGCACATTCATAAAAATGTTCAAGGACGCCTTCCATATTGTCCTACAGCAATCCTAAGCCATGTAGGGGCTGGAATAAACGCTACGGGAGGGTCACAGGAGTGAAGGAGAGGGAGAGGAAACAACTCCCCACCTGCTATGTTTATTCTCAGTCCCTATCACCATGTTGTTGTTGTTAGATGCCATCAAGTCAGTACCAACTCATAGCGACCTTATGCACAGCAAAATGAAACACTGCCCAATCCTGGGCCAACCTCACTATCATTGCCACACTTGAGTCCATCGATGCTTTGTTGAATAAGCTCGTCCTCTCTTTCTGGGACCATCTGGAGCTCACAATGGATTCATGCTAATTTGACCTGCATTTCCCATATTTTGTCTTTACGCCTGTATTTTCTTAAGCATTATGAGCAGTACCGCCTGCTCTGGAATCAGCTCAAATAGTGCTGAAACTATAGATTCCTTGGGTCATGCTCCAGACCTACGTAATCAGAAACTACAGGGCTGAGGCTAGAACTCTACTTTCTTACAAGGTACCAACTGATTCTAATGCTCATCAAAGGAGATAAACCGTAAGATAAAACTCAGTACTACTGTTTGCACCTGATAAAAACCACAAGAATAAAATTTACTTCAAATATTACAAAGTCAGCTAACGTCACAAAAATATATCAAGGAAACAGGAGCACACAGTTAAGACAGACCACTTAAAGACTGAAACATGAATTCAAAATCTCAATAAATCAATCTAAATTATAAACTTTCAGCATAAAAAATTCTTTGAAAATATTCAGGAACTAGAATTAGAGGAGTCTGCTGAGGCCTATTTTAATAGCCAGATGAAAGCAAACATCTGGCTGTGAAGCAAACACTGGTGAGGGCCAACTATGTCCAAGGACTTTTCCAACAGGCACAGCAAAGATAGGAGGTAGGAAGCCAGAGGCCAGGGCCTCAAGAGCTCCGAGTTTGTAGGGAGGAAGTTGATACAATCAGCTTCAACTCCAGGCAAAATAAGCCCCGAGACACAAGAAAAGTCAAAGCACAGTATTTTCATGGCTCTGGTTGAGACACTGGTGGCTGCGTGCTAGAATGCTTGCCTTCCGTGTGGGAGACCAGAGACCAGAGTTCGATTTCCGACCAATGTACCTCACACACAGCCACCACCCATCTGGTAATGGAGGCTCGTGTTGCTATGATGCTGAGACAGGAGCATCCAACTAAGGCAGACTAGGAAGAAAGACCTGGCAATCTCCTTCTGAAAAGCAGCCAATAAAAACACTATGGATTACAACCGCACAGTCCGCAGCCCATCCCGGAGATGGTGCAGGACCAGGAAGCATTCTGTCCCATTGTGGATGATGGGGTCAGCAGGGATTGAGGGCCAGCTCAATGGCAGTTAACAGCAGTAACAATATGATGGCTCTACGGAGGACAAAGTAAACTTTCAGCTAAGAAGGGAGGTTTCCCTACATTGGACAGGTTTCAGAAAATAAAGATAAGGAAAAGCATTTCAGAGGCTAAAGAGAAGCAGGAAAGTGTAGGCATGCATATGCAGGGAGTGGTCTGGGAGCTGCAGGTCCATGCGTGTATCAGGCATGTCTCTCCCGGGTTTGCTGAGCAGGAGACAGGCGGGAGGACGGGAGAATCCTCCTTGTAGAGGGAATAGCTGGGAGAGGAAGAGGAGCTATGTGGGCGGGACAAGAACAGGACATGAGCCTGGAGAAGTACTGGGAAAACCCTGTACTCAAATAAGAATTTCAGGAGAGCTGGTCCGCAATGGGAAAATGCTTAGGAAGGTTTTAAAAACAGGCAAGGACACAAACAAAGAATTCTAGATAATTAAAATCGTATCTTGGAAAAATATCAACTATGCACTTTTTCAACAAAACACATGTATACAGTGTATATAGGTGTGTGTCAGAAAACATATACCAAGTGCTAGTAGTTTGCTCCAGGCAGCAGGATTTGTGGGTGAAAACACCATGGCTTGGGCTAAGCACACCTTAGTCCTCACACTGCATCTGTGCTCTTCAAGACTTTAAAGAGCTCTTTTGCAGCAGATTACCCTAATGCAATACATCATTTGATTTCTTGAATACTGCTTCCATGAGTGTTGATTGTGAATCCAAGCAAAATGAAGTTTTTGACAATTTCAATCTTTTCTCCATTTATCATGATGTTATTGGTCCAGTGGTGAGAAATATTTGTTTTGTTTTGTTTTGTTTTCACATTGAGGTGCAACCCATGCTGAAGGCTGTGGTTTTGGTCTTAATCAGTAGGTATTTTAAGTCCCCTTCATCATCAGTAGGTTGTTGTTGTTGTTGTTAAGTGCCTTCGAGTCGGTTCCGACCCATAGCGACCCTGTACAGGGTTTCCGAGGGTGTAAATCCATCATCAGTAGGTAGTGGCTTCCAAATTTCTTGGCACAGATGGATAATTGCCTCCAGTGTTGCATCAGTTTGTTGATACTTTTCTATTTGTATTTCATCAGCTTCCAGGTCCTTGTTCTTTGTCAATCCCTTCAGTGCACCTTGAGCTTCTTCCTTCAGTACCAATGGCTTTTGATCTTATGCTACCTCTTGAGACGGTTGTACATCGTCCGTTTCTTTTTGGTAGAGTGACTCTGTGTATTCCTTCCATCTTCTGTTGATGCTTTCTGAATCATTCAGAGACCAGCTATGGACCTTGGGTAAATTGCTTCTCTCTCTCTCCATCATGTCCTTGTCATCACTTCCCAAATCTTCTCGTGTTCTAAAAATTGCACATAATGTAAGGTTTTCAAACATACAATGTGGAGGAAGAAGCAATTCTGTGGCTTCCATCTGCCTCTCTGTGTCTCTTAGGATGCTCATACCCCTGGAACTCAGTTAACATGCTTTTCAAAAGCCAGGCCACATGGAAAGGACACGTATGGGTTTTACATCTAGGTTTCAGCTGATGACCAGCATCAACTTGCAGGCACGTTAATTCTGAGTGAGCTATCCTTCCTATGACTCCTGCCCCCCGTCCCTGACTCACCCAGCAAAGAACCCAGACATCATGCAGCAGACAAGCCAACCTCACTCTGTCCTTGGCCCAGAATATATGAGCATAATAAACCATTATATTATACCACTTCCATTTAGGGGTAATTTCACAGTACCCAGAAGAATGGATGAATAAATATAAGTTATGGATTGATCTGGGTTCCCCCAAACTATGTGTTAGAACCCAGTGCCTACAGCTGTGAATGCAATTCCATTTTGGAACAGGGTTTTCTTAGTTGTGTTAATGAGGCCGGAGCAATGCTGTTGTTGTTGTTGTTAAATGCTGTTGAGTTGGTTCCGACCCATGTATAGGGTTTCCAACCCTGTATAGGGTTTCCAAGGAGCTACTGCTGAGCTTCAACCACTGACCTTGCAGTTCCAATGGCTTTGCAGTCTGGCACATTAACCCATAGCGCCACACCAGGTATGTCTTAAAACTAATGACTTTGGGCTATGAGAAGAGCAGGTGAGACACAGAGAGAAGGGGGCACAAATGGGGAAAGATAGAGGCCACATGGAGATCATCAAGGAATCAAAAGAATGCCGAGGCAACAGAAAGGAGACATGGATTTTCCCCGGAGCCTTCCTCTAGAGCCGGCGCACCATAGTCAGACTGTGAAAAAAGACATTTCTGTTCATTCAAGTTACCCACTTATCGTGCATCTGTTACAGCAAGCAACATGAAAGACAATAAGTAAGGCACAGCTACAAGGGACTTCAAAATGTTCATGGAATTAAAAGATAATGAAATTTTTCCATGAACTTTTTAAAGCTCCGTTGTATATATCTATTGTTAAGTGCTGTTGAGTTGGTTCAACTCATAGCAACTCTGTTCAAGGTTTCTGAGGCTGTAAATCTTTGCAGGAGCAGAAAGTCTCATCTTTCTCCTGCAGAGCAGCTGGTGGGCTCGAATCACTGACCTTATGGTTAGCAGTCCAATGCTTATCCTACAGACAACAAATGTGCATGCACATGCTTATAAATGTATGTGTGTATGTCTATAGATCCATATTTCTGAAACTAAACACTTGTAATGGTTTACAGAAGATGCTCTGTGAGTGATACAGCTCTGCTTCAGTCTTGAACATTTGCAGGCCATTCAGTTACATGAATAAGGGATGCTGTTGTTGTTGTGTGCCGTGGAGTCGGTTCCAACTCATAGCGACCCTGTACAGGGTTTTCTGAGGCTGTAAATCTTTATGGGAGCAGAAAGCCTTATCTTTCTCCCACAGAACAGCTGGTAGTTTCGAACTGCTGACCTTGTGGTTCACAGCCTGATTTGTAACCACTACGCTACCAGAGCTCCATTTCAATTAATCTTTCACAGAAGGACATTTAAAGTTGTTTCCAGTTATTGGCTACTATAAACAAAACTGAAATCAACAATTCTGAACACAGCTTTGTCCTCCTGTATGGTATCTATAATTGCGAACACTTGGCCAAGGGGTATATATTCAAATATCTGACAGTTCCAAATGCCACCACAGACATCAATACCAATATAGCCTTTTCTGCACTGGTGTACAGTAATGCCCATTTCCCACACCTTCCTCGACATTGTGCACTAAGTACTATGATCATGTAAACCAACCTGCCTGGGAGGTACTGGTGTATGGATGCTGACCCAGAAGACCATGACTTAAGCTCACGGCTTTTCAATCATCTCATGTGCATGTGAGCCTCCTGATGTGGTGCTATAGGGTAACCTTCACAGGGTCGTTATGAGTAGGAACTGACTCCGTGGTACACACCCACAACATATGCATGTGAAAGTTGGAAAATGAATAAGGAAGACTGTAGAAGAATAAATGCACTGGAATTATGATTTTGAAGAATACTGAAAGTACCACAGATTACCAGAAGAACAAACAAGTTTGTCCTAGAAAAAGTAAAGCCAGGATGGCGAGACTTTGTCTCTTGTTCTTTGAACATGTTGTCAGGAGGGACCAGTCCCTGGAGAAGGACCTCATGCTTGGTAAGGTGGAGGGTCAGCAATAAAGAGGAAGACCTCCAATGAGATGGATTGACACAGTGGCAACAACTGGATCAAACATCACAACAACTGTGAGGCTGGTGCAAGACCAGGCAGGGTCTCGTTCTGTTGTGCAGAGTCGCCATGTGTAGGAACTGACTTGACAACCCCTAACAACAGCCCAGAACAGTAACTCACAATGATCCCTTTTACCTGAAGGACCGTCTCATTTTACATGTAAACGATACAGTCCTAATGTTCACATTCATCTTTGCTAAAAGAAAAGCAAAGAGTGGTCTCTGTGTTTTAGTTTCTACTTATTTATTAGTGAGGTTTCATGTTTATTGACAATTTCTTCTGCCACAAATTGCCACATTTTGACTTACCATCTGGGGAGAAGGTTTAAATAATTGAAATCCTAACTTTCTAATATCAGTAGTGAGCATAATTTTCATATATGTTGCTTGACTCATGAAAAGTCAGAATGGTTAAAGGTAGCTTTCCCATTCATATTAGAAGTAGAATTTTAAGTAACCTAGGGAGAAAACGTACATTTCCCCAAACTGCATTGCTTTCTTTATGAAATAATGCCAGGGAGAAACTGTGAACTCCTTGCAGCAATACTGAAATCGTTTTGCATCTCCTGACAGGAGATCCAAATCTTTCTGGGAAGTTGGGTGGTTACTCTTTACTGGGCTGCATCCAAGGAGAAATTTACATGTATTCATAGTTTTAGTAACAATGGCTGTCCCAAGTGACAGTAACTAAACACTTGTGATTCACCAGTCCCTGAGGTGCTGAGACTTAGAGACTTATTTTATTCCAAGTAAACTGTAACTGACATCAAAAGTTATACTGTACTCGGAAAATCAAATACTCAACTGAGAATTGTTTACATGCATATCAGCAGTTCCCTATCAGTCACATGGCCAGGCTGAGCTACAGGCAGAATAACTTGTTCTCTGGACGAAACCACCTCATTCTAATGAGAAAACCAAACACGCTAGATAGTCCTCTCTGCTGACTTGTAAGCTGCCAGTCAGCAAGCCTCTACCCGAGTATCACATGAACAAAACTACTACTACCTCAGAGCTATGTCAAATCCAGGCCTCTCTGAGCCTGAGTAGTTTCCCAGAGCTGATCTACTACAGCAATAATAGCATCTACCAGGAGATGGCTATTGTTATTGATAATTAATAATTAGCAGTAGAGATGGCAGAGTAGTAGCATTCCCCCTTTTGCCACAGAGAAACTGAAGCATCCGAGGCTAACTCACTTACCCAGGAATACACAACAAGAACATGACGGACCAGGGCTTGAACACAAGGAGTCTGAATCCAAGGAGCCCTGCTGGCACAGCAGTTAAGTACTGACCTGCTAAATAGAAAGTCAGCAGTTCGAGCCCACTAGCCACTCTGCAGGAGAAAGACGTGGCAGTCTGCTTCCATAAAGATTAGATCCTTTGGGGGCCGTCTGAGGTAGCTCTACTGTGTGTCCTACAGGATCGCTCTGAGTTGGGCCTACTCGACAGCCTGGGTTTGTTTGTTTAATTGTTGTCTGATTCCAGAACCTGTATTATGTAATCACTAAGGGAGCTCTGGTAGCGTAGTGGTTACGAATCGGGCTGTGAACCTTAAGGTCAGCGGTTCGAAACTACCAGCTGCTCCGCGGGAGAAAGATGAGGCTTTCTACTCCCGTAAAGATTTACACCCTCGGAAACCCTGTACAGGGTCGCTATGGGTCAGAACTGACTCGACGGCACTTAACAACAACAACAACAACAAAGTGTCCTAAGTCCTGTTAGTTAAAAATAAACTATTATTACTTACTTAGCTATTTAAAATAATAGAGCTTAAACTTGCAAGTATCACATTGAGAAAAAGAAAAATTCTGGTTAAAACTACTAATCATCTTCTTTCTAACAATAGGTAAAAATGTCTTCCAAAGCATTTCATTTTCTGCCTCCCTGAGCCCCCTTGGGTCTTCCTTCGGGTCCTTCCCAGTCCCCAGGAGGCTCCAAGGGCTAGAGAACTTCAATGGGGGAAAAAGGCAGCTATAGTAGCTAGCCTCTTTTATAAGTCTTGTCACAGTGCTGCCAGGGGGACCTAGGACAAGAGATAAGCTCTTTGCAGGGTCAGCAGGTCAGCTTCTGGTCAGCAGCAGGGAGAGCCCTGCAGCATACCCTGATCTAGGGAGACAGGCTCGGTGTTGGCACAATTCAAAACAAAAAACAAAACAACCTCCAGTGCCCCACAATGTGGAAATTCTGGAAATATTGACAAATATATCTCAGTGTCTTCTATGCATAGAACAAAGCTATGGAAGAATAATTTAGGAAAAAACTGTCAATGTTGATGACAACAGGGTATGTTTTCAGATCTACTGAAAGGGGCCAGACTATGTCCGTAAGTATCTTGAAGCTACTCCCTCAACAGAAGCCCAGTCGGGCATTGCCACTCCTCGGCACTCATCAATGTGGGAGAACCCTCAGGGGGTCGAGTGAAAAGGCCAGCCAAGGCACTACAAGACGTGAGAGTCCTCAACTCCCATCACATGAAAAGCAAGCGGAGAGAAAAGGGTCCGCAGATCCTCACACGTGTGGCGTAAGCATGTATGTGCTCGGGCAACCCAGAGGACACGGGCAGCCACAGCCCGAGAGATGAAGAAAAGTTTTTTCAAAAGTTTATTTACTATAAGTGATAGGTTTGAACCACTGACCTTGGGGTTAGCAGTCAAGGATGAATCCTACAGTCCTTCATACTGTTTGAATATTTTATCATATACATTATACATGTCCGATTTAAAAAAAAAAAAGACTGCACTTCAAGTATGTGTAACATCCAATACCTTGGAGACGGTGAGGGGATTGAGCTATCAGAGAGCCCAAGTACAGGCTCTGCCACAGACTCAGGATGATCTTGAACAGGGTACGTCACCGCCTCAGGTCTCAAAGTGAGACACTGAAAGAGGGCAGTGGGAGGCAGTGACAGCAGTCTGCTACAACCACGAGAAGACAAGCTCTGAAAGGGCAGGGCACTTGTCTGTCTTCCACTGGCTGGACCTCCAAGGCACAGTAACACTTCTTAAAAAGGTCGCGGTGCACCTGAATATAACTGAACTCTCACAAGGGCACCTGATTCAGGAAAGGGCTTTAAAAGCCAAATGACATCACATGGCCCCCATCACAGACAAAGGAGGTTCTCTTATAGTGAAAGCTGCTAAGAGCGAATGATCGTAACTGTAAGTTTATTAGGAGCCCTGGTGGTGGTGTGTGTTAAGTGTTGGGCTATAAACTGAAAGGTCAGGAGATCCAGCTGTTGTTTCACAGCCTGTTTCAGTACAAATGAACAGTCTCAGAAACCCCACACTGTCTGCGGCTGCTGTTGTTGTGAAGTGCCATCAAGTCAATTCCAACTCATAGCACCCCTGTACAGGGTTTCTGAGGAGCATCTGGTGAGCTTGAACCACCAACCTTCCGATGCAAACGATCTTGTAGTCCAGCACTTATCCTAGAGCAACTCACTCTTATTAGTCAGAATCATTCGTTGTTAGTAGATTTGGTTTTTAGTAGGCTACTGCGTTACACTGAATTTTTCCTTTGGGGAGAAAGGAAAACTTCCCATTCTGAAGCTACTGAGCATGTTGGTAGCCATCACGTGGATTGCTTCCTATCCAAGTCCTCTCACTACAAAGCCCTGTTTCTAGAAGAGTATTCACTCCACCTCCAAGGCTGTCTGTTTGCTTGTAAAATGAGAATTATCTTCACCCACAACTCATAAGGTTGCTTTGAAGCTGCTGTCCTTCATTCCGTCTTTCGCTGTCTTCTGGGCAGTTCCATGTGGCTCATGGCCATGGAGCATCCATGGAAAGACAAACTGAGTGGTGCTTTTAATTCTAATGGCATCCAGGTTTCTGCAGCCACAGAGGACCCACCTCGACTACAGCCCTGAAATCATCTTTGAACCTTAAAATTAATTTTTAAGGAAAACAATGCAGTCATCATTGTGCTATCCTGAATGGTAAAACTGCCCCACAGGCTGTAATGTGTTTATATTGTCAGTAGAATGAAGGTTTACAGAGCACATCGTCAGTTTTACATTCAACAAATCCTGCACACTGTGTTTCACCGCAATGGTTGTATGATCACATAGCCCATTTCCTCCACGTGTATCTTTTCCATACCTCCTCTTTCTTTCCCAACCCTTCTGAATTTTGTCATTAGGTCAATTTTGCTATTCTTGTATGTCACCAAGTTGGTTTTGACTCACAGTCAACCTATAGATTTTCTGAGGGGCAAATGATGGGTTTGAACCACTGACCTTGTGGTTAGCAGTCAAGTGCTTATCCTATAGTGCCACATCAGGTAAATGATGGTGGTGGTGGCTGTGTGCCAAGGAGTCAGTTCTGACTCATAGTCACCCTGTGAGTCTGAGGTTGTAAATCTTTACAGGAGCAGAAAGCCTCCTCTTTTTCACGTGGTAAGGCTCCTAGTTTCAAACTGCTGACCTTGAGGTTAGCAGCCCAGTGCGTAACCACTGTGCTACACCGGGTCAGTACTGCCCTATTAGTCGTAAATGATCCACCATTTATAGAGTGCTACCTCATTTAGAGGCGGGGTTGACCAACTTAGAGACCCAGAAGCGCAGTCCAAAGCGTTTCACTACAAACCAGTCGCCCCTGCTGCGCTTCTGCCTCTTGATTGACATCCGAGGACTGAAATCCCGCCTTTGAGCCAGACTTAAGGGCCTTAGCACAAGGAGATTACTATTTAACAGTAACCACGCAACCGCCACTCATCTTTCTGTAGCGCTGTGGTGGTTTGAATTGCTGTGATTCTGAGGGCTATGCCACTGGTATTTTAAAGAACCAGCAGGGTCACCCATGGTGGACAGGTTTCAGATGAGCTTCCAAACAAAGACAGACTAGGAAGAAAGAGTGACAAACTACTTCCTAATCACTAGCTACTGAAAACTCTATGAATAGCAGAAAAACACTGTCAGATACAGGGCTGGAAGGTGGGAAGGCACTCAGAATGCGACTGGGGGAAAAATGCCTCCTCAAAGTAGAGTTGACCAAGATAACCATGGTGACGTGAATAGAGTTAAGCTTGGGGGAGAAATGCTCACAGAACCTTCATTTGCTAATGGGCCACAAATCAAACTGAAGAGAAACAGCTGTAAACATCCACTGAAAATCGGAACATGGAATGTACAAAGTATGAATCTGGGAAAATTGGAAGTTGTCAAAAATGAAATGGAACGCATCAACATCGATATCTTAGGCATTAGTGAGCTGAAGTGGACTGGTATTGGCCATTTTGAATCTGACAGCCACATGGTTTACTATGCAGGGAATGATAATTTGAAGAGGAATGGTGTTGCGTTCATTGTCAAAAAGAACATATCCAGATCAGTCATGAAGTACAATGCTATAAGTAATAGGATAATATCCATG